>NC_041380.1:296737106-296751698 GCF_002162155.2 Triticum dicoccoides
CACCGGCGCCGCCCCGCACCGCGGTGCCCCGCTACGGCTTCCCCGCCCCGGCGCAGCGCGTCCCGTCCTTCGCTCGTCCCCGCCGGCATCTGCTTGTCGGAGCACCGGCGCGCCGCCGTCGCCTTGCGCGGGATCGGGAGGAGCCCGATCCACGTCGCCTCTGTTGACCTTCCCCATGGACCTCGCTGAGGCCCAGATCCGTCGGCCCACCTTCCTCTTCCTCATTCCCGGGCCGAGCCCAGTGGTGAGCCTCTTCTATTCCCCGCATGTGCGCATAATAGTTATCCAGCGCTCGTCATGTTTTTTTGGGCAAAAACTGCCAAGTCCCCGAGTTTTTCCTAGATTCATATGCCCCTCTTCATCATGTCGTAACTTTGCACCCGTAACTCCGATTTGCATGTACAGCATATCAAAATGTTCATCTCAGAGAGTACATCATTTCATTCCATTGCATCGTTTTCATTTGAGTTAATCTTGATGCCCGAAATCCTGTTAGAAGAGTGCTACTTGAGATAATTGTCAGATATGCTGCTCCATTTAGATATTTGTCATTTTTGCCATGATTATTGTGTGCATGATATGCCCATGAGCCCCACAAATGTTTTGTTAAAGGCTTTGCCATCTTTCCAGAGGTGCAACCCATGTATTTTTGTGATGTGTGTGGTGACTAGCACAAGCTTGCAAAGTGAGGCACTTGGTAATGTTGATTTCAGGGACTTAGCATTTCCACTACGTCCTTGAGCTGTTTATCTCATATGGTCATATGTTCATGTTGTTTCCTAGTGATCCGTGCCTCTTTTGAGGATGATTAGTAAGAATGTTTTGTTAATCTCGCAGTGCTCTATCCATCCATGTCTTTGTTTGCAATTATGGAGTACCCTAGCTTGAGTCAATCGAGCTCTACTTTTGCTACTTCGTGAATCTGGGCAGATTGTCTACTTGTTAGCGATTTTGCCGAAGATGTTGTAGTTGATCCGTGCATGCTATGTTATTGTTCTTGCCATGTCTAGCTTGAATTTTGTGTATTCTTGATGGGTGTATTCTTAGATTGTCATGGATTGCTCTGTAGTGAGTGCATCGAGCTCGTAAACATGCCTACTTGATATCTGTTTCAGCATGCTCCAGTTTTCACTAAGTCTGAGAGTCTGATTATGTTTTTGCCATGTTCACATGCTTGCAATTGTATTTTCTGAACCCTTTTGGCTCAAGGTCACTAAGGGACTTTTGTTAAGCTCTTTGAGTAGCTCTATGCCATGCTTTACTTTGCCATGTTCAGGTCCTATAGCATATAGTTTTCATGCTTCGAAGAGTGCTATCTGATATGAAATTCCAGACAAGTGTTAATTTCACTAAGTCTGAAATCTGTTTATCATTTGCACTTTTGCCATACTTGTTTGAACCTATTAATGTAGGAATTGGCCATAACTCAGTGCTAGAATTTTGTTAAGCATCATGAATGCATCCCTGCCATGTATTTTGTTAGCATGTTTGGGTACTGTAGCATGTTCATCTTGTTGCATTTAGATGGCTACTTGCTGTTAATCGCAGACCGGTGTCATATTTGAATCGCTTGCCATTTCCAAACCGTAACTCCGATTCCGGTGTTCTTTATATCGTTTTCAAGCGATTTCATCTCATCTTTCTAGTGGCACACTTGGATTTCCAAGTTGAGGCCAGGTTCATTCATTCCCTTGCAAATCATGCATATGCATCGCATACCGCAGCCCGCATATCATATCATGTTCATGTGTTGGTTGTTTACTATGTTGTGTGCTTCTTTCCGGTGTTTACTTCTTCGGGTTGGTTCCGATAATGTCGCATTTGTGAGGACCCGTTCGTCTACGTCCGTTTGTCTTCTTCATGGACTCGTTCTTCTTCCTTGCGGGATCTCAGGCAAGATGATCATACCCTCGAAATCACTACTGTCTTTGCTTTGCTAGATGCTCGCTCTTTTGCTATGCCTATGCTGCAATACCTACCACTTGCTTATCATGCCTTCCATATTGTTATACCAATCCTCTAACCCACCTTGTCCTAGCAAACCGTTGATTGGGTATGTTACCGCTTTGCTCAGCCCCTCTTATAGCATTGTTAGTTGCAGGTGAAGATTGAAGTTTGTTACTCGTTGGAACATGGAAATGTTGTTCCTTGTTGGAACATGTTTATTTGTTGGGATATCACAATATATCTTACTTAATTAATGCATCTATATACTTGGTAAAGGGTGGAAGGCTCGGCCTTATGCCTGGAGTTTTGTTCCACTCTTGCCGCCCTAGTTTCCGTCATATCGGTGTTATGTTCCCGGATTTTGCGTTCCTTATGCCGTTGGGTGATAATGGGAACCCCTTGATAGTTCTCCTTGATTAAAGCTTTTCCAGCAATGCCCAACATTGGTTTTACCATTCGCCGCCTAGCCTTTGCTTTTCCCTTGGGGGTCGCGCGCCCAAGGGTCATCATTGTTTTAACCCCCCCGGGCCAGTGCTCCTCTGAGTGTTGGTCCGACCGAGTAGACTGCGGGGCCACCTCGAGGCAACTTGAGGGTTGGTTTTACTCGTAGGATGTCTCATCTGAGTGTGCCCTGAGAACAAGATATGTCCAGCTCCTATCGGGATTTGTCGGCACATTCGGGCGGTGTTGCTGGACTTGTTTTAACCTGTCGAAGTGTCTTGAAGAACCGAGATACCGAGTCTGATTGGAACATCCCGGGAGGAGGTCCATTCCTTCGTTGACCGTGAGAGCTTGTCATGGGCTAAGTTGGGACACCCCTGCAGGGATTTGAACTTTCAAAAGCCGTGCTCGCGGTTATGGGCAGATGGGAATTTGTTAATGTCCGGTTGTAGATAACTTGAACCTTAACTTAATTAAAATGAATCAACCGCGTCTGTAACCATGATGGTCTCTTTCCGGCGGAGTCCGGGAAGTGAACATGGTGTTGGAGTTATGCTTGACGTAGGTTGTTTTAGGATCACTTCTTGATCATACTTTTATGGACCGTGCTTTACCTTCTCTTCTCACTCTCATTTGCGTATGTTAGCCATCATATATGCTAGTCGCTTGCTGCAGCTCCACCTCATACCTTTTACCTTACCCATAAGCTTAAATAGTCTTGATCGCGAGGGTGTGAGATTGCTGAGTCCCCGTGGCTCACAGATACTTCCAAAACCAGCTTGCAGGTGTCGATGAGTCCGTGCAGATGACGCAACCAAGCTCAAGGAGGAGCTCCATGAAGATTTTGTCCTTTATGTTGTTTCGTTCTAGTTGAACAGTAGTGGAGCCCAGTTGGGGTCGATCGGGGACCTTGTCGCATTTGGGGTTCTTCTTTTATTTTGGTTCCGTAGTCGGACCTTGATTGTATTTGGATATTGTAATGCTTTATTTATGTATTGTGTGAAGTGGCGATTGTAATCCAACTATGTATCTCTTTCCCTTATGTATTACATGGGTTGTGTGAAGATTACCTCACTTGCGACATTGCTTTCAATGCGGTTATGCCTCTAAGTCGTGCTTCGACACGTGGGAGATATAGCCGCATCGAGGGCGTTACATGGGTCATCAAGGCTATTTTCTGGTGCCATTGCCGGGGAGTGAAGCGCCTTTGGTAAGTGGAATTTGGTAAGGAAGCATTTATATGGTCTGCTGAAATTTATTGTCACTTGTTACTATGGAAAACAATCCTTTGAGGGGTTTGTTCGGGGTATCTTCACCTCGTCCGGAACCACAGTTAGCTACCCCTCAACCTACTACACCTACTGAAAATATTGAATATGAAATTCCTTCGGGTACTTATGCAGGAGATCAAACCGAACATCCTGATATGCACTTGATATATTTGGAACAAATTTGTGGATTGTTAAAGCTTGCAGGTTTACTCAGAGATGAAGTTACGAGAAAGTTTTTCCCTTTATCTTCGAACGGAAAAGCATTGGCATGGTATAGGCTATGCGATGATATTGGATCTTGGAATAGGAATCGTTTGAAATTAGAGTCCCACCAAAAAATTTATCCTATGCATCTAGTTTATCGTGATCAGAATTATATATGTAATTTTTGGCCTCATGAAGGAGAAAGTATCGCTCTAGCTTGGGGGAAGCTTAAGTCAATGCTATATTCATGCCCCAATCATGAGCTCTCAAGAGAAATTATTATCCAGAATTTTTATGCTCGGCTTTCTCGTAATGATCAAACCATGCCTGGTACTTCTTGTGTTGGTTCTTTTATGAAGAAGACTATTGAATTCCGGTGGGATCTTTTGGAAATAATTAAATGCAACTCTGAAGATTGGGAACTCGAGGAAGGTACCGAGTCAGCTATTAAACTTAAGTATGATTGTGTTAAATCTTTTATGGATACCGATGCTTTTCAAAAGTTTAGCACTAAATAAGGACTTGACTCTGAGATAGTAGCCTCCTTTTGTGAATCATTTGCTACTCATGTTGAACTCCCTAAAGAGAAGTGGTTTAAACATCACCCACCTATTAAAGTAGAAATTAAAGAACCGGTACCAGATAAAGAAGAAACTATACTTTATAATGTTGATCCAGTTGTTCCTTCTGCTTATATTGAGAAACCACCTTTCCCTGTTAGGATAAAGGAACATGCTAAAGTTTCAGCTGTGGTTAACAAAAGCTATATTAGAACACCTAAACCTGATGAACAAATTAAAGTAGAACCTAGTATTGCTATGGTTAAAGATCTCTTGGAAGAAGATATGGATGGGCATGTTATTTACTTCCGTGAAGAAGCTGCTAGAATTGCCAAACCTGATAAAAAGGATAAACATAGACATGTTGTTGGCATGCCCGTCATCTCTGTTAAAATAGGAGATCATGGTTATCATGGTTTATGTGACATAGGTGCTAGTGTGAGTGCTATTCCTTATACCTTATATCAAGAAATTATTAATGACATAGCACCCGCAGAGATAGAAGAAATATAAGTTACTATTAAACTTGCTAATAGAGACATTATATCACCAATTGGGATTGTTAGAGATGTTGAAGTCTTGTGTGGGAAAATAAAATACCCTATTGATGACTTTTCCCCCATTATCTTTGTTAGACCATTCTCGAACACCGTTAATGCTTCGATAAATTGCAAGAAACAAACTATCGGTGTTAGTTTTGGTGATGAGTCTCATGAGTTTAATTTTTCCAAGTTTAGTAGAAATCTTCATTCAAAAGAATTGCCTAGTAAGGATGAATTAATTGGTCTTGCTCCTATTGCTGTACCACCTAATGATCCTTTAGAAAAATATTTGCTAGACCATGAAAATGATTTACATATGCATGAAAGACATGAAATAGATAAAAATGTAGCGACCCGACCCGAATGGATCAAGTCTCTGTGCTTACGTGTCATCCCTGGATCGGTATGCTGACACACACAGTACTCGAAGGATTTATAACAGAGGTAAATCACACGTATAAAGTAACGTAAATCCTATTACCTCAATCCAAATAGCGGAAGCAACAAGGTTGTGGATTCCCATCAACACCAATGGCAAAGTTGAGTGTAGAAATCGTAACCCTAACGTATCACTTACTCATCGTAAGATAGTCCTGCAACATGAGATGTTGCAGCCCGAAACGGGTCAGTACATTGAATGTACTGGCAAATTCACACCATAGAGAATAATGAACAATGGCTATCACTACATGCATATTTGGCTGGTGGAAAAGCTCTATGGTTATAAGGTTTTTGCGTAAAGCCAATTTTTCCCTACTGCAAAGGAATAAATTTATTTAACTATCATGGTGGTTGTGAAACATCGAGAATGGTTGACAGCATTCTCAATCCCAATTAAAAATAATTAAAACCCAACAACATTAATTAGAAGTAACATGTTGAGATTCACATGATATTCAAGTACTAGATACTCAAGTTGTCCATAACTGGGGACACGGCTAATCATGATTAGTTTGTACACTCTGCAGAGGTTTGCGCACTTTTCCCCACAAGACTCGATCACCTCCGTTTGGTTTCTCGCACTACACGGTGTTTGAGAAGACGGATGACCGAGACATAGTCTTTCAGAGGCGCTAGCACCTTACGATCGGGTAGACCGGTCTACATCCCCTACATCTGCTAGTCCACCACTGTAAGAGTTCGCACAACTTAGTCAACTATGCCAGAGCCCATAATGGCTTGTGGCTGCACACGGAAGTTTCTAGCATGAAAGATCTTATGATCCCTTTGAGCCTGGGTGGCGGTCCAAAAAAACAGGCAAGTCCTGATAGACATCAGGTGCCTCAATCCACCCAGATGTGTGTTAGGTTGCCACCTTAGATAAACCATTAAAATTATCAACTCACATCTGTCATGGATATCACTCACCCAATCCACGTCTACTAGCATAGCATGGCATAATAAGCAAACGTAGAAGTAACTCCCAATGGTTTCATAATAATACAGGTGATAGGTACTACCTCATCTACTTCCCATCCCACAATTTAATTAGATCCTAATCATGCAATGTGAGAGGTTTGATCTAATGCAATAAAACATGGGTTGTAGAAAAGGTATGATCAAAGTGTTACTTGCCTGCAATGTAGATGAAGATGATTCGCACTTAAAACTCTTGATAGATCTACTCGTCACACTCCGGTCAATCTATCGTAATCAAACAATAGTAACCACACAATAAGTACTCATCTAAAGCACAAGTAAAACTCGAACGAGAGAACGAATCAGAAAGTTCAACTTAAGAACTCCGGTTGCAAAGAAAGAACGAACCGAACAAACGACGGAAAACAAACGGCGGAAGAAAACAACTCGGTTCTAGCAAGTTGAAACTAGGTCAAATTTTACCGGGAAAAAAACTTGTTCAAGTTGATTAGACGGAATGGCGGTTTCGAGACGAAACTCTAGGCGCTTGAATCACCTGATTCCGAAAACGGGCGAGAAGATAAACTAGAACGAAGATCGGATCTGAGATCGCGATTGCAGAATAAATCCGACGAAAAGAAAGAGACGAACGGTTAAACGAACGGGCGTCGTTAACCGGGAATAAGCGGTGATCACGTTCGTTGAGACGAACGGTCCGAAAGAAGAACGAAAACCGATCTAGGGTTTTCGGAAAAGAAACCGAAAAAAGGAAACGGAAAACCGATCTAGGGTTTCGGAAAAGAAACCGAAACAAAAACCGGAAGAAAAAGAATAGAATCGGAATGATTAGAAGAAAACGATAGGAGGAAAAGAGACGCGGGGCAACCTCCGGCGAGATCTCCGGCGAGGGGCTCCGGCGGCGTGGCGTAGGGCAGCGGCGTGGGCAAGGTGCGGCGGCGGCGGCTAGGGCACAAGGGCGGCGGCGCGGGTGTGGGCGCGGCTTGGGGAGGAAAGGGGGTTTGGGTTTTTGGTGTGAGGAGAGGGGGTCTATGGGGGTATTTATATAGGAGAGGGGAGAGATTACTTGGGGTAGGGGGCAAGAAATAGAATAGGAAAAAGAGTCCTAGAAGAAAAAAGAAAACGGAACAAAGGAAAGAGGGGGGGCTAAGGACTTGGCCAAGGGGCAAGGGAGGGGCGACCGGCTCCTGGAGTCCCGCTGGGACTCGGCGAGCGAGGCTCCTGGCGCTAGCGCACAGGGAGCTGGGGCGGCGGCTGGCCTGGGCCTTGGCCCGGCTGGCCTAGCTCCTTTTTTTTAAACGGTTTTCGCGCGTGGAAAAACACAGAAAAGAAAATCTAAACGAGCTCCAAAATTTCTAAAGTAAATTTTCTCCAACTCCTAAAAATGAGCCGAACAAAATGAACTTTTCTCCTGACCTAATATGCAATTTTTGAAAACACGCATTTTTCCCTATCCAAAGAAAAACAAACAAACACCGAAAAACGAAATTCGATCTATTTATTAAATCTTCATTTTTCCTATATTTTGGGAAAGTCATATTATTCCCTCTCTTATATTTTTGATATTGGAAAAATATTTGAAGATGAAATAAATAAATCAAATGATCCTCTTTTCAAATTCGAGAAAACTCTCAAATATGAAAATAAAGAAATCTCCAACTCTCTCCGAGGGTCCTTGAATTGCATGAAATTTCTAGGATCAACCAAAATGCAAGAAAATAAGATATGCATGATGATCTAATGTATAACATTCCAAATTGAAAATAAATTCAGAAGAACTTTGAATTTAATTCTTTGAAACTCCCAACTCATATTTCATATAATTTGAAGAAGTCATTTTATCTTCTCTCGTGAAAATCATTGAGTTGCATAAAGTTTCTGAATTGGAAAAAAATATTTCCCAATGGTATTCAAATATTTTTCAAACACCCTTTTCATTTTTAAATGGAAGAAGTCATGTCATCTTCTCTCTAGGGTTTTGTGTTGAAAAGAATTTGAATTCATGGAGATCAGAAAGCAAATATGAAAGTTTGGGAAAGTCCTTTTATTCCCTCTCATTTAACTTTCAAAAGTTTCAAATTCACTCACTTTCAGACAATCAATCAAACAATCAGTCAAATCTATCTATTTATTATAACATTCCAAAATTTAGAATTTTGGGATGTTACAAACCTACCACCCTTAAATGAATCTCGTCCTCGAGATTCGGAGAGGCTAGCAAGAAAAGGTTAGGGTTTGGGGGTCTCCTCAAAATCCATCAATCATCACAGGGGTCTGGGGTGCTACCACCCTTAGAAGCATGGTTACAGCTCCATCGAAACTCATATACTTCATCCATATTGTTAACAGGGTCGGTCTTCTCAAATCCTCGGAAAATTCTGGCTCTTCCGGTAGTGGCATAACCTTTTCCTCAATTCTTCTGTCCTTTCCTCTTAGTAAGGTTATTCTGAGATTGGGTCTTCTTAGCTGACGGGTTGGGCGCCAAAACTAAACAACTATCGATATCTCATGGTGGTCAACAATTTATGGTTTCTCCTGGAGGAAATGGTCTGGGTTGATCCTCACCGTATAACCTACGGTTGGCAACAACTGCTGTGTACAAGGGAAAAATTCTTATACCATTCTAAGGTTTATACAAGGTTTAATATCGTCGTCTCTCCACTATAGGCAAGTCACTCAGATTTACCATTCCATATAGCAAGGCAAATAATAAGAGTAAGTCGGTATGGTGATCAATCCATCCCGCACCCAAATCATTACCATGTACACAGTTTAGCGAATCTCGCATACTAACACTTGGTCATCCTCACAAGCATTGCAGAATTTCTCTGGTCGACGAACCAAGTTCGGAATAATCCATAGATTCTGCAAGCCAAACAACCATCTATCGTTCCTTCACAACTCTAAGGTTTTGCTTACTCCTATAAGATCGTCTATCGATAAGGGCATATCCTCTTCCAGGGTTCTTCCTTCAGCAAGAATGTGCTTGCTTCTTGGCAGGTCCTGGGGCCTGTGGGTTATGGCCCATCTCATCACTTGTAGTCCTTGAACTTATCATCGGGCAATTGATCATTGTTCCAACTTCCAACTTCCTAGTATTCTTAAATCCATCCAATTGTATTGTCTTCCTTCTATTGGCACCAAACTAAGACATGATTACTCAGACTCATCATGGAATTTTCCATTGATCCATATTTCCAACATCATACCTCCTTTATATCCAATAGTAATTTATCTCTTCATCCTCGTGGGGTATCCCTCATACCGAGATAAAAACTTATACTTATGAAGTCCATACTCTACTTCGTGGAACATCATTATCCTTTTCGCGGTCAAGCATCCTTACAGGGGAATATTGGCCATCTCTGCATGGCACTTCTTCAACTGAGAAACATGGAACACATCTTGAACTCCTGACGGTCCTTCGGGTAACTCAAACTTGTAGGCCACTTCTCTCATATGCTCCAAAATTCGGTATGGTCCTACAAATCTCGGGGCTAACTTTACCTTAACTCCAATTCGTTTAACTCCTCGCAGAGGGAACACATGAAGACATGCTCGGTCTCCAATTTCATAGACTACCTCCTTGAGTTTTTGAGTCTACATAACTCTTCTGCCTGGACTGAGCTACCTTCAGTCTATCTCGAATCAACTTAACATTCTCTTCTGACTCCTAGATCACATTTGGTCCAACGGACGGTCTCCAACTTCATTCTACTTACTCTTAGGGTATCACACATATCGAGACAAAACTCGTATTCATTTTTTCCGAAATCCACTCAGTGGAGTATGCTTATCTTTTCCAGGGGTCAACGGTTCTTACAGGGTACTAGCACCCTTAAAATGCTCCAATATTTTATAGTCCATATTTCTCATATCTTCAGAATGGCCAAAATCCTTCTTCATAGAGTAATAACTCATAAAATCCATATCAGTACCAATGATGCTAACTTTATTCATTCTCCAATGATTACAATCTCTTGCTTTTCCATTACAAGTCTCAACTCACCACCTCAATATAAAAGAAAATGTTCTCACTTCTACTACTCCACTTCTTTTGTTGCAAACTCAACTATCTAGCACAAGTTTCCTTCTCCTTGGGGCATTCTCTGGCAAAGTGCCCTGCTTTATTACAACTAAAACATATTACTTCTGACAAGTATCGAGGTTTCCTTTTTGGGCATTTGTTGAGGTAGTGCCCTGACTCCTTGCACCCATAACAGGTGACATGACTCAGATCCTTCCTGGAATCCAATCTACTTCTCTTTCTGGACTTTTCCATTCCAATCAGGGCTTCTATTTCCTGTGGGTCATACTCTACTTCCTCAGCCGGGAATTCTACTAGATCCCCATTCATACAATTTTGGGAGATATGTCCTTCTTCTCCACATGAATAGCAAGACTTGGTGTAGGGTTTAATTGGTTCTTATTTGGGTGTGTCCTCCACCTCTTTCTTCATCACAGGTTCTTCTAAACTTTCCATAAGAGCTCCTTTCAATGCTTCTTCCTTCTGCTGGATGGTTCTTTGTACCAAGGGGTAAATGTGACACTGAGTAGGGTAGTGGGTAGTCCCTTCACACAAGAAACAAGTGATCTACCTAGTTGGGCATTCTTCAACTGGGTGACTTCCTTCACAGTTAGGGCATTCATCATTGTGTTCTTTATGGTTGTGTCCTATTTCTCCACAAAGCTTGCATGCACAAGTTTTCTTCATATCCTTTCCATAAGGCTTCAATTTCTGGGACACAAACTGAGACTTTAGCAAGGTCAACTTAAATTCTTTCCAAGTGGTTACTCCTTGCCATCCATTGATGGTTTGATACATCCTCCACCAAGTAGCAGCACCTCTTTCAAAGCATTGAAGAGCATGCTGGGCCATATCCTTTCCGACTATAGGGTTGTTCTCCATATGATCCTCCATGTTCTGAGTCCATCGGTCTGTCTCCAATTGACTCATCGGTCCCGAAACTACAAGCTCATCTCCATTCATCCTCTATTGGGTCCATGGGTTTTGGGGTGAGGTAAGAGAGATAGAGAGGGATGCACACAATACAAACAATGGTTTTGAAAAGACAGATTTTTGTTGTAGCTGTCGAAAAACATCAAACAAATGACAGCTCACAAACGTCGCATCTAACGTAGGTATATAATAGGGTTTGGTCTTCTAAAGGTCAATAAATCTTCAACGTCTCCAAACTCTTCAAGCCTTGTTCAAGCCTCCAATGGCTTCTTCCAATCATGCTTGTCCTTCTCAAGTTCTTTTGCCAGATCATCTCTGTTGATGCGAAGTCCCTCGTGACATCCTTGAATATTCTGGAATTACATTCCAAACTTCTAGGTTTCAACATCCTTGGCATGAGCCATGGTCATACTGTCCTTCAGTTCCTGACAAATCTCCGGTATCTCGAGGTTGTAGCTCCTCCATCTTGGCTACTTTCAGCTTTTGGTTCCTGAGTTCTTCACGAAATGCTTCCTTGTCTAATACGACTTCCTGGAGCTCCATCTTAAACTTCTTGATGTACTACTACAGATCCTGGTGATACACCGGCTAGGGCTAAAACTTCATCTTATGATAGGTGCTCCATCAGCCTTCTTCCATCAAATCCATTCTGAAGACATGCATCCTTAACTCAGCACGGTGACAATAGCATTAGCGGGTGATGACATCACGGATAACCGTGTTTCTGCTCTTGTCATTTCCATGAGCTATCTCTCCATAGTTGATATCTCCTTCCTTAGGGTTTCTTTGACAAAACTTTGAGGTTTTTAACTCTCCATGCTTGGTCTTTCTCCAACACACCTTGATCTCGGGCATTGACAACTTCCATAGTCTGCCAAGTTCCATAAGGGTAGCCTTCCTAGGTCATAAAAATCTGAGAATTCTTTAGAGCCTTCAAATTCTACTTGTCTTCGGTCTTCAACCGTTGTAGTTTCCACTATTCAGATGCACGAAAAATACTCTTCATTCCGAAGTGGTCTTAGTTGTCCGATATCTTGTACTTCTTGGAGTGGTCTCATCAGTCGAATCTTCGTGTGGTCAAAAGGGGAAAGGGGTATGGTCTCACTAAAAAAGGAATTTTTGAATAAGCTCAGAAGAGAAGAGAGGTAATAGATCGTTTTGAAAGGGAAAGTTGTAGAGAAAAGTCTTTGCTATGGGCTTGCCAGTTTCTAGGGTCACGTCCTACAGTCAACATGTGCTCTGATACCATCTTGTAGCGACCCGACCCGAATGGATCAAGTCTCTGTGCTTACGTGTCATCCCTGGATCGATATGCTGACACTCACAGTACTCGAAGGATTTATAACAGAGGTAAATCACATGTATAAAGTAACGTAAATACTATTACCTCAATCCAAATAGCGGAAGCAACAAGGTTGTGGATTCCCATCAACACCAACGGCAAAGTTGAGTGTATAAATCGTAACCCTAACGTATCACTTACTCATCGCAAGATAGTCCTGCAACATGAGACGTTGCAGCCCGAAACGGGTCAGTACATTGAATGTATTGGAAAATTCACACCATAGAGAATAATGAACAATGGCTATCACTACATGCATATTTGGCTGGTGGAAAAGCTCTATGGTTATAAGGTTTTTGCGTAAAGCCAATTTTTCCCTACTGCAAAGGAATAAATTTATTTAACTATCATGGTGGTTGTGAAACATCAAGAATGGTTGACAGCATTCTCAATCCCAATTAAAAATAATTAAAACCCAACAACATTAATTTAGAAGTAACAGGTTGAGATTCACATGATATTCAAGTACTAGATACTCAAGTTGTCCATAACCGGGGACACGGCTAATCATGATTAGTTTGTACACTCTGCAGAGGTTTGCACACTTTTCCCCACAAGACTCGATCGCCTCCGTTTGGTTTCTCGCACTACACGGTGTTTGAGAAGACGGATGACCGAGACATAGTCTTTCAAAGGTGCTAGCACCTTACGATCGGGTAGACCGGTACACCTACATCCCCTACATCTGCTAGTCCACCACTGTAAGAGTTCGCACAACTTAGTCAACTATGCCAGAGCCCATAATGGCTTGTGGCTGCACACGGAAGTTTCTAGCATGAAAGATCTTATGATCCCTTTGAGCCTGGGTGGCGCTCCAAAAAAACAGGCAAGTCCTGATAGACATCAGGTGCCTCAATCCACCCAGATGTGTGTTAGGTTGCCACCTTAGATAAACCATTAAAATTATCAACTCACATCTGTCATGGATATCACTCACCCAATCCACGTCTACTAGCATAGCATGGCATAATAAGCAAATGTAGAAGTAACTCCCAAAGGTTTCATAATAATACAGGTGATAGGTACTACCTCATCTACTTCCCATCCCACAATTTAATTAGATCCTAATCATGCAATGTGAGAGGTTTGATCTAATGCAATAAAACATGGGTTGTAGAAAAGGTATGATCAAAGTGTTACTTGCCTGCAATGTAGATGAAGATGATTCGCACTTAAAACTCTTGATAGATCTACTCGTCACACTCCGGTCAATCTATCGTAAGCAAACAATAGTAACCACACAATAAGTACTCATCTAAAGCACAAGTAAAACTCGAACGAGAGAACGAATCAGAAAGTTCAACTTAAGAACTCCGGTTGCAAAGAAAGAACGAACCGAACAAACGACGGAAAACAAACGGCGGAAGAAAACAACTCGGTTCTAGCAAGTTGAAACTAGGTCAAATTTTACCGTGACAAAAACTTGTTCAAGTTGATTAGACGGAATGGCGGTTCCGAGATGAAACTCTAGGCGCTTGAATCACCTGATTCCGATAAACGGGCGAGAAGATAAACTAGAACGAAGATCGGATCTGAGATCGCGATCGCGGAATAAATCCGACGAAAAGAAAGCGATGAACGGTTAAAAGAACGGGCGTCGTTAACCGGGAATAAGCGGTGATCACATTCGTTAACACGAACGGTCCGAAAGAAGAATGAAAACCGATCTAGGGTTTTCAGAAAAGAAACCGAAAAAAGGAAACGGAAAACTGATCTAGGGTTTCGGAAAAGAAACCGAAACAAAAACCGAAAGAAAAAGAAAAGAATCGGAACGATTAGAAGAAAATGATCCGAGGAAAAGAGACGCGGAGCAACCTCCGGCGAGATCTCCGGCGAGGGGCTCCGGCGGCGTGGCGTAGGGCGGCGGCGTGGGCAAGGTGCGGCGGCGGCGGCTAGGGCACAAGGGTGGCGGCGCGGGTGTGGGGCGCGGCTTGGGGAGGAGAGGGGG
>NC_041380.1:296752266-296784912 GCF_002162155.2 Triticum dicoccoides
AGGAGAGGGGGTTTGGGTTTTTGGTGTGAGGAGAGGGGGGTCTATGGGGGTATTTATATAGGAGAGGGGAGAGATTACTTGGGGTAGGGGACAAGAAATAGAATAGGAAAAAGAGTCCTAGAAGAAAAAAGAAAACGGAACAAAGGAAAGAGGGGGGGGGCTAAGGACTTGGCCAAGGGGCAAGGGAGGGGCGGCCGGCTCCTGGAGTCCCGCTGGGACTCGGCGAGCGAGGCTCCTGGTGCTAGCGCACAGGGAGCTGGGGCGGCGGCTGGCCTGGGCCTTGGCCCGGCTGGCCTAGCTCCTTTTTTTTAAACGGTTTTCGCGCGCGGAAAAACACAGAAAAGAAAATCTAAACGAGCTCCAAAATTTCTAAAGTAAATTTTCTCCGACTCCTAAAAATGAGCCGAACAAAATGAACTTTTCTCCGGACCTAATATGCAATTTTTGAAAACACGCATTTTTCCCTATCCAAAGAAAAACAAACAAACACCGGAAAACGAAATTCGATCTATTTATTAAATCTTCATTTTTCCTATATTTTGGGAAAGTCATATTATTCCCTCTCTTATATTTTTGATATTGGAAAAATATTTGAAGATGAAATAAATAAATCAAATGATCCTCTTTTCAAATTCGAGAAAACTCTCAAATATGAAAATAACAAAATCTCCAACTCTCTCCGAGGGTCCTTGAGTTGCGTGAAATTTCTAGGATCAACCAAAATGCAAGAAAATAAGATATGCATGATGATCTAATGTATAACATTCCAAATTGAAAATAAATTCAAAAGAACTTTGAATTTAATTCTTTGAAACTCCCAATCATATTTCATATAATTTGAAGAAGTCATTTTATCTTCTCTCGTGAAAATCATTGAGTTGCATAAAGTTTCTGAATTGGAAAAAAATATTTCCCAATGGTATTCAAATATTTTTCAAACACCCTTTTCATTTTAAATGGAAGAAGTCATGTCATCTTCTCTCTAGGGTTTTGTGTTGAAAAGAATTTGAATTCATGGAGATCAGAAAGCAAATATGAAAGTTTGGGAAAGTCCTTTTATTCCCTCTCATTTAACTTTCAAAAGTTTCGAATTCACTCACTTTCAGACAATCAATCAAACAATCAGTCAAATCTATCTATTTATTATAACATTCCAAAATTTAGAATTTTGGGATGTTACAAAAAATTTCTTTGAACAACGTCCTCTACTTAGACACAATTTGCCTATTGAAACTCTAGGAGGTCCTCCTCCACCTAAAGGTGATCCTGTGTTTGAATTAAAACAATTGCCAGACACTTTGAAATATTCTTATCTTGATGAAAAGAAGATATATCTTGTTATTATTAGTGCTAACCTTCCAGAACATGAAGAAGAAAGATTATTGAAAGTTCTAAGGAAGCACCGATCTGCTATTGGATATACTCTTGATGATTTAAAGGGCATTAGTCCCACTCTATGTCAGCACAAAATTAGTATGGAACCTGATGCTAAACTCATTGTTGATCATCAACGTCGGTTAAATCCGAAGATGAAAGAAGTGGTAAGAACGGAAATATTAAAACTTCTGGAAGTAGGTATAATCTATCCTATAGCTGATAGTAGATGGGTAAGTCCTATTCATTGTGTTCCTAAGAAAGGAGGTATAGTTGTTGTTCCTAATGATAGGAATGAACTTATTCCACAAAGAATTGTTATAGGTTATAGAATGGTAATAGATTTTAGAAATTAAACAAAGCAACTAGAAAAGATCATTACCCTTTGCCTTTTATTGATCAAATGCTTGAAATATTATCTAAGCACACACACTTTTGCTTCCTTGATGGATATTCTGGCTTTTCACAAATACCTGTTTCTCAACTTGATCAAGAAAATACCACTTTTACTTGTCCCTTTGGAACCTATGCTTATAGACGTATGGCTTTCGGTTTATGTAATGCACCTCCTACCTTTCAAAGATGTATGACTGCTATATTCTTTGGCTTTTGTGAAAAGATTGTTGAGGTTTTCATGGATGACTTCTCTATTTATGGGAAGTCTTTTGATGATTGTTTAAGCAATCTTGATCGAGTTTTGAAGAGATGTGAACAAACAAATCTTGTCTTGAATTGGCAGAAGTGCAACCTTATGGTCAATGAAGCCATTGTCTTGGGTCATAAAATTTCTGAAAGAGGTATTGAAGTGGACCAAGCTAAGGTTGATGCAATTGAGAAAATTCCATGTCCTAAAGATATAAAAGGTATTCGTAGCTTCTTAGGTCATGCTGGTTTCCATAGGATATTTATCAAAGACTTTTCAAAAAATTCTAGGCCTCTTACCAGTCTCTTGCAAAAGGATGTTCCTTTTGTTTTTGATGATTATTGTTTAGAAGCCTTTCAAACACTTAAGAAAGATTTAATTTCTGCACCTATTGCTCAACCACCTGATTGGAACTTGCCTTTTGAAATTATGTGTGATGCTAGTGATTATGTTGTTGTTGCTGTTTTAGGACAAAGAGTAGATAAAAAACTTAATGTTATTCATTATGCTAGTAAAACTCTAGACAGTGCTCAAAGAAATTATGCTACTACTAAAAAAGAATTCTTAGCACTGGTGTTTGCTTGTGATAAATGTAGACCTTATATTGTTGATTCCAAAGTAACTGTTCACACAGACCATGCTACTATTAAATATATTTTGGAAAAGAAGGATGCTAAACCTAGACTTATTAGGTGGGTTCTCCTGTTACAAGAATTTGATTTACATATCGTTGATAGAAAAGGAGCCGAGAACCCAGTAGCTGATAATTTATCTAGGCTTGAAAATGTGCTTGATGACCCACTACCTATTGATGATAGTTTTCCTGATGAGCAGTTAGCTGCAAGAAATATTTCTCATGGTACTCCTTGGTATGCTGATTATGCTAATTACATTGTTGCACCACCTAGCTTTACATACGAACAAAAGAAAAAAATTCTTCTATGATTTAAGACATTACTTTTGGGATGACCCACATCTTTATAAAGAAGGAGTAGATGGTATTATTAGACGTTGTGTACCTAAGCATGAACAGGGACAAATCCTACGGAAATGTCACTCTGAATCTTACGGAGGACATCATGTTGGAGATAGAACCGCTCACAAGGTATTGCAATCTGGATTTTATTGGCCTACTCTCTTCAAGGATGCCCGTGAGTTTGTCTTATCTTGTGATGAATGCCAAACAATAGGTAATATTGGTAAGTGTCAAGAAATGCCTTTGAATTATTCACTTGCTGTTGAACTATTTGATGATTGGGGATTTGATTATATGGGACCTTTTCCTTCCTCTAATGGGTATACACATATTTTGGTTGGTGTTGATTATGTTACTAAATGGGTAGAAGCTATTCCAACTAGTAGTGTTGATCACAACACCTCTTTTAAAATGCTTAAGGAAGTTATTTTCCCAAGGTTTGGAGTCCCTAGATATTTAATGACTAATGGTGGTTCACACTTTATTCATGGTGCTTTCCGTAAAATGCTTGCCGAGTATATGTTAACCATGGAATTGCATCACCTTATCATCCTCAGTCTAGTGGCCAAGTTGAACTTAGCAGTAGAGAAATAAAATTAATTTTGCAAAAGACTGTCAATAGGTCCAGGAAGAATTGGTCTAAGAAATTAGATGATGCACTTTGGGCTTATAGAACAACATATAAAAATCCTATGGGTATGTCTCCTTATAAAATGGTTTATGGAAAAGCTTGTAATTTGCCTCTTGAGTTAGAACATAAAGCATTTTGGGCAATCAAAGAACTCAATTATGATTTCAAACTTTCCGATGAAAAGAGGCTATTTGATATTAGCTCTCTATATGAATGGAGAACCCAAGCTTATGAAAATGCAAAATTATTCAAAGAAAAAGTTAAAAGGTGGCATGACAAAAGAATCCAAGAGTGTGAGTTTAAAGTAGAAGAATATGTTCTTTTGTACAACTCTCATTTCAGATTCTTTGCAGGAAAACTCCTCTCAAAATGGGAAGGCCCATATGTTATCAAGGAGGTTCATCGGTCTGGAGCCATCAAAATAAATAATTCTGAAGGTTGTCAATGGGCAACGAATAAAGCATTATATCTCAGGTACACCTATTAATGTTTTAAGTAATATTATCCAAACTTCGACACCGGAAGAACACATAATGGAGTCCTTCCGGAACACTCCAGAATCGTAAAAATAAGGAGGTACGTGATACGGTAAGTAAACGGACTCTGAAAAATCCGCAAAAATATTTTTTACCAGTTTTGGAATATTTATTTTTTTGGAAATAAATAAACTTTCAGGAAGCGTCCCCTGGTGGGTACAAGACAGCCTGGCGCACACAGGTGGGTTGTGCCCACCTGGGACACCTTCCGTACACTATTTTTCTACCATATGCTTGTCCTCCAAGATTTTATATATATATATATATATATGTATATATATATATACTTCCCAAATCTGTTGATCACCGTATCGCGGAGAAATCCTCTGTTCTCTTTCTCATTGCTGTTTTTTGTCAGATCCCATCTACCATGGACTCTTCAAGCTCCTCCAAAGACAAGTTTTTCAAGAACGTCATCAACCCATATCTCCGGTAAGTGGTGCAACACCCTTAGGTCATCTAGATGCATGATGAGGTGCTTCACCTCCACGATGTTCCATGTCCCAAGGGGACGGGATCCATGGATGCCTGGCTTGAAGCTGTGGAGCAAGACGTCTTCCAGTGCAAGGGAATGGTGGAGCGTCAGCTCAATGCCAATCACCTCATGATCACGGACTTTTCCCGTGATCTCAAGGTGGATGGCAAGCCCATGAAGGACATCATCTTCACCCTCAACAAGCAAATCAACTTTTTCCAAAGCCGGATCTATGATCTTTAAAACGAAGTCTTTGAATATGAGGCGAGGTTTAAAGGTATGAGTTTGGATGCTAGTTGCAGGATTTGTGAGACTCACTCTTCCTCTTATGATGGCGGACCACTGCCATGGAAATCCGAGGACAAGATCTCTTCTTCATCACCACCATAACCTTCTTCACCACCAAAGGAGAACTAAGTATCGGGTATGGGCACTCCCCTTGACTTCCGCCAAGCTTGGGGGAGGTGCCCCAGTATCGTATCATCCCACTATCTTTCTGCTTTTACTTATTTTAGTTCCAACTTTTGCTTTATATGAAAAAAAGTTTAGTTCGATCATTTCTTCTTTCAGAGTTTGCTTAGTGATCTATCCTTGTAATCGTGTGCAAGCTATATAATAAAGTTAGTTTGAGTTTTTTCTTTCTTTACTTTCATGTTGCAGAAATAAGAAAGAATAAAAGAAAGGAAATAAATAAAAGAAAGGAAAGAAATAATGAAAAGATTATATACTAATCCTATGCTCGGTGATGGCACCACATAAGGAAAAGTATAAGTAGAAAATTTTATTAGAGATTGACAAAAATAGCATTAGTAAATGATGCAACTCATGAAAGAATTAATAAGGGAAGAGAAGATTCACATATAAATATACTATCCTAGAAATATTTTGTGATTGTGAGCCCTCACTAAAATATTATATGCCAAAATTGTTGACATTGAACAAGGAAGACAACTTAATGATTTATGTTTGCTCATATTCACATAGAAGTCATATTGTTATGGATCCTTTAAAATGTGGTGCTTGCCCCCTATCTTTGCTAGCCAAAAATTCCGCACTAAGTAGAGATACTACTTGTGCATCCAAAAACCGTTAAACCCAAATCTCATTTTCAAGTGTCCACCATACCTACCTAGGGATTGAGCGAGATCCCTCAAGTAAGTTGTCATCGATGCAAAAATACAATAAAAATTGCTTCTAAAAGCGTGAGATCATTTAGTGTAAGAGAAATATGAGCGTTGAACAAACTTGTCACGGTGAAGAATAAAAGTGACAGACTGCATAATAAAGGTCGCTATCACAAGGGGCAATGTAACGTGACGTTCTTTTGCACTAAGGGATTGAGCATACAAACAAATAAGTGCATCGCAACCTCTACTTACCTCTACGAAGGGCCTATCTTTTAATTTTAAGCAAGAGTCAAAGTTTTTCTCTCTATTCCTTTTATTTTTCTCCTTTGGCAAGCATCATGTGGTGAGGAAAGATCTAGGCACATATGTCTAGTTGAATATGGGTGGCATGAGTTATTATTGTTGACATCACCCTTGAGGTGAGTACGTTGGGAGGCGAAACCATAAGCCCCTATCTTTCTATGTGTCCGGTTGAGACGTTTTGCTCATGTGTACGCGGTGAGTGTTAGCAATCATAGAAGACTATATGATGGTTGAGTATGTGGAGTTGCCTAAAGGCTCCTACATGTGACCCTTCCAGAAAAGGTGATGAATTGTAGTTGCAAAGTTGACTGAGAACATAGTTTGTTGGTTTCTAATAGAGTTTTTGCTTTATACTTCGATTGTGTGAGAAGTATATGATAAAAGTTCTATGATAAAAGTCTTATGTTTAATTTTGTTGCTGTTATAATAATCAACATGATGCTTCTATGTCCGTATTTTGTTTTTATCAACACGTCTCTCTCAAAGCATGTGGACATGTTTTTCTATTTTGGTTTTCGCTTGAGGACAAGCGAGGTCTAAGCTTGGGGGAGTCAATAAGTCCATTTTTGCATCATGTGTTCTTACTGTTATTTATAATGTTTTTATCCATAATAATGCGTTTTGGAGTAATTCTAATGCCTTTTATCTCACAATTTGCAAGGTACACACCAAGAGGGAGAATTTCGGCAGCTGGAAATCTGGACCTAGAAAAGCTACGTCGGTCTACCTATTTTGCACAACTCCAAACAAGCTAAAACTTTACGGACATTTTTTATGGATTATTTGAGGAATATTGGAGCAAATAACTACCTGAGGGGCCCACCAGGTGGGCAAAACCCACCTGCGTGCGAGGGAGCCCAGGCGCGCCATGGTGGGTTGTGCTCCCCTCGGCCCACCTCTGGTGCCCATCTTTTGGTATATAAGTCATTTTGACCTAGAAAAAATGAAGGGAGGAATTTCAGGATGAAGCGCCGCCGCCTCGATGCGGAACTTGGGCAGGAGCACTTTGGCCCTCCGGCAGAGCGATTCCGCCTGGGCAACTTCCCTCCTGGAGGGGGAAATCATCGTCATAATCATCACCAACAACTCTCCCATCTTGGGGAGGGAAATCTCCATCAACATCTTCAACAACACGATCTCCTCTTAAACTCTAGTTCATCTCTTGTGTTCAATCTTGTTACCGGAACTATAGGTTGGTACTTGTGGGTGACTAGTAGTGTTGATTACATCTTGTAGTTGATTACTATATGGTTTATTGGGTGGAAGATTATATGTTCAGATCCAATATGCTATTTAATACTCCTCTGATCATGAGCATGTTTATCATTTGTTAGTAGTTACCATTGTTCTTGAGGTCATGGGAGAAATCATCTTGCAAGTAATCATGTGAATTTGATATGTGTTCAATATTTTGATAGTATGTATGCCGTGATTCCTTTAGTGGTGTCATGTGAACGTCGAATACATGACACTTCACCATATTTTGGGCCTAAGGGAATGCATTGTGGAGTAGCAATTAGATGATGGGTTGCTAGAGTGACAGAAACCTAAACCCCAGTTTATGCGTTATTCCGTAAGGGACCGATTGGATCCAAAAGTTTAATGCTATGGTTAGAATTTATTCTTAATACTTTTCTCGTAGTTGCGGATGCTTGCGGGAGGTTTAATCATAAGTAGGAGGTTTGTTCAAGTAAGAACAACACCTAAGGACCGGTCCACCCACATATCAAATTATCAAAGTACCGAACATGAATTAAACCAGCATGATGAAAGTGACTAGATGAAATTCCTGTGTACCCTCAAGAACACTTTGCTTATCATAAGAGACCGTTTTGGCCTGTCCTTTTTCTCAAAAGGATTGGGCTACCTTGCTGCACTTTTGTTACTACTATCGTTACTTGCTCGTTACTAATTATATTGCTATCAAACTACTCTGCTACTTACAATTTCAGCACTTGCACACATTACCTTACTGAAAACCACTTGTCATTTCCTTCTGCTCCTCGTCGGGTTCGACACACTTATAGAAGAGAGCTACAATTGATCCCCTACACTTGTGGGTCATCGGATGGACATTCTGGTTTTTCACAAATACCTGTTTCTCAACCTGATCAAGAAAAGACCACTTTTACTGTCCCTTGCGAACTTTTGCTTATAGACGTATGCCCTTCGGTTTATGTAATGAACCTGCTACCTTTCAAAGATGTATGCCTGCTATATTCTCTGACTTTTGTGAAAAGATTGTTGAGGTTTTCATGGATGACTTCTCTGTTTATGGGAAGTCTTTTGATGATTGTTTAAGCAATCTTGATCGAGTTTTGTAGAGATGTGAACAAACAAATCTTGTCTTGAATTGGGAGAAGTGCCACTTTATGGTTAATGAAGGCATTGTCTTGGGTCATAAAATTTCTGAAAGAGGTATTGAAGTGGACAAAGCTAAGGTTGATGCAATTGAGAAAATGCCATGTCCTAAAGATATAGAAGGTATTCGTAGTTTCTTAGGTCATGCTGGTTTCTATAGGAGATTTATTAAAGACTTCTCTAAAATTTCTAGGCCTCTTACGAGTCTTTTGCAAAAGGATATCCCTTTTGTTTTTTATGATGATTGTTTAGAAGCCTTTGAAACACTTAAGAAAGCCTTAATTTCTGCACCTATTGTTCAACCATCTGATTGGAACTTGCCTTTTGAAATTATGTGTGATGCTAGTGATTATGTTGTTGGTGTTGTTCTAGGACAAAGAGTTGATAAGAAAGTGAATGTTATTCATTATGCTAGTAAAACTCTAGACAGTGCTCAACGGAACTATTCTACTACTGAAAAAGAATTCTTAGCAGTGGTGTTTGCTTGTGATAAATTTAGACCTTATATTGTTGATTCCAAAGTAACTGTTCACACAAACCATGCTGCTATTAAATATCTTATGGAAAAGAAAGATGCCAAACCTAGACTTATTCGATGGGTTCTCTTGTTACAAGAATTTGATTTACATATCATTGATAGAAAAGGAGCTGAGAACCCCGTAGCTGATAATTTATCTAGGCTTGAAAATGTGCCTGATGACCCACTACCTATTGATGATAGTTTTCCTGATGAGCAGTTACCTGCAATAAATGTTGCTCACAGTACTCCTTGGTATGCTGACTATGCTAATTACATCGTTGCTAAATATTTACCACCCAGCTTTACATACGAACAAAAGAAAAAATTCTTCTATGATTTAAGATACTACTTTTGGGATGACCCACATCTTTATAAAGAAGGAGTAGATGGTATTATTAGATGTTGTGTACCTGAGCATGAACAGGGACAAATCCTATGTAAATTTCACTCTGAAGCTTATGGAGGGCATCATACTGGAGATAGAACTGCTCACAAGGTATTGCAATCTGGATTTTATTGGCCTACTCTCTTCTAGGATGCTCGTAAGTTCGTCTTATCATGTGATGAATATCAAAGAATAGGTAATATCGGTAAACATCAAGAAATGCCTATGAATTATTCACTTGTTGTTGAATCATTTGATGTTTGGGGATTTGATTACATGGGACCTTTTCCTTCCTCTAATGAGTATACACATATTTTGGTTGCTGCTGATTATGTTACCAAATGGGTAGAAGCTATTCCAACCAGTAGTGCTGATCAGAACACCTCTATTAAAATGCTTAAGGAAGTTATTTTCCCAAGGTTTAGAGTCCCTAGATATTTAATGACTGATGGTGGTTCACACTTTATTCCTGGTGCTTTCCGTAAAATGCTTGCCAAATATGATGTTAACCATAGAATTGCATCACCCTATCATCCTCAGTCTAGTGGTCAAGTTGAACTTAGCAATAGAGAAATAAAGTTAATTTTGCAAAAGACTGTCAATAGGTCCAAGAAGAATTGGTCTAAGAAATTGGATGATGCACTTTGGGATTATAGAACAACATATAAAAATCCTATGGGTATGTCTCCATATAAAATGGTTTATGGAAAAGCTTGTCATTTGCCTCTTGAGTTAAAACATAAATCATATTGGGCCATCAAAGAGCTCAACTATGATTTCAAACTTGCTGGTGAAAAGAGGTTATTTGATATTAGCTCACTAGATGAATGAAGAACCCAAGCTTATGAAAATGCAAAATTATTCAAACAAAAAGTTAAAAGATGGCATGACAAAAGAATCCAAAAGCGTGAGTTTGAAGTTGGAGAATATGTTCTTTTGTACAACTCTCGTTTCAGATTCTTTGCAGGAAAAATCCTCTCAAAATGGGAAGGCCCCTATGTTATCGAGGAGGTTTATCGGTCTGGAGCCATCAAAATAAATAATTCACAAGGTACTAACCCGAAGGTTGTCAATGGACAACGAATAAAAGGTTATATGTCAGGTATGCCCATTAATGTTGAAAGTAATATTATCCAAACTTTGACACCGGAAGAACACATAAAAGAGTCCTTCGGGAACACTCCAGAATCGTGAAAATAAGGAGGTATGTGATATGGTAAGTAAACGGACTCCGATAAATCCACGAAAATATTTTTTATCAGTTTTGGGATATTTAGAAAATTAGGATATAAAGAAACTACCAGGAAGCATACCCTGGTGGGCACAAGACACCAGGCCGCTCCAGGCTTGCCTGGACCCATCTGGGACACCTTTCGGACTCCATTTTCTACAGTTTACTTGTCCCCCAAGATAAAAATCTATATATACTTCCCGAACCTATTGATCACCGTATCGCGGGGAAATCCTTTGTTCTCTTTTCTTGCTATTTTCTGCCAGATCCCATCTACCATGGCCACCTCAAGTTCCTCCAAGGATAAGTTCTTCAAGAACTTCATCAACCCATATCTGCGGGAGGTGGTGCAGTACCCTCAGGTCATCTAGATGCATGAGGGGGTGCTTCACCTCCGCGATGTGCCATGCCCCAAGGGGACGGGAACCATGGAGGCCAGGCTTGAAGCTATGGAGCAGGACGTCTTCCGATGCGAGGGGATGGTGGAGCGTGGACTCAACGCCAATCACCTTATGATCATGGAGCTCTACCATGATCTCAAGGTGGATGGCAAGCCCTTGAAGGACATCGTCTTCACCCTCAACGAGCAAATCAACTTCCTCCAAAGCCAGATCTATGACCTCCAAAACCAAGTCTTTAATATGAGGCGAGGTTTAAAGGTATGAGTTTGACTGCTAGTTACAGGACCCGTGAGACTCACTCCTTATCTTATGATGGTGGACCACTGCCATGGAAATCCGAGGACAAGAACTCTTCTTCATCACCATCATCTTCTTCACCACCGAAAGAGAATTGAGTATCGTGTATGGGCACTCCTCTTGGATTTCGTCAAGCTTGGGGGAGGTGCCCCGGTATCGTATCATCCAACTATCTTTTTGCCTTTACTTATTTTAGTTCGATCTTTTGCTTTAGATGAATAAAAGTCTAGCTCTATCCTTTCTTTTCGAGAGTTTTCTTAGTGATCTATCCTTGTAATCATGTGCAAGTTATATAATAAAGTTTAGTTTGAGTTTTTGCTTTCTTTACTTTGATGTTGCAAATAAAAGTAAAAGGGAAAAGAAGTAAATGAAAGAAAGGAAAGAAATGAAGAAAAGTTCATATACTAATCTTATGGTAGGTGATGACACCACATAAAAGTATAAGTAGAAAATTTTATTAGAGATTGACAAACATAGCATTAGTCAATGATGCAACTCATGAAAGAATTAATAAGGGAAGAGAAGATTCAGATATAAATATACTATCCTAGAAATCTTTTGTGATTGTGAGCCCTCATCAAAATAGTATATGCCAAAATTGTTGACATTGGACAAGGAAGACAACTTAATGATTTATGTTTGTTTATATTCATATAGAAGTCATATTGTCATGGATCCTTTAACATGTGGTGCTTGCCCCCAATCTTTGCTAGCCAAAAATTCCGCACTAAGTAGAGATACTACTTGTGCATCAAAAACCCTTAAACACAAATCTTACATTCAAGTGTCCACCATACCTACCTAGGGATTGAGCAAGATCCCTCAAGTAAGTTGTCATCAGTTCAAAAAGGCAATAAAAATTGCTTCTAAAAGTGTGAGATCATTTAGTGTAAGAGAAAATTGAGCATTGCACGAACTTGTGAAGGTGAAGAATAAAAGCGATAGACTGCATAATAAAGGTCGCTATCACAAGGGGCAATGTAACGTGACGTTCTTTTGCACTAAGGGATTGAGCATACAAACAAATAAGCGCATCGCAACCTCTACTTACCTCTACGAAGGGCCTATCTTTTAATTTTAAGCAAGAGTCAAAGTTTTTCTCTCTATTCCTTTTATTTTTCTCCTTTGGCAAGCATCATGTGGTGAGGAAAGATCTAGGCACATATGTCTAGTTGAATATGGGTGGCATGAGTTATTATTGTTGACATCACCCTCAAGGTGAATACGTTGGGAAGCGAAACTACAAGCCCCTATTTTTCTATGTGTCTGGTTGAAACATTTTGCTCATCTGTATGCGGTGAGTGTTAGCAATCATAGAAGAATATATGATGGTTGAGTATGTGGACTTGCCTAAAGGCTCCGATACGTGACCCTTCCTGAAAAGATGATGAATTGTAGTTGCAAAGTTGACTGAGAACATAGTTTGTTGGTTTCTAATAGAGTTTTTTCTTTATACTTCAATAGTGTGATGAGTTGTCACTTATTCATGAGAAGTCTATGATAAAAGTTCTTTGATAAAAGTTTTATGTTTAAGTTTGTTGTTTTTATAATAATGAACATGATGCTTCTATGTCTGTATTTTTTTTATCGACACCTCTCTCTCTCTCTCTCTAAGCATGTGGACATGTTTTTCGATTTTGGTTTTCGCTTGAGGACAAGAGAGGTCTAAGCTTGGGGGAGTTGATATGTCCATTTTGCATCATGTTTTCTTACTATTATTTATAATGTTTTTATCCATAATAATACTTTTTGGACTAACTCTAATGACTTTTCTCTGATAATATGCAAGGTATACACAAAGAGGGAGAATTCCGGCAACTGGAAATCTGGACCTGGAAAAGCTACGTCAGGCCACCTATTCTGCACAACTCCAAACAAGCTGAAACTTCACAGACATTTTTTATGGATTATTTGAGGAATATTGGAGCAAATAACTACCCGAGGGGCCCACCAGGTGGGCACAACCCACCTGGGCGCGCCAGGGAGCCGAGGCGCGCCCTAGTGGGTTGTGCTCACCTAGGGCCACCTCCAGTGCCCATCTTCTGGTATATAAGTCATTTTGACCTAGAAAACATAAGGGGAGGACTTTTGGATGGAGCGCCACCGCCTCGAGGCGGAACTTGGGGAGGGAAATATCCATCAACATCTTTAACAACACCATCTCATCTCAAACCCTAGTTCATCTCTTGTGTTCAATCTTGTTACCGGAACTATAGATTGGTGCTTGTGGGCGACTAGTAGTGTTGATTACATCTTGTAGTTGATTACTATATGGTTTATTTGGTGGAAGATTATAAGTTCAGATCCAATATGCTATTTAATACCCCTCTGATCTTGAGCATGTTTATCATTTGTGAATAGTTACTTTTGTTCTTGAGGTCATGGGAGAAATCATGTTGCAAGTAATCATGTGAACTTGATATGTGTTCGATATTTTGATAGTATGTATGTTGTGATTCCCTTAGTGGTGTCATGTGAACGTCGACTACATGAAACTTCACCATACTTGGGAATAAGGTAATGCATTGTGGAGTAGCAATTAGATGATGGGTTGCGAGAGTGACAGAAGCTTAAACCCCAGTTTATGCGCTATTCCGTAAGGGACCGATTGGATCCAAAAGTTTAATGGTATGGTTAGAATTTATTCTTAATACTTTTCTCATAGTTGCGGATGCTTGCGGGAGGGTTAATCATAAGTAGGAGGTTTGTTCAAGTAAGAACAACACCTGAGAACCGGTCCACCCACATATCAAATTATCAAAGTAACGAATACGAATTAAGCCAACATGATGAAAGTGACTAGATGAAAATCCCATGTACCATCAAGAATGTTTTGCTTATCATAAGAGACTGTTTTGGCCTGTCCTTTGCCTCAAAAGGATTTGGCTACCTTGCTGCACTTTTTTACTACTATCGTTACTTGCTCGTTACAAGTTATCTTGCTATCAAACTACTCTATTTCTTACAATTTTAGCACTTGCAGACATTACCTCGCTGAAAACCACTTGTAATTTCCTTCTGCTCCTCGTTGGGTTTGACACTCTTACTTATCTAAAAGAGCTACAATTGATTCCCTATACTTGTGTGTCAAGGTCCCTTCCCTTGGCCCATTAGGCCCATAGACCTCCTGGGGGTGTCCGGAACCCCTTCCGGTGACCCGATGACTACCTGGTGCTCCTTGGGTGTCCGAATAGTATCGTCCTATATATCAATCTTTACCTATGGACCATTCCGGAGCTCCTTGTCTTGTCCGTGATCTCATCTGGGACTCCGGACAATATTCATTCACTAAATCATATAACTCATATAACACTATATCGTCAACGAACGTTAAGCGTGCGGACCCTACGGGTTCGAGAAGTATGTAGACATGACCGAGAAACATCTCCGGTCAATGACCAATAGCAGAACTTGGATGCCCATATTGGTTCCTGCATATTCTACGAAGATCTTTATCGGTCGAACCTTATGACAACATACGTAATTCCCTTTCTCTATCGGTATGTTACTTGCCAGAGATTCGATCGTCGGTATCTTCATACCTAGTTCAATCTCATTACCGGCAAGTCTCTTTACTCATTTCGTAATACATCATATTGTAACTAACTCCTTAGTCACTTTGCTTGCAAGGCTTATTATGATGTGTATTACCGAGAAGGCCCAGAGGTACCTCTCCGATACACAGAGTGACAAATCCTAATCTCGATCTATGCCAACTCAACAAACATATTCAGTGATACCTATAGAGCATCTTTATTATGTTGTGGTGTTTGATAACACACAGGGTATTCCTCCGGTATGCGGGAGTGGCATAATCTCATAGTCGAAGGAATATGTATTTGACATTAAGAAAGCAATAGCAATAAATTGAGCGGTCATATGCTAAGCTAACGGATGGGTCTTGTCCATCACATAATTGTCCTAATGATGTGATCCCATTGTCAAATGACAACTCATGTCTATGGTTAGTAAACCTTAACCATCTTTTGATCAATGAGCTAGTCTAGTAGAGGCTCACTAGGGACACGGTATTTGTTTATGTATCCACACATGTATTTAAGATTCGGTCAATACAATTCTAGCATGAATAATAAACCTTTATCATGATTAAGGAAATATAATAATAACCATTTTATTATTGCCTCTAGGGCATATTTCCATCAGTCTCCCACTTGCACTAGAGTCAATAATCTAGTTCACATCACCATGTGATTAGCACCCATAGTTCACATCACCATGTGATTAGCACCCATAGTTCACATCACCATGTGACCAACACCCAAAGAGTTTACTAGAGACAATAATCTGGTTCACATCGCCATTTGATTAACACCGAAAGAGTACTAAAGTGCGATCATGTTTTTCTTGTGAGTGAAGTTTAGTCAACGGGACTGTCACATTTTGATCCATATGTATTTTGCAAATTTCTATGTCTACAATGCTCTGCATGGAGCTACTCTAGCTAATTGCTCCCACTTTCAATATGTATCCAGATTCAGACTCATAGTCATCTGAATCGGTGTGAAAGCTTGCATCGACGTAACCCTTTACGACGAACTCTTTATCACCTCCATGACTGAGAAATATTTCCTTAGTTCTCTTAGGTAACTAAGGATAATTTTGACCATTGTCCAATGATCTACACATGGATCACTATTGTACCCCCTTCCCAAACTAATGGCAAGGTACACAATAGGTCTGCTACACAGTATGGCATACTTTATAGAACCTGTGGCTGAGGCATAGGGAATGACTTTCATTCTCTCTCTATCTTCTGCCGTGGTCGGGCTTTGAGTCTTACTCAACTTCACACCTTACAATACAGGCTAGAACTCCTTTGACCAATCCATTTTGAACTCCTTCAAAATCTTGTCAAGGTATGTACTCATTGAAAATCTTATCAAGCGTATTGATCTATCTCTATAGATCTTGATGCCTAATATGTAAGCAGCTTCACCGAGGTCTTTCATTGAAAAATTCTTATTCAAGTACCTTTTATGCTATCCAGAAATTCTATATCATTTCCAATCAACAATATGTCATCGACATATAATATTAGAAATGCTACAGAGCTCCCACTCACTTTCTTGTAAATACATGCTTCACCGTAAGTCTGTATAAAACCATATGCTTTGATCACCTCATAAAAGCGTATATTCCAACTCCGAGATGCTTGCACCTGTCCATAGATGGATCGCCGGAGATTGCACACTTTGTTAGCACCTTTAGGATCGTAAAAACCTTCTGGTTGCATCATATACAAGTCTTCTTTAAGAAATTCATTAAGGAATGCAGTTTTGACGTCCATTTGCCAAATTTCATAATTATAAAATCCGGCAATTGCTAACATGATTCGTACAGACTTAAGCATCGCTACGGGTGAGAAAGTCTCATCATAGTCAACCCCTTGAACTTGTCAAAAACCTTTTGCGACAAGTCGAGCTTTGCAGATAGTAACATTACCATCAACGTCAATCTTCTTCTTGATGATCCATTTATTCTCAATGGCTTGCCGATCATCGGGCAAGTCCACCAAAGTCCATACCTTGTTCTCATACATGGTTCATATCTCAGATTTCATGGCCTCAAGCCATTTATCGAAATCTGGGCTCATCATAGCTTCTTCATAGTTCATAGGTTTGCCATGGTCTAATAACATAACTTCTAGGACATGGTTATCATACCACTCTGGTGCGCATAGTGCTCTGGTCGACCTATGAGGTTTAGTATTAACTTGATCTGAAGTGTCATGATCATTATCATTTGCTTCCTTTGTAGTTGATGTAGGCATCACGAGAACGATTTTCTGTTATGTGCTACTTTCCAATTCGAGAGAGGGTACAATTACCTCATCAAGTTCTACTTTCCTCCCACTCACTTCTTTTGAGAGAAACTCCTTCTCTAGAAAGGATCCATTCTTTGCAACAAAGATCTTGCCTTCGGATCTGTGGTAGAAGGTGTACCCAATAGTTTCCTTAGGGTATCCTATGAAGACGCACTTCTCCGATTTGGGTTCGAGCTTATCAGGCTAAAGCCTTTTGATATAAGCGTCGCATCCCCAAACTTTAAGAAATGACAGCTTAGGTTTCTTGCCAAACCACAGTTCATATGGTGTTGTCTCAACAGATTTAGACGGTGCCCAGTCTAACGTGAATGCTGCTGTCTCTAATGCATAACCCCAAAATGATAAAGGCAAATTGGTAAGCGACATCATAGAACGCACCATATCTAATAAAGTACAGTTATGACGTTCGGACACACCATTATACTGTGGTGTTCCAGGTGGCGTGAGTTGTGAAACAATTCCACATTTTCTTAAATGAAGGCCAAACTCATAACTCAAATATTCGCCTCCGTGATCAGATCGTAGAAACTTTATTTTCTTGTTATGATAATTCTCTACTTCTCTCTGAAATTCTTTGAACTTTTCAAATGTTTCAGACTTGTGTTTCATCAAGTAGATATACCCATACCTAATCAAATCATCTGTAAAGGTTAGAAAATAACGATACCCACCACATGCCTCAACACTCATTGGACCGTATGCATCGGTATGTATCATTTCCAATAAGTCATTAGCTCGCTCCATTTTTCCAGAGAACAGAGTTTTAGTCATCTTTCCCATGAGGCATGGTTCGCAAGTATCAAATGATTCATAATCAAGTGATTCCAAAAGTCCATCCACATGGAGTTTCTTCATGCGCTTTACACCAATATGACCTAAACGGCAGTGCCACAAGTATGTTGCACTATCATTATCAACTTTGCATTTTTTGGCATCAATATTATGAATATGTGTAGCACTACGACCGAGATTCAATAAACCATTCACGTTGGGTGTATGACCATAGAAGGTTTATTGATGTAAACAGAACAACAACTATTCTTAGAATTAAATGAATAACCGTATGGCAATAAACACGATCTAATCTTGTTCATGATCAACGCAAACACCAAATAACATTTATTTAGGATTAAAACTAATCCTGAAGGTAGAGGGAGTGTGAGATGGTGATCATATAAATCTTGGGAACACTTCCAACACACATCGTCATCTTGCCCTTTACTAGTTTCCGTTTATTCTGCAACTCCTGTTTCGAGTTACTAATCTTAGCAACTAAACTGGTATCAAATACCCATGGGCTACTACGAATACTAGTAAGGCACACATCAATAACTTGTATATCAAATATACCTTTCACTACTGCAGGATGCTGCTAACGCGACACTACGATCAGAGACCCTTCGACGAAACTGTGTGCGATGCAATAATCGCAAATGGTGGTGTAAAAGAACCGTCAAAAAAGGTGCAAAATGTTTGCAATGGCGGAGCCATCAAACACGGTTCAGATTTTAGTTGCGTGTGTGATGCAAGGCATACGGTTTAGTCCAATGAACTGTTTGCGATGAGGCGGAACAAAAGAAACGGGCAGCCTGATGAAGGCATGTGCGATATATAGCATACGGTTCACTTGGATGAACTATTTGTGATTAGGCAACACAAAAGAAACGGTCAACCAAATCAAGGTATGTGTGATTGAGGGCATACACTTCAGAAGGATTAACTGTTTGCGATTAGGAAACAGAACAGAAACGGGTCAGCCATATCAAAGTGTGTGCGATTGATGGAATAAACTTCGCATGGATGAACTGTTTGCGATTAGGCACAACAAACTAAAATAGTTAGATAGATCAATGTGTGTGTGTGCTAGACAGGCACACACATTCTAATTAAAAGAAGCATGCGCGATGGTAATTACGAGTGTGCACGGTTGTTGGAACAAGACGTGTACTGACATTGCCTATTGCGGTGCACCCTATGGTGCAAATGCCACATAAGCGGCCGAGAAGGCGTACGTGCCCACGTTACACCTTTCGGGAATAGTGCCGCACTTATAACCGTCAGTAAATTTTGAGCATGTGCCCCGTCACATTCCAAATTGCAAACCTGTTCACACCGATCAAAACCTAAACGGTTTCCCACTTAGGAGCGTATTACTACTCGGTTATAAATACTACTACTCCAAGATGACTGCACATTCCTCCTCAACTCCTCATCCACAAAAACAAATTCATTCATCATCGTTCCCTTTGCGTCTGCCATGGCCAGCATAGGAAGATACGAGCATGGAAGCGGAAGCACGGGAGATGTCCCGCCTCACCACGAACACAATCAGCATGTCCCGCCGCGCGGCCGTAGCAGCATAGCGGTCCCACCGCGCCGCCGAAGCAGCACGCAGGTCCCACCGCACCGTCGATGCAGCAGACTGGTCCAGCCGCGCCGCAGAAGCAGGAGAGATGTCCCGCCGTGCCGTGAATTCAACAGAGATGTCCTCCCGCATCGGGGCAGCCTGGGAAAATGTCTCGCGGGCAGGCGAGGACTCTTGCAGGCGCATGCATGCGATCGTCCATAGCCAGATGGATCAGATCTCCAGCTGGGCGAGGTTGCAGGACAACATGAAAGCCTCTTTGAAAGAGGCTACCGGCGTCATCCGGTAACTAAATGAGAGCAATGCGTAGCTCTGGGCCGAGCGCGACCTACTGAGGGAGAAGATCGTCGGAAGTGCAGAGTGGCAGGAGGAGACCACTGCCTTGTTGAAGAGGACCGGCGTCACCATCGAGGAACTTATGGACGAGAATGCCATGCTGCGCATCGAGTGCAGAAGGCTGGTGGAGGAATCTGTGGATGCTCTCAAGCAGCATCTTGAGGACAAGAAAGAGCTCATCGCCGCTCTCCGCGGAGACTAGTTCCCGTGGCCTGCAGCAACATAGAGATCAACGAGGTAGATCGTTGTCCTCCTTCTTCTTTTGCCTTTGTGTATTTCGGGCGTTGCCGCATGTGGCTTTTTTTAATTATGTTCCTAAATATGTAAGAAAATTATTATCCATTGTCATCGTCCTTATATTCATCATGCTTGCTATAAGTCGCAGTCGATGCTATATAGGTTCGTCAGATCTTATATCAAAATCCGTGAAAAACTTTCTTTTCAGATTTTCATTTTTCTCTCTTAAATCTCAGTCCAGTGAGACACATAGCCACGCCAGAAATCCTTCTTGCTACCTCTTGAGCACTGCGTTGGTTTTCCCCGAAGAGGAAGGGATGATGCAGCAAAATAGCGTAAGTATTTCCCTCGGTTTTTGAGAACCAAGGTATCAATCCAGTAGGAGGCTACGCGCGAGTCCCTCGCACCTGCACAAAACAAATAAATCCTCGCAACCAACGCGATAAGGGGTTGTCAATCCCTACAAGGCCACTTATGAGAGTGAGATCTGATAGATATGATAAGATAATATTTTTGGTATTTTTGTGATAAATATGCAAAGTAAAATAAAAGCAAAGTAAATAACTAAGTAGTAGGAGATTAATATGATGAAGATAGACCCGGGGGCCATAGGTTTCACTAGTGGCTTCTCTCGAGAGCATAAGTATTCTACGGTGGGTGAACAAATTACGGTTGAGCAATTGACAGACTTGAGCATAGTTATGAGAATATCGAGGCATGATCATGTATATAGGCATCACATCCGAGACAAGTAGACCGACTCCTGCCTGCATCTACTACTATTACTCCACTCATCGACCGCTATCCAGCATGCATCTAGAGTATTAAGTTAATGAAAACAGAGTAACGCCTTAAGCAAGATGACATGATGTAGAGGGATAAACTCATGCAATATGATGAAAACCCCATCTTGTTATCCTCGATGGCAACAATACAATATGTGCGTTGCTGCCCCTACTGTCACTGGGAAAGGACACCGCAAGATTGAACCCAAAGCTAAGAACTTCTCCCATTGCAAGAAAGATCAATCTAGTAGGCCAAACCAAACTGATAATTCGAAGAGACTTGCAAACATAACCAATCATACATAAAAGAATTCAGAGAAGATTCAAATATTGTTCATAGATAGACTTGATCATAAACCCACAATTCATCGGTCTCAACAAACACACCGCAAAAAGAAGATTACATTGAATAGTTCTCCACAAGAGAGGGGGAGAACATTGTATTGAGATCCAAAAAGAGAGAAGAAGCCATCTAGCTACTAACTATGGACCCGTAGGTTTGAGGTGAACTACTCACACTTCATCGGAGGGGCTATGGTGTTGATGTAGAAGCCCTCCGTGATCGATGCCCCCTCCGGCGGAGCTCCGGAACAGGCCCCAAGATGGGATCTCGTGGATACAGAAAGTTGCGGTGGTGGAATTAGGATTTTGGCTCCGTATCTGATCGTTTGGGGGTACGTAGGTATATATATAGGAGGAAGGAGTACGTCGGTGGAGCAAAAGGGGCCCACGAGGGTGAAGGCATGCTTGGGGGGGGGGTAGGCGCGCCCCCTACCTCGTGGCCTCCTCTTTTGTGTCTTGACGTAGGGTCCAAGTCTCCTGGGTCTTGTTCGTTGAGAAAATCACGTTCCCGAAGGTTTCACTTTGTTTGGACTCCGTTTTATATACCTGTTCTTCGCAACCCTAAAACAGGCAAAACACAGCAATTCTGGGCTGGGCCTCCGGTTAATAGGTTAGTCCCAAAAATAATATAAAAGTGGACAATAAAGCCCAATAATGTTCAAAACAGTAGATAATATAGCATGGAGCAATCAAAAATTATAGATACGTTGGAGACGTATCGAGCATCCCCAAGCTTAATTCCTGCTCGTCCTCGAGTAGGTAAATGATAAAAACAGAATTTTTGATGCGGAGTGCTACTTGGCATAATTTTAATGTAATTCTACCTAATTGTGGTATGAATATTCAGATCCAAAAGATTCAAGACTAAAGTTTATATTGACATAAAAATAATAATACTTCAAGCATACTAACAAAACAATTATGTCTTCTCAAAATAATATGGCCAAAGAAAGTTCATCCCTACAAAATCATATAGTTTAGTCATGCTCCATTTTCGTCACACAAGAATGCTCTCGTCATGCACAACCCTGATGACAAGCCAAGCAATTGTTTCATACTTTAGTAATCTCAAACCTATAAACTTTCACGCAATATGAGCGCGAGCCATGGACATAGCACTATGGGTGGAATAGAATATAATGAGGGGGGTTATGTGGAGAAGAGGAAAAAGGAGAAAGTCTCACATCAACGAGGCTAATCAATGGGCTATGGAGATGCCCACCGATTGATGTTAATGCAAGGAGTAGGGATTGCCATGCAACAGATGCACTAGAGCTATAAATGTATGAAAGCTCAACAAAAGAAACTAAGTGGGTGTGCATCGAACTTGCTTGCTCACGAAGACCTAGGGCACTTGAGGAGGCCCGTTGTTGGAATATACAAGCCAAGTTCTATAATAAAACTTCCCACTAGTATATGAAAGTGACAAAACAAGAGACCCTTTATCATGAAGATTATGGTGCTACTTTGAAGCACAAGTGTGGCAAAGGATAGTAACATTGTCCCTTCTCTCTTTTTCTCTCATTTTTTATTTGGCCTTTATCTTTTTTTATATGGCCTTTCTCTTTTTTATAATTCCTCACTTGGGACAATGCTCTAGAAAATGATGATCATCACACTTCTATTTATTTACAACTCAATGATTACAACTCGATACTAGAACAAAGTATGACTCTATATGAATGCCTCCGACGGTGTACCGGGATATGCAATGGACCAAGAGTGACATGTATGAAAGAATTATGAATGGTGGCTTTGCCACAAATACTATGTCAACTACATGATCATGCTAAGCAATATGACAATGATGAATATGTCATGATAAACGGAATGGTGGAAAGTTGCATGGCAATATATCTCGGAATGGCTATGGAAATGCCATAATAGGTAGGTATGGTGACTGTTTTGAGGAAGATATAAGGAGGTTTATGTGTGAAAGACCGTATCATATCACGGGGTTTGGATGCACCCGCGAAGTTTGCGCCAACTCTCAATGTGAGAAAGGGCAATGCACGGTACCGAAGAGGCTAGCAAGGGTGGAAGGGTGAGAGTGCGTATAATCCATGGACTCAACATTAATCATAAAGAACTCACATACTTATTGCAAAAATCTACAAGTCATCAAAAACCTCGGCACTACGCGCATGCTCCTAGGGGGATAGATTGGTAGGAAAAGACCATCGCTCATCCCTGACCGCCACTCATAAGGAGGACAATCAAATAACACCGCATGTTTCAAATTTGTTACATAACATTTACCATACGTGCATGCTACGGGACATGCAAACTTCAACACAAGCATTTCTCAATTTCACAACTACTCAACTAGCACGACTATGATATTATTACCTCCATATCTCAAAACAATCATCAAGCATCAAACTTCTCTTAGTATTCAAAACACTCATAAGAAAATTTTACTAATCTTGAATACCTAGAATATTAGGATTTTAAGCAAATTACCATGCTATTTAAGACTCTCAAAATAATCTAAGTGAAGCATGAGAGATCAATAGTTTCTATAAAACAAATCCACCACCATTCTCTAAAAGATATAAGTGAAGTACTAGAGCAAAACTGTATAACTCAAAAGATATAAGCGAAGCACATAGAGTATTTTAACAAATTCCAAATCATATATGGCTCTCTCAAAAGGTGTGTACAGCAAGGATGATTGTGGTAAACTAAAAAGTAAATACTCAAATCATACAAGACGCTCCAAGTAAAACACATATCATGTGGCGAATAAAAATATAGCTCCAAGTAAAGTTACAAATAGAAGTAGACGAAAGAGGGGATGCCTTCCAGGGCATCCCCAAGCTTTGGATTTTAGGTGTCCTTGGATTATCTTGGGGGTGCCATGAGCATCCCCAAGCTTAGGCTCTTGCCACTCCTTGTTCCAAAATCCATCAAATCTTTACCCAAAACTTCAAAACTTCACAACACAAAACTCAAAGTAGAAAATCTCGTGAGCTCCGTTAGCGAAAGAAAACAAAAGACCACTTCAAGGTACTGTAATGAACTCATTCTTTATTTATACTGGTTTTAAACCTACTGTATTCCAACTTCTCCATGGTTTATAAACTATTTTACTAGCCATAGATTCATCAAAATAAGCAAACAACACAGAAAAAACAGAATCTGTCAAAAACAGAACAGTCTGTAGTAATCTGTAGCTAGCGCAAGATCTGGAACCCCAAAAATTCTAAAATAAATTTCTGGAAGTGAGGAATTTATCTATTAATCATCTTCAAAAATAATTAACTAAATAGAACTTTCCAAATAAAAATGGCAGCAGTTCTCGTGAGTGCCAAAGTTTCTGTTTTTTACAGCAAGTGTAACAAGACTTTCCCCAAGTCTTCCCAACGGTTCTACTTGGCACAAACACTAATTAAACACAAAAAACACAACCAAAACAGAGGCTAGATAAATTATTTATTACTAAACAGGAGCAAAAAGCAACGAATAAAAATAAAATTGGGTTGCCTCCCAACAAGCGCTATTGTTTAATGCCCCTAGCTAGGCATAACAAGCAAGGATAGATCTAGGTATTGCCATCTTTGGTAGGCAATCCATAAGTGGCTCTCATGATTGATTCATAAGGTAATTTAATTTTATTTCTATGAAAGTGTTCCATGCCTTTCCTTAATGGAAATTGGAATCTAATATTTCCTTCCTTCATATCAATAATTGCACCAATCGTTCTAAGGAAAGGTCTACCAAGAATAATAGGACATGAAGGATTGCAATCTATGTCAAGAACAATGAAATATATGGGTACATAATTCCTATTTGCAATAATAAGAACATCATTAATTCTTCCCATAGGTTTCTTAATAGTGGAATCCACAAGGTGCAAGTTTAGAGAGCAATCATCAAAATCACGGAAACCTAACAAATCACACAAAGTCTTTGGAATCGCGGAAACACTAGCACCCAAATCACATAAAGCATAGCATTCATGATCTTTAATTTTAATTTTAATAGTTGGTTCCCACTCATCATAAAGTTTTCTAGGGATAGAAACTTCCAATTCAAGTTTTTCTTCATAAGATTGCATCAAGGCATCAACGATATGTTTAGTAAAAGCTTTATTTTGACTATCAGCGTGAGGAGAATTTAGCACGGATTGCAACAAGGAAATACAATCAATCAAAGAGAAATTTTCATTATTAAATTCCTTGAAATCCATAATAGTGGGTTTAGCAACATCTAGGGTTTTAATTTCTTCAATCCCACTTTTATCAATTTTAGCATCAAGATCAAAAAATTACGAATTCTTGGAAGGCCTTCTAGGTAAAGGTGGATCATATTCAGTCCCATGATTATCAACATTCATATTGAAAAACAAAGATTTAATAGGTGACACATCAATAACTTTTAGATCTTCATCTTTATTTTCATAGAAATTCGGTTTAGCGGCCATCCTATTAACTAAGGTTGCCTGCCTATCCAAAATTTCAGCAGTCAATTTGTCAAGACGAGTAATTTGGGATCTTAAACCATCGAATTCTTTAGACATATCATCAAGCTCTTTATTCATAAAACTCATAAAACTTTTCTGTTCCTTAAGCTCGTTTCTGAAGAAACTATTATTTTCAAATTGCAAAACCATAAAACTCCTGACATTGCTTTCGATCTTTTCTAACCTTTTAAGGTGAAGATCACCAAATTTAGGTAGAGCCATCGTGACAAACAAGCAAACTAACACACAAGCAAACAAAAAGCAAGCGGGCAAAAAGAGGCAAATAGAGAAAGAGAGGGAGGATAGAGAGAGGGCGAATAAAACGGCAAGGGTGAAGTGGGGGGAGGAAAAGGAGAGGCAAATGGCAAATAATGTAATGCGGGAGATAAGGTTATGTGATGGGTACTTGGTATATTGACTTTTGCGTAGACCTCCCCGACAACAGTGGCAGAAATCCTTCTTGCTACCTCTTGAGCACTGCGTTGGTTTTCCCCGAAGAGGAAGGGATGATGCAGCAAGTAGCGTAAGTATTTCCCTCAGTTTTTGAGAACCAAGGTATCAATCGAGTAGGAGGCTACGCGCGAGTCCCTCGCACCTACACGAAACAAATAAATCCTCGCAACCAATGCGATAAGGGGTTGTCAATCCCTACATGGCCACTTACGAGAGTGAGATCTGATAGATATGATAAGATAATATTTTTGGTATTTTTGTGACAAAGATGCAAAGTAAAATAAAAGCAAAGTAAAAAAGCAAAGGAAATAACTAAGTAGTAGGAGATTAATATGATGAAGATAGACCCGGGGGCCATACGTTTCACTAGTGGCTTCTCTCGAGAGCATAAGTATTCTACGGTGGGTGAACAAATTACTGTTGAGCAATTGACAGAATTGAGCATAGTTATGAGAATATCCAGGCATGATCATGTATATAGGCATCACGTTCGAGACAAGTAGACCGACTCCTGCCTGCATCTACTACTATTACTCCACTCATCGACCGCTATCCAGCATGCATCTAGAGTATTAAGTTAATGAAAACAGAGTAACGCCTTAAGCAAGATGACATGATGTAGAGGGATAAACTCATGCAATATGATGAAAACCCCATCTTGTTATCCTCGATGGCAACAATACAATACGTGCGTTGCTGCCCCTACTATCACTGGGAAAGGACATCGCAAGATTGAACCCAAAGCTAGGCACTTCTCCCATTGCAAGAAAGATCAATCTAGTAGGCCAAACCAAACTGATAATTCGAAGAGACTTGCAAAGATAACCAATCATACATAAAAGAATTCAGAGAAGATTCAAATATTGTTCATAGATAGAATTGATCATAAACCCACAATTCATCGGTCTCAACAAACACACCGCAAAAAGAAGATTACATCGAATAATTCTCCACAAGAGAGGGGGAGAACATTGTATTGAGATCCAAAAAGAGAGAAGAAGCCATCTAGCTACTAACTATGGACCCGTAGGTCTGAGGTGAACTACTCACACTTCATCGGAGGGGCTATGGTGTTGATGTAGAAGCCCTCCGTGATCGATGCCCCCTCCGGCGGAGCTCCGGAACAGGCCCCAAGATGGGATCTCGTGGATACAAAGTTGCGGTGGTGGAATTAGGGTTTTGGCTCCGTATCTGATCGTTTGGGGGTACGTAGGTATATATAGGAGGAAGGAGTACGTCGGTGGAGCAACAGGGGGCCCACGAGGGTGGAGGGCGCGCCTGGGGGGGTAGGCGCGCCCCCTACGTCGTGGCCTCCTCTTTTCTGTCGTTACGTAGGTTCCAAGTCTCCTGGGTCTTGTTCATTGAGAAAATCATGTTCCCGAAGGTTTCATTCCATTTGGACTCCGTTTGATATTCCTTTTCTTCGAAACCCTAAAACAGGCAAAAAACAGCAATTCCTAGATAATGTCCAAAACAGTAGATAATATAGCATGGAGCAATCCAAAATTATAGATATGTTGGAGACGTATCAAGAACGCGCAGGGCTCTGATCGCACGCCTCCCGTACTCAAATAGCTACCCCACACGGCACCTCCTAGCCAATAAAAAAAGAGGACACATGGCGGCACGTAAATGGTAAGTAGAATGCCCACGGTTTCAATAATACTTGTGTTTCCGATTTGTAACGTGACAGCACTTGTTCCAAAATGACTTTGTTGATTGTTAATGTGTACGCCTTCGCAAATCGGACAGAAAAGTTACCACAGCATGTTGGTGCCATTTCATGACACCAAGCCAAGTTTCATGATTTTCAGGTGTGTTTTGGATTTACAGAAATTAAAAAACCAAGTTTCTCAATCTTTTCGGCCGAGCCACGACGCCCAGATGTTTGAATTTCATTCCCATTTCTTGCATGGGACCTAGAAATTCACCCAAGGACACACATGTGATTTTTCAAACAACTTTGGTGCACTGGAGCCTGTGCTTGTAGTTCAAATTTGAATTATGCACATTAAATGCGCAGAAACTCAATTAATGTATAAAAAAGGCCAAACGAACCAGGAATAATTCCAAAATTTAGCACGTTACTTCTATTTGGTCTAATCTGCCTGTGTAAAAAATTAAGGCGGGAGAAGGCAGTGTACGTATCTTGTTTCGCACAAGGAGGTGACACGTTCCCTCTCAGAACCACGAGCCTTCTTGAGGGAAGTTCCGGTTTGCAAGAAGCTTACACCAAAGCTTGTCCCAATTCGGCCAGAAAAATACCGCAGCATGTTAGTGCCATATCATGACACCATGCCAAGTTTCATGATTTTCAGGCGTGTTTTGGATTTACATGAATAAAAAAAATCAAGTTTCTCAATCTTTCCGTCCGATCCACGACACCCAGATGTTTGAATTTCATTCCCATTTCTTGCATTGGGCCCTATAAATTCACCCAAGGACACACATGTGATTTTTCAACCAACTTTGGTGCACTGGAGCATGTGCTTGTAGTTCAAATTTGAATTATGAACATTAAATGCGCAGAAACTCAATTAATGTATAAAAAAGGCCAAACGAACCCGGAATAATTGCAAAATTTAGCACGTTACTTCTATTTGGTCTAATCTGCTTGTGTAAAAAATTAAGGCGGGAGAAGGCAGTGTACGTATCTCGTTTCGCACAAAGAGGTGACACGTTCCCTCCCAGAACCACGAGCCTTCTTCAGGGAAGCTCTGGTTTGCAAGAAGCTTACACCAAAGCTTGTCCCAATTCATCCAAAAAAATACCACGGCATGTTAGTGCCATGTCATGACACCATGCCAAGTTTCATGATTTTCAGGCGTGTTTTAGATTTACATGAATTAAAAAATCAAGTTTCTCAATCTTTCCGTCCGAGCTACGACACCCAGATGTTTGAATTTCATTCCCATTTCTTGCATTGGGACCTATAAATTCACCCAAGGACACACATGTGATTTTTCAACCAACTTTGGTGCACTGGAGCATGTGCTTGTAGTTCAAATTTGAATTATGCAAATTAAATACGGAGATGCTCAATTAATGTATGTGCCGGGGGCGATGCTGATTCCCGCCAACACCTATGGGGACAGGGCCCCTTTTCGGTTCGGTGGGGGGCGGAGAGCGCACAAAGAGCGGATCGAGGCAGTGCACGCGGGGGGATTTTTACCCAGCTTCGGGCCGCACGGATGCGTAAAACCCTACTGCTGCTTGTTTGTGTATATTGGATTCTTGCTCAGGAGCGATGGACGCTGCCAGACTGAGCGTAAGAGTGTTTCTGGGGTTGAACGAGCCGAGCTGGCCGAGTCTCTAAACTCCCCGACCTTCGGAACCCTTTCTATGTTGCGCTTGGGCCTCCTTTTATACTCAAGGGGTCACCGACAGGGGGCAACGTAGACAAGAAGGGTAAAAATGGAAAAGGATGTGGTAGGTGTAGCTACCGCTACTGTGGATACAGTGCATCCTACCTAACTCTGACGGCAGGGGACAAGGGCATTAAATGCCTGTCTGAGTCTCCTAAACAGTGCAAAAGGTGACCGTTAGGAGTGCCACCGTTTGCCACGATGGGCTTCTCTTCATCTCCGCTTGCCACCACGTACCCCTAGCTGCACGGCCTCCCGCCACGTGCGCTCTGGGAGAGTCCCAGAGCGACACGTTAGCAGGTGAGCTGGAGCGCGGGCACGCAGTGGGGGTTTCCCGCGGCAAGCTCCTTGTCGCGGCCGTCGTCTTGTCGCGTCCGGAAGCTTGTCGCTCGCCGGATCTTGCCGGGACGCAGGGCGCGTCGCGGCAAGCTTTCTTGGTATGTCTTGAGCGGCCTTCCCGGCAAGCCCCTCTTGCCGGGGTCTTGTCTCTTCCCGGCAAGCTCCTCTTGCCGGGGCCTTGGTTGGCCTTCTCGGCAAGCTCCTTTTGCCGGGGCCTTGGTTGGCCTTCCCGGCAAGCTCCTATTGCCGGGGCCTCGACTTGAATACTTTGTTCTTGAATGGTCTTCAAGGGAACCACGGAGGGTCCTGGCGGTCACCCGGCAAGCCTTGCCGCGGGGCGCTGCAACTGCCCGTGCACGAGTTCGGAATAATAGGGTACCCCTACTCTAGTACACCGACAGGAGCCCCCGGGCCTGGGCCATACACGGTGCCGAGCGCTGTTGGGCCAGGCCCAAAACAGTGCACGGGCACGCGCGGCCTAGGTCACGCCGAATCTAACTCTGCTCCCACCGCGCACGCCCAGAACGGCACGCGTCAAATGCGGCGTCTTGGGGGAGATCGTGGATGGCATGCGTGGGGCTAAGCCCCCCGAGCATGCGTCATGCCACGATGATGGGGACGATTCACGCCCTCCTCTTTAATCGGAGGTAGGTGTGAGGGCATGGTGCATTTACTGGACGGGGCTGGTGCGCGGTTTTCGGGACGTCCACTCCCCGTGTTCACGGGGCGGAACAATGCTGCCTCATCTGTCGCCTCAGTTCTGCATCCCCGCCACGCGGCTTCCATGCGCTTGAGGTCACGGATGGTGGATTGGGAAACTGGGCCATTGCGAGCGGCTTGGCCCCGACTCCCTGCCCTTCCCGTGTCTTGATTCGCTGAGTGGGGCGGCCGGGCGCCCACCTCGCTCCTTTATAAAGAGCGGGATGGGAGCATGGAAAACCCGCACTCTCTCATCTTCTCCTTTCTTCAGCTTCTGCTCCCCTTTCTCTCATCTGCCATGGAGAAAGGGAAACCAGGCCCTTCCTCGGTGGCAGCGAGGGTCGCCGCCAGACAGCGCCTCTCTCCCTCTTCTGCGCCCGTGGTGGCAGAGCCGGTCTTGAGGGGAAGAGGAAGAGGACGAGGTCGCGGACGAGGTCGAGGACGAAGTCGAGGCACTCGGGGAAGAGGCGGACGGGGCGGCGCGTCAACTTCACCTCCGCCGGCGGCTCTTCCTCCCACGGCGGTCCACATAGGGGACGACCCTTGCGAGTTCTTCGTCAGGCTGCCGCGGGCGCCTCGTTGTCGCCTCCGGCTTCCAGCTCCATTTGCGCGCGTGATGGAAGTGGAGCCGCCCGAGACGCTGAGACTGCACATGAGGGGCTGTGGGATCAGCGGCACGCGAGTCCGCGTTGCATTCCCAGCCCCTAATTTGATGTATCTTGATCGAGGGTGGAAGACGTTCGCCCGCATCCACAGCTTGACGGAGGGGTTTACCCTCCATTTTAAGCTAATGGAGGGCGATCTCCTCTCCGTCAAGGCCTTCGGGTGCTTCGGCACTCGGGCGAAGTGATGCGTGGATAGCTCCTCCGATAACGAAGGCCCCTCCTCGAGCGAGAGCGACGAGGAGGGGAGCGACAGCGACGACGAGGGTAGCGGGCGGCGGAGTAGCGGGTCCGACTAGGAGCCGGGCGCCGCCTTGCGTGGCACCGGCGACCCCATCATCCGCGTAGCCGGCTTCCTGAACTCCCCGGGGTCGTCTCCTTGGGCGGCTGGCGTAGGGAGGCTGCGGAAGGGGAAGAGGGCAGGCGACAAGGCCGTCAAGCCGGAGTACGAGGGCGTGGTGCCCTCGACAGCGTGCTGACGTCCTGTCGCCCCGTCTTCGAGCCCGGCTTCCAGCGCCACCGTCGCCATCCGGCCTTCGGACGGCCCCCGGGATGTTCCCTTGGTGTCTTCTGGCACCCGTAGCTCGCCTAGGCACTCCTTTTGCCCTTTTCGCCTCCTTGACCTGCCTCCTGAAAAGGGGGACAGGAAAGGGATCACGGGCATCTTATCTTTTTAATTTGTAAGCCTTCGGGCCTTAGCTGTATCTAAAATTTGTAATCCTCTCTTTCATGTTTTTCATCCTCTATGGACTGTACCTGAGTGGGATGTTTTTTAATGAAAAAGGGGGATGCTTGCCGGGTTATTTGTCTCGCGAGTTAAACCCACGCCAAGGAACAAATCCTTGGTATCCCTCGGACAGACATTTCATCTCCCGGCAACAGGCCCTGCCGCCTTCCCACGTCGCTCAACCTTTCTCACGCTTTTAACGGAGGCAGGAACGAGGTGGGTGCGGTCTCCTCGTTTCATCCCTTTGCTGCCGCGACTACGACCAAACTTGGCCCCGAGAACGAGCCCCAGGGCCTAGAGTCGAGGGAGCACGGCAGTTTCCGGGAAGAAACGTGGTTTCGCATTCCCCAGTCCATAAGAGGATGCATGATGAGGGATGAAAGACATATCTGGTATTGCAGCCCCCGACAACTCGGGTTTGCCGTGGACGATTCTTGGCACTCACAGCCCCCAGCGATACTGGCTTGCCGGGAAGGCTTTTATCTTCAGCAGAGAACTTTGACGTTCTCGATGCTGGCTTCCGGCAAGCTGGTTGCCAGGAAGGCTTTTATCTTCAGCAGAGAACTTTGACGTTCTCGATGCTGGCTTCCGGCAAGCTGGTTGCCAGGAAGGCTTTTATCTTCAGCAGAGAACCTTGACGTTCTCGATGCTGGCTTCCGGCAAGCTGGTTGCCAGGAAGGCTTTTATCCTCAGCAGAGAACTTTGACGTTCTCGATGCTGGCTTCCGGCAAGCTGGTTGCCAGGAAGGCTTTTATCTTCAGCAGAG
>NC_041380.1:296785124-296865518 GCF_002162155.2 Triticum dicoccoides
TGACGTTCTCGATGCTGGCTTCCGGTAAGCTGGTTGCCAGGAAGGCTTTTATCTTCAGCAGAGAACCTTGACGTTCTCGATGCTGGCTTCCGGCAAGCTGGTTGCCAGGAAGGCTTTTATCTTCAGCACAGAACTTTGACGTTCTCGATGCTGGCTTCTGGCAAGCTGGTTGCCAGGAAGGCTTTTATCTTCAGCAGAGAACTTTGACGTTCTCGATGCTGGCTTCCGGCAAGCTGGTTGCCAGGAAGGCTTTTATCTCCAGCAGAGAACTTTGACCTTCTCGATGCCGGCTTCCGGCAAACTTGTTGCCAGGAAGGCTTATGGCGAAGAACTTCGTTGTTCTTGACACCGGCTCCCGGCAAGATCGTTGCCGGAAAGGCTTATGGCGAAGAACTTCGTCGTTCTTGACGCCGGCTCCCGGCAAGATCGTTGCCGGAAAGGCTTATGGCGAAGAACTTCGTCGTTCTTGACGCCAAAAAGATTGGCCCTAAGGGCGTTGCCAGCCCCCGGGCCATAACTGCGTTCAAACATAGCAAGTGATTAGCGTCCGAAGTGCACTTAACTCGTTTGTGAATTTTGACTTCTGCTACATATTCCCTATGCCTGCTGGAATGCTTTCCGGTGCGTATGATCCAGCCAGTAGCGCTTGAGGGAACGGGCCCTTAGCGGCTATTCGGGAACAACGCCTCCCGGAAAGGTTTACCTTCTTGGTTCTAGCGCAACTGCACAAGTTGCCGAGCGGACTCGAGGCAATCATGGAGCGCAACTAGCCCCGAGAAGGCTCCGCGGCGTACAGGTCTATGCAGAAATCTCAAATAAATAGCGCATGCTATCTTCCTGTTCAACCCCTCTTTGTACGTCCACCCTATGCTTTCTAGGGAAACTTGTCGGTGCAGGCACCCTTGCCGCGAGCGCCGAGTGCGGAACTTCAGCAGCCTGCTGGCGGGGTCGCTACCGACAAGTAATCTTGTCGCAACTAGTCGCAGCTCGCTTAAGTTGTTGAGCGGACTCGAAACAAAGTAACGGCGCTAGCAACTCACTTAAGTTGCTGAGCGGACTCGAAGCAAAGTAAGGGCGCTAGCAGCTCACTTAAGTTGTAGAGCGGACTCGAAACAAAGTAAGGGCGCGACTAGCTACGAGTTGATTCCTCCGCGCACAGGTTTTTCGTACAAAGAACGAGATCTCCGAGGCGGATAACCTTATATAGAAAGGAAATATCTAAAGTTTTGCATGACTTAGCTTTTTCTGTTGCCGCACTGGCGTCGCTCTTTCGCTCGCCCACTCCTTGGGAGCTATGACGATGAGGATTTAGCTTGCGTGCACGCCGGATCGGGTTCGCACGATCTCGACGCCCCCCTACCTGGCGCGCCAGAGATGCCGGGGGCGATGCTGATTCCCGCCAACACCTATGGGGACAGGGCCCCTTTTCGGTTCGGTGGGGGGCGGAGAGCGCACAAAGAGCGGATCGAGGCAGTGCACGCGGGGGGATTTTTACCCAGCTTCGGGCCGCACGGATGCGTAAAACCCTACTGCTGCTTGTTTGTGTATATTGGATTCTTGCTCAGGAGCGATGGACGCTGCCAGACTGAGCGTAAGAGTGTTTCTGGGGTTGAACGAGCCGAGCTGGCCGTGTCTCTGAACTCGCGACCTTCGGAACCCTTTCTACGTTGCGCTTGGGCCTCCTTTTATACTCAAGGGGTCACCGACAAGGGGCAACGTAGACAAGAAGGGTAAAAATGGAAAAGGATGTGGTAGGTGTAGCTACCGCTACTGTGGATACAGTGCACCCTACCTAACTCTGACGGCAGGGGACAAGGGCATTAAATGCCTATCTGAGTCTCCTAAACAGTGCAAAAGGTGACCGTTAGGAGTGCCACCGTTTGCCACGATGGGCTTCTCTTCATCTCCGCTTGCCACCACGTACCCTTAGCTGCACGGCCTCCCGACTCTCCCAGAGCGACACGTTAGCAGGTGAGCTGGAGCGCGGGCACGCAGTGGGGGTTTCCCGCGGCAAGCTCCTTGCCGCGGCCGTCGTCTTGTCGCGTCCGGAAGCTTGTCGCTTGCCGGATCTTGCCGGGACGCAGGGCGCATCGCGGCAAGCTTTCTTGGTATGTCTTGAGCGGCCTTCCCGGCAAGCCCCTCTTGCCGGGGTCTTGTCTCTTCCCGGCAAGCTCCTCTTGCCGGGGCCTTGGTTGGCCTTCCCGGCAAGTTCCTTTTGCCGGGGCCTCGATTGGCCTTCCCGGCAAGCTCCTCTTGCCGGGGCCTCGACTTGAATACTTTGTTCTTGAATGGTCTTCAAGGGAACCACGGAGGGGCCTGGCGGTCACCCGGCAAGCCTTGCCGCGGGGCGCTGCAACTGCCCGTGCACGAGTTCGGGGTAATAGGGTACCCCTACTCTAGTACACCGACAGTATGAAAAGGCCAAACGAACCCGGAATAATTCCAAAATTTAGAACGATACTTCTATTTGGTCTAATCTGCCTGTGTAAAAAAATTAAGGCGGGAGAAGGCAGTGTACGTATGTCATTTCGCACACGGAGGTGACACGTTCCGTCTCGGAACCACGAGCCTTCTTGAGGGAAGCTCCGGTTTGCAAGAAGCTTACACCCAAGCTTGTCCCAATTCGGCCTAAAAAATTACCACAGCATGTTGGTGCCATGTCATGACACCATGCCAAGTTTCATGATTTTCAGGCGTGTTTTGGATTGACAGGAATTAAAAACCAAGTTTCTCAATCTTTCCGGCCGAGCCACGATGCCCAGATGTTTGAATTTCATTCCCATTTCTTGCATGAGACCTATAAATACACACAAGGACACACATGTGATTTTTCAACCAACTTTGGTGCACTGGAGCATGTGCTTGTAGTTCAAATTTGAATTATGCACATTAAATGCGCAGAAACTCAATTAATGTATAAAAAGGCTGAACGCACCATCTCGTGTCATGACACCATGCCAAGTTTCATGATTTTCGGGCGTGTTTTGGGTTTACATGAATTAAAAAACCAAATTTCTCAATCTTTTCGGCCGAGCCACGATGCCCAGATGTCTGAATTTCATTCCCATTTCTTGCATGGGACCTATAAATACACCCAAGGACACACATGTGATTTTTCAACCAACTTTGGTGCACTTGAGCATGTGCTTGTAGTTCAAATTTGAATTATGCACATTAAATGCGCAGAAACTCAATTAATGTATAAAAAAGGCCAAATGAACCCGAAATAATTCCAAAATTTGCACGATACTTCTATTTGCTCTAATCTGCCGGTGTAAAAAAATTAAGGCGGGAGAAGGCAATGTACGTATGTCGTTTCACACATTGAGGTGACACGTTCCCTCTCGGAACCATGAGCCTTCTTGAGGGAAGCTCTGGTTTGCAGGAAGCTTCCACCAAAGCTTGTCCCAATTCGGCCAAAAAAATTACCGTAGCATGTTGGTGCGATGTCATGACACCATGCCAAGTTTCATGATTTTCAGGCATGTTTTGGATTTACATGAATTGAAAAACCAAGTTTCTCAATCTTTCCGGCCGAGCCACGATGCCCAGATGTTTGAATTTCATTCCCATTTCTTGCATGGGACCTATAAATACACCCAAGGACACACATGTGATTTTTCAACCAACTTTGGTGCACCGGAGCATGTGCTTGTAGTTAAAATTTGAATCATGCACATTAAATGCGCAGAAACTCAATTAATGTATAAAAAGGCCAAACGAACCCCGAATAATTCCAAAATTTAGCACGATACTTCTATTTGGTCTAATCTGGCTATTTAAAAAAATTAAGGCGGGAGAAGGCAGTGTACGTATGTCGTTTCACACACGGAGGTGACACGTTCCCTCTCGGAACCACAAGCCTTCTTGAGGGAAGCTCCGGTTTGCAGGAAGCTTACACCAAAGCTTGTCCCAATTCGTCCAAAAAAATTACCGCAACATGTTGGTGCCATGTCATGACACCATGCCAAGTTTCATGATTTTCAGGCATGCTTTGGATTTACAGGAATATAAAAACCAAGTTTCTCAATCTTTTCGGCTGAGCCATGACACCCAGATGTTTGAATTTCATTCCCGTTTCTTGCATGGGACCTATAAATTCACCCAAAGACACACATGTGATTTTTCAACCAACTTTGGTGCATTGGAGCATGTGCTTGTAGTTCAAATTTGAATCTTGCACACTAAATGCCCAGAAACTTAACTAATGCATAAAAATGCCAAACAAACCCGGAATAATTCCAAATTTAAACACGACACTCATGTACTAGTTGCATGTTCATTGTACATAAATGTTCTAGCAATTCAAACACCATCCTTTCCCTCCGTAACACCATTTTGTCTTTCAAAACATAATAAAAAAAATCAGGTATACCACAAACAGTTTACTAGAAAGAATCGTGTGGGATGCGAAATAAAGTATCTTGGCGCACCGTCTTGTCTGGCTTACTCAGGAAGCTTCGCCGTCTAAAGTGCACCGCCCCCGCTTAAACCACACTTGCGTGCCAGTTTCTCGCGGCACCGAGCGATTTTTTTACCACCACGGAAATATCTATCTCCATGCCCCCTCCCTCCTACCAAAAGCCACATTTCCATTGTTACTCCTTGCTTTCCAAGTTTGAACCTTCACTGCTGCTTACTGGCAGCTCAGCCTCCTCGCCGGCGACCCTTCTTCTTGCAGCGCCGCCTCCTCACCAGCTACCCTTCTTCTTGCAGCACCACCTCCTCACCGGGGACCCTTCTTCTTGTAGCGTCGCCTCCTCGCCGACGACCCTTCTTCTTGCTATGCGGACTCCTCGCCGCCGACCCTTCTTCTTGCTACGCGGCCTCGTCGACATGGTCAGGTAATCCACACCCCACCCACACCATCCTCCTCCTTTCCCGTCCCACATGCCCCGACCGACGACGCGACACCTTCCACCGAAATCACTGCCCCCCCTCCTCCAATTAAGAGCCGCCCAAAACCATTTTGCACGTAGTATAACGTGGAGCTCAGTACCATGCGGCCGCACGTGCGCACGAGGTTGCTATGGCTGCCATGCGTGTCGACCGCTAGATCTTGGAGGAGCACCTCGTCTTTGAGTCCATCATTGACACCGCCACATGATTGTCTAATTTAAAATATAGTTCGTGTTGTTTTCTCGAGGCCACCGTCAGTGCCTTCAAGTGATTTGTCCTCTGTAATGTTAATATGCAATCTGATGTTTAGTTAACAGTTTGGTCCTCTGAAATGTAATGTTCCATTAACACTTTGGTCCAACAATTGCTACATTTCGTAGTACTGTTCTCAAGCATTCTTTGTTTTGTTAACTGTCTTATCTTCTAGTACATGTTTCGATTCTGCAATGTCATGCTCAGTTAACTATTTTGGTTCATTTGGTCTGTTGTGCATTTAACTGTTTGGTTCAGTTCTGCACTTTGATTTTCATTTGCTGTGGGTACAATTTTGTATTGTTATGCATGTGACACCAATCGCATTTGGCTGTACTCAATACATATTCTACAGATAGTATGGAAACTCTCAGTTAACCTGATCAAGATCTTCCTTATGTGTGTTGCAGGGAAATAATGGGAGACACTGCGGTTTACCATCGAGGTTTGTTCAAGCAGGGTCCTTTGGCTAATAGCACATTATTGTGCAGTTGCAGGAATCATTCTAATATTTAGGTTTCTTACAATTTGGTATTGCACATGTAGGTCCTACTGTCAGAGGCTTAGACCCACTGTTCGACCCATTTTGCATATGGGGAAATGAGATGTCCATGAATATCAGTCAAGTCAAGAAACTCGGAAAGATTGTTAGGATGGAGAAACTTGCGACGAATAATAGCAAGATCTTTGTTTGTGCAATGAAGAAGACATCGGTCAACTATAGGATGCTACCAACTCTTTTACCTTGTTTTTAGCCCTTGCACCATTTCAAAATTTACAACAACGATTTATGCATAGCTTTGTTTTTAGTACTTTTCAAAGCAGTTCACCGATGATTACCTCTCAAACCACCTGCATGGTCAAGAGGCGAGGAAGGTATTCATTCAACACCCACGGTACAATATGAAGTCTTGCTGAAGAGGATGAAGGTTGGCTGGGCAATTATCCATGGCCACTGGCCTAAAGTTGCAAGGACATTCAACATCACTAAAGGCTCAATATTTGGCTTCCGCTTCTGCAGTTTCTCAGATGAGATTCATCTGTCTATTTACCGTGTATGATGCTACTTTCCAAAGGTTTTTGATGCTGCATGTGACACTTGGTGCTGTTGTGTAATGGCGTAACTGAGTGTCGAAGCTATCTGATGTAATTCGATTATGAAATCCTGGTTGCTTTTATACGGATATGAAATATCTGGCATGTTTTATAAGAAATGTCAGTTTATTGGGGTTTTCTATTGCAGACGGTTAGTCAGATAGCACCGTGGGCGATGAACTCAAACAACCCGCACAGTTTCTAGAAAGAAGGCATGTTTGATCAACTAACAATCACACACGGCTTCCGGCTGCGAACTGTTTGTGTTAGGCCACCTTGCACAAACATTTCCACACAAAGAACTTGTTTTTATAGGATTCACCATGTGGGATGTACATACCTACGGAAATGATTTTCTGGGATTCACCCGGTGGGATGTACATACCTACGGAAAGGATTTTCTGGGATTCACCGTGTGGGATGTACATACCTACAGAAATGTTTTTCTCGGATTACCGTGTGGGATGTACATACCTACGGAAATGATTGGATTTTGATGCCTCGTCCGGTCGCACACGGCCGTAGCCTGCGTCCCAGGAGGGCCTATCCCCGACGATTTCTGGGTCATGTGGGAAGGAGCCCCCTATCGCCCACACTCACTTGGCGACGGTTCCAAATGTCGTCGCGGAAACGGGTTAAAAACCGTTTGCATAGCACGTCGATGTTACAGTGATCATTTTAAAATGCTAGTAATTAAATAACCGTGCATCCAAATGAAACATGTCATATATGTAAAATGCATAGAATCTCATGTACTTTCACAATTTGCAGCTTTCATCCATGTTTAAAAATGCTTAACTTTTTGTTTTCATTTAATTTGCATAAATGACATACTAAAATCGTTTATTTCGTATATAAATAACCATAGCTCGCAATTAAGTAAACTTTATATGTAAATGGGGTAGAAAAATGTCTAGTTTAACATGGTGCACTTACTTTACATGTTTAACAACATTAAAATTATGTAATAGGCAGAACAGTACCAAATTTAAAAAATGCATATGGGGATTTTTCGGAATTGTTTTTTGTTATTTCTGGTCCCATTTAAATTGCCTAGATAGGTAGTTTTATTATGCTTCACCTCTTGCCATGTTAACCAACATTTAATCTTGTCTTGTTCCTAAACAAGAGCAAACTAAATAACTTGAATGTGGTATTTCGTCAATATGCAACTCGTTGCATACTGAGCTCCACTTAATTTGTAGAATTGTTTGTTGCACTTTGCCATGCCATGACTCATTAAACCGGACATGCATCATACTTGGTTGTGCGTCATGTCATGATTATGCTTGTTGGTTTACCATGTTGTTTGCTTCTTTCTGGTGTTGCTTCTTCTTGATAGTTCCAGTAACGTGGCCACTGTGAGGATTCGTTCGACTACGTGGGTTCGTCTTCTTCATGGACTCGTTCTTCTTCCTAGCGGGATTTCAGGCAAGATGACCGTCACCTTGGATCTCACTACTATCTTTGCTATGCTATTTGTCTCGATGCTATCGCTATGTCGCGCTACCTACCACTTGTTTCACAAGCCTCCCAAATTGTCGTGATAGCCTCTAACCTTTTCCACCATCCTAGCAAACCATTGTTTGGCTATGTTATCGCTTTTCTTAGCCCCTCTTATAGCGCTGCTAGTTGCAGGTGTAGTTGCAGGTTGTTCCATGTTGGAACATGGATATCATGGATATCTTGGGATATCACAGTATCTCTTATTTAATTAATGCACACATATACTTGGTAATGGGTGGAAGGCTCGGCCTTTTGCCTGGTGTTTTGTTCCACTCATGCTGCCCTAGTTTCTGTCATACCGGTGTTATGTTCCTTGATATTGCGTCCCTAACACGATGAGGGTTTATGGGCCCCTCTTGACAGTTCTCTTTGAATAAAACTCTTCCAGCAAGGCCCAACATTGGTTTTACCATTTGCCTAATAATAACTAAAACTTGCATAGGGACTTTCCGAACCCCGAGGACTTAATTAACAACCAGGGCCAGTGCTCCTCATGAGTGTTGGTCCAAACTAGAGCCCCTTGCAGCACCGCCACGGGGAAACTCAAGGACTGGTTTTAGTTGTACGGACTGCTCATCCGGTCACGGCCTGAGACGAGATACGCGCGGCTACTATCAGGGTGTCGACACGCCGGGAGGTCTTGCTGGACTTGTTTTACCATTGTTGAAATGTCTTTTGCACTAGGATTCTGAGTCTGATCGGAGGGTCCCGCGATGGAGGATTGTCTCCGTGGATTGTGAGCTTGTCATGGGCTAAGTTGGGACACCCCTGCAGGGTTTAAACATTCGAGAGTCGTGCCCGCAGTTATGTGGCAGATGGGAATTTTTAATATCAGGTTGTAGTGGAATTGAACTAAATTCAATTAAAATACACCAACTGCGTGCGTAACCGTGATCGTCTCTTTTCAAGTGAGTTCGAGAAGAGAACACGGTGGGGTCATGTTTGAACATAAGTACTTTAGGATCACTTCTTGATCATTACTAGTTTGCGACCATTTGTGTAGCTTCTCATCTTACTCTTGTACTCGTAAGTTAGCCACCATACAATGCTTAGTGCTGCTGCAACCTCACCACTTATCCATTCCTTACCCATTAAGCTTTTGTCTTGATACCCATGCTAATGGGATTGCTGAGTCCTCATGGCTCACAGTTTACTACAACCACAGTTGCAGGTACAAGTAATGCGATGTTCTGAGAGTGATGTTTACTTGTTTTGGAGTTCTTCATCTACTTCTTCTTCATTCGGGGGATAGGTTCATGGTTGGCAGCCTGGGCTAGCAGGGTGGATGTCGTTTGAGTTTCTGTTGGTGATTCATCCGTAGTCGGATGTTGTTCTCATGTATGATGTTTGATGTATACATGTGGCATTTGTATGTCCGATATGTATCCCCAACTATTATGAAATGGTGCAATGTAATGATATCCACCTTGCAAAAGCGTCTCCAATATGCGCTTCTATCCTTGGTGGGTCCTTCGAGTTCCTTTAGGATAGGGTCACATATTGGGCGTGACACATGCTTTGTGTGAATGCCATCTATTTAGTTTCTTCATCGTATATGTGAAGTATGCAACACCATCTTGTTTAGCCAGGCATCATATATGTGAATTTTGCAATGCCATCCTGCTTAGCCAGTCATCTTGTATGTGAATTAAATCAGGCCATCCTTTTTTTTCGTTACATATTACATTTGTCAACAATGTTAGTACATTCAACTACTCTTTGTGTGCATCAGCCATTTGACATGGTGATGGAAAATTCTGGAGTGAAAACAAGGTATTCAGAGAAGACTATGCTATCTGACAAAGCGCATATCTCGCTGGTTACGGATAGCTCCTCAGAGGAGGATTCAGAGACAGATGACCAGTCCTATGCCCCCCCCCCCCCGAGGTGTATGCTCTAACTTGGTAGGGTTATGTTGCTCAGATCATGCGTATGGTTTCTTGCATTGCTATGTCATTTGATTAGTTTAGACATGCTTTGTGTGAATGCCACCTGTTTAGTGTCTAATTACCATATATGTGAATTATGCATTGGCATCTTGTTGCAAGACATTATATATGTGAATTATGCAACGCTATCTTGTTGGAAGGCATTATATATGTGAATTATGCAATGCCATGTTGTTTACCCAATCATCATGTATGTGAATTATATCATGCTATCATTTTTTTGTATTACGTGTTCCATTTGTCGACAACGTTTGTATATTCAACTACTCTTCCTGTGCATCAGCCATTTGAAGCGGCGATGGAAGTATCTGGAGTGAAAACAAGGTATATAGAGCAGACAATGCTACCTGCTGAAGTAGACTTCTTACTGGTTACAGAGAGCTCCTCAAAGGAGGATTCAGAGACTGATGACCAGTCCTATTTCCCCCCTGAGGTCTATGCTCAAACTTGGCAGGGTTATATTACTCATGTCATGCATGTTGTCTTGCATTGCTTAGTTTTTACATCATTTATGGATTGTCATCTGCTTACTTGCTTACTATATAAATCATATATTTGAATTATATCATGCCAGAATGTTTACATACACAGCATCTATCTGAATTATGCCATGGCAACCCATTTAATAAAGACATCATATAGTTATATCATCTCATCCTGTTTAGTGTTTACAGTCATCATATTTTGAATTATGTCATTCTATCCGTGAAGGGATAAGTATATTTATCGTCCTCGAACTCTTCCGAGAGTTTAGAAATCGTCCCTCAACTCGAAACCAGATAGTTTTCGTCCCTCAACTATCAAAACCGGATAGTTTTCGTCCCTCGTGCCGCTTCGGGCGGTTTTAGTATGCGGTGAATAGTAACTAGGTGAACAATAAAATAAAAAATAGCCAAAAAATCTAAAATTATACAGCATCGAAGAAACTCTGGTGCACATGACCCGTGCAAAATTTCGTGGTGTTTCGACATTCGAGCAGCTCGCGGCAAACAAAAAACTGTAAATATATACGTCGGTAAACAGTAAATTCAAAAAAATAGCAAACAAAATCAATACAGTAAGAATTTGTTTGGCATCAAAGAGGCTTGGGTGTTCAACGTGCATGCAATTTTTCGTGGTCTTTGGGCATTGTACGAACTCGTGGAAAACAAACAAAATTTGACTCAAATTTATTTTTTTGAAAAAGTGCGCTATTTTGTTTTTTTGCTAGAGCTCCTTGTATGTCATTTGACCAAGAAATTTTGCACACATCTTACGTACCTGAGCATCTTTGATGCCAAAAAGTTTCATAATTTTTATTTATTTTTGCTATTTTTGAATTTACTGTTCACCGACATACATATTTACAGTTTTTTGTTTGTCATGAGCTGCTCGAATGTTGAAACACCAGGAAATTTTGCACGGGTCTTGCGCACCAGAGTTTCTTCGATGCTGTAAAATTTCAGAATTTTTTTGCTATTTTTTCGATTGTACTGTTCACCGAGTTACTATTCACCGCATACTAAAACCGCCCGAAGCGGCACGAGGGACGAAAACTATCCGGTTTTGATAGTCAACGGATGAAAACTATCCGGTTTTGAGTTGAGCTACGGTTTCTAAAGTCTCGGAAAAGTTTGAGGACGAAATATATACTTATCCCATCCGTGAATTATATCATGCTATCATGTTTCCATAGGTGGCATGTATGTGAATTATGGCATGTCAACCTATTTAATAAACACATTATATAGTTATATCATGTCATCATGTTTACATAGTCATCATATTTTGAACTATGTCTTTCCATCTTTTTTAGTTATCCATCATATATGTGAAATTGTGTCATGCTATCCTGTTTAGTTAGCCATCATATATGTGAAATTTTGGCATGTTATCCTGTTTGGTTAGACAACATAAATGTGAATTATTTCATGCCCTCTTTTATTCCCCACTATCCATTGCACCTGTCTATCATACAATGTATGTACATTCAATTACTTTTCTTGTTTATCCGCCATTTGAATTAGAGAGGGTGATGGTAGTATCTAAGAGAATAACAACACGGTCTTCAGAAAAGATAGTGCTACCAGTTGATGCAGATAGAACCACAGTTGTACTTGCCCAAGAACCTGCCCCACCACACATAACCCGGACTCTCGCAGATTGTACCCCTACCCAGTTGGACAAAGAACCAGCTACACCCCTTCTAACCCCAACCCCAGCAGATAGTAACCCAATTCCAGTTGACACAGCACCATCTCCACCACAGAGCACCCAAGCACGAGCAGTTAGTAAGGGAACTATAGTGCCCAAAGCACAAGGACCATCATTCCAAATCCCAACTCAATGCTTAAAGCAGAAGAAGAATTGTTCTCAGGTCAGGTTCTATAGCTATGGTTCATACTCCTTTGCTCTTGCATCACTGTATTTACTCATACCAACTATTTTCAAGTTTGAAGGATGGAATTGAAACTCCAATGGTGCAACCTATATGTTTTAAACTTGTTTCATTAACTTGTTTGTTGTTGTAACTTGCTCTATTTGATTTCGGTTTCAATTGAATAAACAGATATGTTCTCATGTCATGCACATTACAAGTGGTGTTATTGCTCTGTAGTTTCCCACACTTATATTCTGTCTATTCTGCTTTGTCTTGAACAAATACTATTTGAATTGTGTCTCTATCTTGATTTGGCAACAAAAACTAGAATGATATAGATCATAAAGTGACCATGGTACATAGATATATGTTTGTTTCATGCTGTTATCCTGTCCACTTTACTACTGAACTGATTTACCAAAATGGTTTCATATACAACATGGTAAACATGTGATGTGTATGCTTGTTTCTCTTTTAGAATGCAACCAAAATATTGGAGAACAGTACCCCATTATGCAATGGTAAAGGAAGTAATGCAGATGAGGTTCAAGATAGCGAGACATCCCTGTTGGTCTCCAAGAAAGTTGATAAAAACTATCTTGACGACAGTGAGAGAACCCAAAAGTCATGTCTTGATGTAGTCTTCGAGTTACTGGCCACTACTGCCGGCACAAGCTCTTCGAACTCGCTGCCTGAATCAGTTCATCTTCTTGAGTCTCAACTTCAAGTTGAAAGACATCGATCAAATGTGCTACGACAGGAAGCTGAAGGACTAAGGAAGTCCCTGTAGAATTCAGATGCATACTTTCTGGTGCAACAACAAGCGCTGGAGGATTTAAGCGCCAAACAAGAGAAAGTTAATAAGCTTGATAAGCATCTTGCCAGCATTATGGGTACCCAGGATATTGTTTCTTGAGATCTTCTGAAGTGGTTTCAGTTTTGAACTTGTTTTGTTGCAGCGTTTATTTGCACTGGTCGCCAACTTTGACAACTAGTGTATACGATATGCTGCTTTGTTCCCTATATTTGCACTGGTGGCGAACTTTGATGCCAAGTGGATGTAATATGTGTAATAGCCGTGATAGCCTAGCGTAAGTTGCTTGCTTATTTATTTCCTTATTGTCTTGTTTATTTGTTTGCTTGTAGTTAGTGCGGTTCTTTTTCCGCGGTTTGCTAGTGGCCGCAATAACATGTTTTTTTTAAACTAGGCCACAATAACTGTCGTGGAATTGTCACGGCAGATGTCCTTAGTGTCAGGACTTAGTCGCAAGGCCAACGCATCTATGTGGTAGCTTGAGAGGGGTTGAGCGGGATGAGAGGCGTGATGTTTTACCCAGGTTCGGCCCCTCACGATGGAGGTAAAAGCCTACATCTGCTTCATTGATATTGATGATGATGATCACGGTTACAAGAGTGCTCTATCTCGAGAGCTATTGGCTAAACCTAACTTGTCCAACTTGTGGAACTTGTCAATCTTCTCCCCCTTTGAGGAGCCCTGCCCCTCCTTATATATGTTGAAGGGGCGGTTTACAGGTGGAGTCCTATTAGGACTAGGACTAGTCTATCTCTAATACAAACCAGATACAAGTCCAGGTCTTAACTCCTTGTAAGATAAACGTTCCTCATGCCTTTCTTCTTAAACCGGCCCACCATTAAACGTGAACCGGCCTTCTGGGCCTTGGGCCTTGTCATCCGTCTGTCCCGCACGCTGGATCACCAGTGAGTCATAATGACCAGGTGGGTTGCTTGTAAACTTCCAGTTCAGGGCGGGTCGCCAGTAACTCGCCAAGTGTCAGCGGGGTCTTCAGATAAACCGCCAAGTCCTGGCCGGGTTAACTTGCGGCCGGTTTACGCCGTGGGGTATATCCCCGACATTAGCCCCCAAGTTTAGATTGGATTTATTCATGGTAAACTTATGCTGCAAAATAAACACAAGAACAAATTTGACAGGTTATGCTCCGGGTTAAGAATTTTTGTAAACCGGTACCTGATCATCCTTAAGTCCTTGTTATTTCCTCCTTCTGAGAAATCCGGGTCAACAGACCAGCTTCATAATCAATTTTCCGACCTTGGTTTGTCACCGAGAAATATCATGAAGAATAACTCCTTTGACTCAGCTCCCAAAGCACCGGTTTAAGAAATATGGGTCTGAAAATACTTATCTGATATTCAACCGGTTTGAAGATGTAAAACTTGCCGGTTTAATATTACCAAAATAGCCGGTTTATAAATATTGATGGCGCCGGGTCATAATTGTTGTCGACACCGGGTCATGTAATTGATCTTCCTGATTTACTCAAAATTGATAAAATGAAGATGTTCCTCCTTTATATGCATAATACCTGTAGCCCCCAAGTCTTAAGAGGAGAACATAGTGATAACTTAAGACTTGCTCCAATAAGTGTTTCAACCTTGAAAAATCCGGTTTGTTCATCTCAATCATATAAACTGAATGCTCCATATATGTAGCCCCCAAGTGTCGGGTTGTCATGCTTGCAGCAATCTGGGACTTGTAATTGCTTATATAAACTTCAATCAGTGTAGCCCCCAAGGGCCGGTTCAGTAAGATAATATTGAGCTGCGACTTTATATATACTTCATTGAAAATAACATCATATGATGTAACTCCCATCATGGGGCTTGAACCCACGTCCACAAGGTTAAGAGCTTTGTGCTTTATCAACTGAGGAGTGGACCCTTCAACATAATGGATAAAAACTTGTGTACCTTGAATTGTTGACAGGAGCAATTGGTAGCCCCCAAGGGCCGGCTCATTATAATATGATGAGTCGGGTCTTCAGTAAGATTAAAAATGACTTGGCATTAGCCCCCAAGTGTCATGATGCATGCTTGCAGCGACATGAGACTTGCATGTAATCTCGATTTGAATAATGTAGCCCCCAAGTGCCGGGTTGTAAGCCTGCAGCGACTCGGGACTATTCCTTCCATTGTAGAATAAATCATATCCTTTGATAAAATAATAACCATTGCGCTAAAGCGACTTTGAAAACTCAATAATACCGGTTATTAATAACCAAAAAAAATCCAGCCATGTTGGCTATTCAAGATAATATAATCCGGTATGAAAACCTTATTCATTCAATATCATAATGAAAATCCAGCCAAGTTTGGCTATTTGAATAATATAACCCAATGATTTATAAGTGCATGATTCCAATGGCGCAATCCAAATATATATACTGGCGACATATAGTCCAAAGCCAGGCCAGTTTAACAAACGTGTTTTTGCATACAACAAGTTTAAAGTGTCCTGGCGGTTTACCGCCGGACGGGTCATAATGCCCAACATATAACCCGGGTTTATAACCAAGGCTGCACTTAAGAATAATCAAATATGAAATAGATCATACCTGTGGCATTGAATCACATTGTTGGTTTTACCAACTTTTTGTAGTAAAAGTGATAACCCCAATCTTGAGTATTGATAACTCCTTCCATATTGTGCCGGTTTATGATAAAACCGTGTCGGGTTGTGATAAACACCGGTTTTCTCCATAATAGGATGGTAACAGAAAATCAAACCGGGCAGATAGTCTCCGGGTTAAGATTTGACCGTGTTCCGTCAATTTGTAATTTGACAGTCGAACCGGTTTAAGAATTGTCGGTTTAACAAAAGAAATAATTATCAAGGAAAATATTGAAGCAAAGGCAATGATAAAACTATTTGAAAAAAGAGGTTTATTGAGCTGATCAGATGGTGTTACCATGGTCGGACACGACCAAGCTCCCGATAGGTGTAGCTATGGTTCAAGCCAGCCAGGTCCCCGAATGAAACCGTGGCATTTATGCCAATCAAGTGGCATGGCAATGGTTCGGGTTTGACCAAGCCCCCAGGTGATTCTGTGGCCTTAGGCCGATCAAGAGGCATGACTGGTTCAGACGTGACCAAGTCCCCAAGTGATCTGGTGGCTCTCGCCTATCAAGAGGTATTGCATTGGTTCAGACACGACCATGCCCCCAAGTGATATAACATGATGCTTTTGAAAAGCTAACTCAAGGGGTAAACCGGAGGCCGCTTTAGAACAACTCCGTGTAACCACACATGATGTACAAGAACAAATACCCCGCTTTAGCTGAGGTTCCCATGTGATCAATAATATGTCATGGCCAGTAAGGCAGAATACCCATGTTTGAACCGCACATTGTGGCAGCAGGTCCTCTTTGGCAATCTTTAACTTTTTGCAAGAGATAAATTCTTCTGAACTGGGATCTTGAACCGGATATTGAGAGCTTCAAAGCTTTGTGGGAGACATCTTTCCCTTGAACCGGATTTTAAACCGGAATCTTCATTTTCAGCCGGAAAATTTTCTGGCGGCCTTTAAACTCGAACTTGCGAGAGGTTAATTCCTTTTTGAACCGGACATTGTTAAACCGGATTTGAGCGCTTTAGAGCTTTGTGGGAGAACAGATTTCCCTTGAACCGGACTGTAAACCGGATATTTGAGAGCTGCAGTCAGACTGACTTCCCTTGAACCAGATTTTAAATCGGAATCCTTTCTGATGACCCGGATCTTCTTCATTGAACCGGGATTTTGTAACTGTCATATACTTTCTAAATCGGAAATTTTCTGATGGCCTTTAAACTTTCATCAATATAATAGTAGCCTCCGGGACCGGGTTATCCTTTCCTCCATCGTCCTGGGATTCTTAAATTTGCTGAAACTGACAAGATTTGCTGAGTCATGTCATCGTAGCCCCCGAGTCTCAAAGGTGACTCGAGGAGTTGGCTTGAGACTCTCCATATTTGACCGTGATATAAACCAGCATAACTTGTATATCATTGGCGTTGATAGCACGATGTGAATCCATAGAAGGTTGAGATTACTGCGGCGGGTTGCAAATGATCCCATATGAGCCGTGTCAGCAACTCGGCCAATGGTTTCTTCCAACCGGCGATTTGAAGTTAATCAAAACTGTAGTAGCAGCGACTTGTGCGCCTGCCCATTGAACCATCCAGTGCAAATGGCGGTTTGATGATAATTTGTCTCCAATTTGAAAGAAAATCGGGCTACCCAAGCTATGACTTGCTCATACCCAATAAACAGCTCATGCAGACAGGTGCAGCCCGGTATGTTGATGTAGACCAGGCCGCGAGAGACGGACGACAAAAGCGCCCGCAACATCAGAGGCAACTCAGATAGATGAATCGGCCGCGGCATTGTAAACCGGTGCGGACGGGGAAGATCGGCACCGGTGTCGTAAACCGGCTCGGACGGGCGAGTTAATCGCGGGCACGGTCCCGGCAAGCTGATGTAAACCGGGCCACAGGGACGGCGACCTTCTCACGTTCATTCACCGGGTGGTAGGACACGGACGAAACGCCAGTGCAGAACGTTGCTAGCGCGTGCTCCGTGCCCGTAACATAGCGCCTCATTTGTAATGAACAATTGTCCTGCATAAACAGTATTGCAGACCAAGGCAAAGATAAACTACTCTTTGACAAAAACAATATGTGCTAATAAAATAAACTTGGATGAATATCACAGATTCGTACAGAAAACAGATGAGTCGGCCGCGGCGCTGTAAGCCGGTGTGGACGGGTGAGCCGGCAGCGGTGTTCAGATAAACCGGCTGTGACGATTCATCGAGCACCAAGGCATGGTCAGATGCTAGCACATTATAAAGATGGCGTGAGCTATATATGACATGTCCGTCGCTCTTATAATAAATAGTTATCCTGCATTAAAAAATATTGCAAGACAAAGTATTTGTTCATACAAAAATTAATATGCGTTGAAATAAACCGGACGGATATCACCTGACACGTTTTTACTTGCGGCAACTTTGACCGACCAGCAACAACTTGGGCTGCAGCAAGATTGTTCCGGCGAAGTAGAGCAGGAGCGACTTGGAGATAGGCACTGTCTTTGATCCGCCACCACTGCTTCCCATGAGTTGCTTGTCGCCAGTGCAGGGACCGGCCGCTGAGGACATGGCCGGTTTACTGTTTCTCTTCTCTCTTTTTTTATGTGAACTAGCACGTTTGGCAAACTCACGTGAGGGGTCCTTGGTGCATACATCTTTGCCCTTCCCATGTAGGAGTACTAGTAATATTAGTTTTTGATTCACGTTGGTGTTTGGCCCTTCACGTGGGTGGCAGGCCTGTAGTTTCAAGATGTGACAGTGCTACTATTGCTGGACCAGCTGGATGGACTTGAATGCGTGTGCGCGGAGATGGCCTGTGATTTGACAGTGGCGGCGCAGCGGAAACTGGTGTCCACCTCGGCGGACTGCCCGCTCAAGAATCGATCTTCATCTCTGCTTATGAGTTGAATCAGTAGGAAAGAACTTTGTCGGTCTCGGCGACTTGCGGCGGCGCATCCCGACTTGGACTCGGTGAATCTCTATGGCACGTGCTGCAGCCGCTTTAGTACGCATCCCTTAAAATTTCCCAATCATAATTTCGTACGCGCTGTTCCTTCTGCTGGTCGACGTAGATCTTTCTGGAACTAACTTTTTTCATCCAGAAAATTATGAACTTCTCGATCCCTGAAGAAATCCCTTCAAGAACTCAACACCACCGTGCGCAAGCCCCACGGTGAGCGCCAACTGTTGTGGAATTGTCACGGCAGATGTCCTTAGTGTCAGGACTTAGTCGCGAGGCCAACGCATCTATGTGGTAGCTTGAGAGGGGTTGAGCGGGACGAGAGGCGCGATGTTTTACCCAGGTTCGGCCCCTCACGATGGAGGTAAAAGCCTACATCCTGCTTCATTGATATTGATGATGATGATCATGGTTACAAGAGTGCTCTATCTCAAGAGCTATTGTCTAAACCTAACTTGTCCAACTTGTGGAACTTGTCAATCTTCTCCCCCTTTGAGGAGCCATGCCCCTCCTTATATATGTTGAAGGGGCGGTTTACATGTGGAGTCCTATTAGGACTAGGACTAGTCTATCTCTAATACAAACCGGATACATGTCCAGGTCTTAACTCCTTGTAAGATAAACGTTCCTCATGCCTTTCTTCTTAAACCGACCCACCATTAAACGTGAACCGGCCTTCTGGGCCTTGGGCCTTGTCATCCGTCTGTCCCGCACGCCGGATCACTAGTGAGTCATAATGACCAGGTGGGTTGCTTGTAAATCGCCAGGTCAGGGCAGGTCGCTAGTAACTCTCCAAGTGTCAGCGGGGTCTTCAGATAAACCGCCAAGTCCTGGTCGGGTTAACTTGCGGCCGGTTTACACCGTGGGGTATATCCCCGACAATAACCATGTGCTACATATTTACTGTAGTTACCGTGGGCCTCCTACGGGCCATAAAAACAATGGGCCTTCTAAGGGTCGTAGAAACAGTGGGCCTTCTACGGGCCGTAACATCAATGGGCCTTCTACGGGTCATATGATCGATCGTCCAAACATGGTCCAATAACAGACCGCATTATGGGCCGTAAACGGGCTAGATTTGGAATCGTCCGTTCATGGCCCGAACATAATGTGTCGTTGTTAATCGACCGCATTTGATGACGCTACGAAAATGGCCTAACCGATTAACAGGCCACAAACGGGCTGATTATAACCACGGGTTGATTTTGGCCCACAAGCAGAAAAGGCCAGTAATGGGCCGTAAGTAACCGAATGCTGGAAATGAGCCCAAGAATAAATGGGCCCTGAGAAGGAAGAAAGATAACACTGGTAGGAAACGGCCCAATGGAATAATGGGCCATTAATGGGTATAAAATGATACATTGTTCATTGCGGGCTAGATTCACCATGGGCTGTTAATGGGCCAAGAGTTACAAATGGCCTCGTATGGGCCAAAAGACATCATGGGCCATACATGGGCCGGAAGTTACAACAGGCTGGAATCATATTGGACGGCCCAGATGAAGCTAATGTGCTTAATTCTGATAGGCCGTAATGGACCATGAGTTAGCGGGCTGTAACTGGGCTATATACGAACATGCCATTAACAGGCTTTCCGTGGGCCGACCCATTACCTTTTGACCAAGTCAAATGGGCCGGCCTTTTCACTGGAATGGGCCTCTGTTGGGCTCTGCCACGTGTCAACATATCATAGGCGCCTCCTGTCCAATGAATGGATGACATTTGTCCCAATGGTGAGCCAACATGTGTTTCCTCTAGCCAATGAGAATTTTACACGTGGAAAATCCTCATTGGTCTGGGCTGTTAACGGGTTATCGGATCCAAAACCGGACCCGATAGCTTAACGGCGACTCGTTACGGTGGATGCCACGTGTTGGTTACCCTTGACGAAAACACTTCCATGACGCGCCATTTATCGCCATGGAAGTGGACACTTCCGTGATGACAATTTTTGTAATGTCGTGGAACACTTCTATGACATCATAGGTTTGACTATCTTGATTCTGTCATAAAGTCGTCATGTATGTACATGCATGACAAAAAACGTGACCTACTATGAAAAACACGTATCATCACTTAAGTGTATTTTTTGTAGTGTCATCTCATTGATTTCCTTTTCTTCTAGACGGGTTGGACAGTAACGCTGTGGGTCTATGACATCACAAGTATACTCACACATTAAGTCAGACCGGCGGCTCAAAGGTATGATCCTCCAGGCGACCCAGCATCGAACCAGGTCAACTCTGGTCAGTCCATTGGCTAGCAAGGCCCTCACCTTTGAAAAGGTAGGCATATACTTAGCACGTTCGGCAGTGGTGAGCCGGTCTGGAAGTGGATGTTTCGGGCTAAGCCGGTAGTTGCGGAAACCCGACAAAGGATTTTCATTAGATGGAGAAGTATCCTGATAGTAAAACTAGGTCTAATTCCAGTCCTTAGGATGACTGGGACGCGAGGCTTGAGGGAAGATAGTGTCTCTTCACCTTTGGATTGAAATGCCACCAAGTTCTAAGCAAGGTCCATCTGTAAACTCGGTCTGGCGGTTCAGATAATAGTACTCTCGAAAAGATCGACGTTGGGCTCTTCTTGAAGGTAAACTTCACAAAATACTTGAAAGTTGTAGATGTTGGAGATGGAGTTGGGTCCAATATCTTGGGGATGAAGTTTGAAAAAGTGCAATACATCGTGAAAGAATTTTGAACCGGGCGGTGAGAAGCCGCAGTACATATGATCAACAAAAACAACGACTTCGCCTTTGCCTTCCTTCGGCTGAGGTCTAACTTCTGTTCCTGGGGCTCGCCAGCGAATAACATCTTTGGCTGATAGGAAGCCCACTTGAACATATTCTGTAAGAGTTTGCTCCGTGATAGTGGAGGCAACCCAATCGCACGAGGTAACAATCTTAGTCCTCTTTGACAATGAACGCCTGAGAAATACAGTATGGTGGATCAATATTGTGAGGAAGAACCGCCCGATGTTTTCAAAGTTTAGGTTTAAGTCGGCCGGTCCATAGTAAATGACTACCGGCACTCAATTGGTGAGCCGGCTAAGGTTCTGGCGGGTTACAGAAGTTGATGGTTAAGACGCCTAGCAAGTGAATGGTGGGTTAGTTAACTATCAAGACAGTTTAAATTTTGCTAATTATGGGAGAAACAGGTTCCACAATTTGTGGTTATATTTACGGATCTACAACAGTTCGGAAAAGGAGAATAATTGCTAGACCTAAATATGACAGTGGAACAACATGCGAGCTGGGTTTGAATCTCAGGAAGACGGGATACATCTGTGATTGGAAACGGATGCTAAAACTATTATCGCGCAAATTTCATACAACCTTTTGATTGAAAGTCGGGGGTGTCGTCCGACATATGCCAAAGGATGGCTTATCATGGTGGGGGAGAGTAATACGTCGCCGGTGCCTGGAAACGGGATAAGGCGCAGATAGGTACGCCGACGCATCTTACCCAGGTTCGGGGCTCTCCTAGGAGATAACACCCCTAGTCCTGCTCTGCGGGGTCTCCGCATGATCACTATATCAACAAGTAGCTGCAAGCTTGCTCCTTGAGCTGTTTGGCTAGAAGAGGAAGAAGGGCAAGGCTAGCTCTACTCCTCTCATTATGTGTGTGTTATCTAAGAGGCTGAACCCTTTGCATGGGTGCCCTGGGGGGTTTATATAGGCCTACCCCCAGGGGTACAATGGTAATCTAGCTGGGTGTGGAACCCGGCCATCAGTTTCTCTGGTGGTCGGCTTCTCCGCTAACTGCTGGGGCCCGCCGCCTGGTGGGTCCCACTGGCTGTCTTGTACTTGGCCGACAGGCCGCGCCCACCGCTGGCAGGTCCTGCCGACTGCTTAGTACTATGGCAGCGCCGCTGATGATGTGTGCTTTGTCGAGGGGAGCATGGCTACATTGCCGCTCCCTGCTGGGCGTTTACTGTAGCCATTCCCCTTATCTTCTGGTTAATGGCGCACAGACTCTGAGGGAGGGGGAGGGCCGCCTGCTAGGAGTCGGCCTCCCCTGCACCGACTAGTCAGGGCCCGCCGCCCTCTGGCTACTCACGAATAGGTAGGGCCCACCGCCTGTGGGCCGTACCGATAGCCCGTCATGGGGGCACCGCACCCTATGCTGTAGGTGATGTCATAGGATGCATGGCAACAGTGTCGCGCCGAGTAGGGTGTGCCTGCCTGGTATGGGGCACTGTGGCCACGTTCCACCCTAGATTCGAGGGTGGCAGGTTGTACTGTAGCCACACCTCGTCTCATCGTCATAAAGGCATGCTAACTTTGAGGGAACGAGGGGCCGATTGCCAGGAGCCGGCCTCCCTAGAGGCTGCCTGCTAGGAGTCGGCCCACCTCACGGCCGCCCTCTGAGCTCCGCCGCCTTCCAGAAACCGGCCGTTTGGACCTGTTGGGCCCCAGAAGGTGGATGCTTATCTTCGATGATTTGAGGGGAGCAGCTAGCCCTGATGTCTTGATATACCAAGGGGGGCCGATGTGGCTACCCGTGGTCATTTACTCCGACAGTAGTCCCCGAAGTTGGTGGGGCACCATGGCTGAAGGGGCGAGGAGCCCCAGGAGCTTCCTACTGTGAGTGGCCTGAAAGTATTGCTTCGTCCGTCTTCTGAAGTGCCAACGGTTAGGAGATGACCGTATTCAAGCATGCCGCCTGGTGAATTCGAAACATTTGCGATGAGCCGGGCGGCTTGCCAGCCGGATGATTGACCTGCCGACCGTTGCTCGCTCGCCATGTGGCACCCGCAGGCCAGGCTAGCCTTCCAGCCCACGCGCGTGATGGGACGTCGCCACAGGCTGGGGCCCGCCACTATAGGGCCTCGGCACGCGTGCGGATCCGCTACGGTCGAGGCGAGCAATTGGGCTCCCGCGGTAGTTGACACGCGCCTTTATTGGCGTGGCAATTGTGGGATCATCGGGGGAGTGGGTGCAGTTAATCCCATGCCCACACGTTCACACCTCCTCGGCTCCGCCGCCAGGGGCTATAAGTAGGGGGAGGAGGGGGCGGCAGACGCACGCGCGCCCTCCTCTCCCTTCTCCTTTCTTGTTCTTCTTGTCGCTGCCGCAGCCCATCATCGTCGAGCCCATCCTCCCCGCGGCGTCGCTGCTCCATCGTGGGCTCGCACGTTCGTCAACATGCAGTGCCCCCGTCGGGCACAAGTTCTCATGGTGTGCGAACTGGCTGGCGCGTGGGACGGCTCCAACATCCATGAGGATCATCTCACTTTCCTCCGCCAGACGCGGCAGCTGCCTGGCGAGAACTACGTACGGGTACGCGTTCCACTCGAGACGGAGATCTCGCCGGTGCCGGAGGACGGCGAACGCGTCGTCTTCCGGTCGCATTTCCTTCATGTCCTCGGCCTGTCGGCAAGCAGCTTCTTCCGCTCCTTTCTCCAATTCTATTGACTGCAGCCACACCACCTCACACTGAACACGGTGGTGCTGCTGTCCGCCTTCTTACGCTTTGCGAGGGTTACCTCGGTATTCTCCCCACCCTCGAGCTCTAGGGGGAGTTCTTCTACACCAAGCTCGGCACCGCCGCCAAGAAGAAGGTGGCACAGTGCGGAGCCTTCATGGCGGTGCGACGTCCGGGCGCCGGGAACTACTTCTCGGCCATCAGCTTGACACAGTCGGTCAAGCTATGGCAAAAATCGTATTTCTACGTCAAGAATGTCCACCCGACGCTGGACTTCGTCAACCTACCGGCTTATACAGCCGGCCCGCCAGCTGAGCCTCGGACCAATTGACAGTTCCGACCAAAGACGTTGTCGGCCACCTCCTCCGCCACCCTCGCCCGGCTTAAGGTGATGACGGAGTCAGAGGGCCGCAAGGCCTCGGACCTGCTGACCGCCTTCATGGCGCGCCGAGTGCTTCCTCTTCAATCCCGGCCTCACATGATCAGCCGGATGAGCGGGCATTGAGACCCATGCTGGATGTGCACCAAGGAGATGCCGGACACGGAGGTGGCCCGGTTGGTGAACCACATCTCGAATTGCAAACTCTCAAAGGCGGAGTGGCAGTTCGGCAAGCGGCCATACTCCCGCGCACACCCGCCGCCCGCGGTGAGTCCTTAACTCTTTTTTCTCTTTATTTGTCAGGCTCTGCTTTGCCGCCTGATCAGTCGGTCACGATGCAGATCTTCAAAACCCAGTCGGCAGCCGACGCCCTGGAGCAGGGTCATGAGTACCTGCCGGACTAGGCAGTAAGTGACGCGGACGACCCCGACTTGGGGGCGGCCACCCTGGAAAAAGACGACGCCAAAGGAAGCAGGCGGCTCTGGATGACGACGAGGAGGAGGCCGAGCCGCGTCGTTTGCACAGCGCCGACAAGGTGGGCGCGGGCTCCTGAGTCGCGCTGACTGCACCAGGAGGCGCGCCGAAGCGCCGAGCCGGCTGATACGTCTCCGACGTATCTATAATTTTTGATTGTTCCATACTATTATATTATCCATCTAGGATGTTTTATATGCATTTATATGCTATTTTATATGATTTTTGGGACTAACCTATTAACCTAGAGCCTAGTGCCAGTTTCTGTTTTTTCCTTGTTTTTGAGTATCGCAGAAAAGGAAAACCAAAGAGTCCACTTGACCTGAAATTTCACGGAGATTGTTTTTGGACTAGAAGAAGCCCAGGGAGTACCGGAGATGGACCAGAGGAGTCCCGAGGCCACCACGAGGGTGGGGGCATGCCCTACCCCCCTAGGCACACCCCCCTATCTCGTGGCCACCTCGGGGACCCCCCTGACTTGTTCCCGACTCTAGCACCTCTTATATATACCCAAACTTCCAGAAATAAACCTAGATTGGGAGTTCCGCCACCGCAAGCCTCCGTAGCCACCGAAAACCAATCTAGACCCGTTGCGGCACCCTGCCAGAGGGGGAATCCCTCTCCGGTGGCCATCTTCATCATCCTGGCGCTCTCCATGACGAGGAGGGTGTAGTTCACCCTCGGGGCTTAGGGTGTGTACCAGTAGCTATGTGTTTGATCTCACTCTCTCTCTCGTGTTCTTGATTTGGCACGATCTCGATGTATCGCGAGCTTTGCTATTATAGTGGGATCTTACGATGTTTCTCCCCCTCTACTCTCTTGTAATGGATTGAGTTTTCCCTTTGAAGTTATCTTATCGGTTTGAGTCTTTAAGGATTTGAGAACACTTGATGTATGTCTTGCATGTGCTTATCTGTGGTGACAATGGGATATCGCATGATCTACTTGATGTATGTTTTGTTGAGCAACTTGTGGGTCCCGTGACCTCGTGAACTTATGCATAGGGGTTGGCACATGTTTTTGTCTTGACTCTCCGGTAGAAACTTTGGGGCACTCTTTGAAGTTCTTTGTGTTGGTTGAATAGATGAATCTGAGATTGTGTGATGCATATCGTATAACCATACCCACGGATACTTGAGGTGACATTGGAGTATCTTGGTGACATTAGGGTTTTGGTTGATTTGTGTCTTAAGGTGTTATTCTAGTACGAACTCTAGGATAGATCGAACGGAAAGAATAGCTTCGTGTTATTTTACTACAGACTCTTGAATAGATCGACCAGAAAGAATAACTTTGAGTTGGTTTCGTACCCTATAATAATCTCTTCATTTGTTCTCTACTATTAGTGACTTTGGAGTGACTCTTTATTGCATGCTGAGGGATTGTTATATGGTCCAATTATGTTATTATTTTTCAGAGAACTTGCACTAGTGAAAGTATGAACCCCAGGCCTTGTTTCAACGCATTGCAATACCGTTTTCGCTCACTTTTATCAATTGCTACCTTTCTTTTTTATATTTTCATATTACAAAAATCTTTATCTACCATCCATATTGCACTTGTATCACCATCTCTTCGCCGAACTAGTGCACCTATACAGTTTACCATTGTATTGGCTGTGTTGCGGACACAAGAGACTCTTTGTTATTTGGTTGCGGGGTTGTTTGAGAGAGACCATCTTCATCCTATGCCTCCCACGGATTGATAAACCATAGGTCATCCACTTGAGGGAAGTTTGCTACTGTCCTACAAACCACTGCACTTGGAGGCCCAACAACGTCTACAAGAAGAAGGTTGTGTAGTAGACATCAATCTCTTTTCTGGCGTTGTTGCCGGGGAGGTTAGCACTTGAAGGTATATCTTTAAATCTTGCAATCAAATCTTTTAGTTTCTTGTTTTATCACTAGTTAATTCTATAAAAGAAAACTACAAAAAATGGAATTAAGGTTGCCTCATATGCTTCATCTTTTTAACGTCTTTCGTGAAAATGTTGGGAAGGAAAATTGTGCTCAAGTACTAGAAGAAGAATTACATAGAATGCTTGGCATAAATTATGTGAATGATGAGCATGATTGCAATGTTGTTAGTATGAATTCTTTGAATGCCCATGATGCTAATAATATGCAAAGCCACAAGCTTGGGGATTCTATGTTTGATGAACATGATATGTTTAGTCCCCCAAGCTTTGATGAGCAAATTTATTACGATGATATCATGCCTCCTATTTATGATGATTATATTGATGAAAGTGGGTTTGTAAGAGTGTCAACTTTAGGAAGTAATGATCCCACTATTTTTTAGGTTGTTGAATCTTATTGTGATAATTATGAAAGTGGATTTGGAGAGGTCATGACTTTATTTAGTGATGAATCCACTATTTCGGAAGAGGTTCCAATTGATTATGAGAACAAAGTTGTTATCTATGATGATTATTGTGATGATATGTATGCTATAAAGAATAATGATAACCATGAAACTTGTCATCATTATTTTAGTTTCCAATTGGATTATGCCTCACATGATAGTTATTTTGTTGAGTTTGCTCCCACTATTCTGAATGAGAAGAATTTTGCTTATGTGGAGAGTAGTAAAATTTATATGCTTGTGCATCATGAGAATAATGTTTTATGTGATGGTTATATTTTTGAATTCATTCATGATACTACTGAAAATTATTATGAGGGAGGAATATATGCTTGTAGGAGTTGCAATAATATCAAGTTTCATCTCTACATGTTGAAAATCTTGAAGTTATGCTTGCTTTACCCTCCTATGCTAGTTGATTATTGTTCCCATAAGTTGTTTGATCACAAAATCCCTATGCATAGGAAGTGGGTTAGGCTTAAATGTGCTAGTTATATTCTTCATGATTCTCTCTTTATGTTTCAAGTCTTATCTTTTATGTGAGCATCATTGAAATCATCATGCCTAGCTAGGGGCGTTAAACGATAGCGCTTGTTGGGAGGCAAACAAATTTTATTTTTGTTCCTCGCTTTTTGTTCCTGTTTAGTAATAAATAAATCATCTATCCTCTGTTATGATTGTGTTTTTTATGTTTTAATTAGTGTTTGTGCCAAGTAGAACCTTTGGGAAGACTTGGGTGAAGTCTTTGCGATCTTGCTGTAAAAAACAGAAACTTTTGCTCTCACGAGATTAGCTTCCATTTTGTACTGGAGAGTGCGTTTAGGTTGATTATTGTTGCAGATGATTAATAGACAAATTCCTAAGGTCAACCAATTTATTTCAGAATTGTTTGAGTGATAGAAGTATTCGAATGATACAGATTACTACAAATTGTTCTGTTTTTGACAGATTCTGTTTTCATTGTGTTGTTTGCTTATTTTGATGAATCTACGAGTAGTATCGGAGGGTATGAACCATAGATAAGTTGGAATACATTAGATATTATACCAATATGAATTTATAATGAGTTCACAACAGTATGTAAGTGGTGATTTATTTTATTATACTAACGAAGCTTACGAGTTTTCTGTTAAGTTTTGTGTTGTGAAGTTTTCAAGTTTTGGGTAAAGATTCGATGGACTATGGAATAAGGAGTGGCAATAGCCTAAGCTTGGGGATGCCCAAGGCACCCCAAGGTAATATTCAAGGACAACCAAGAGCCTAAGCTTGGGGATTCCCCGGATGGCATCCCCTCTTTCGTCTTCGTTCATTGGTAACTTTACTTGGAGCTATATTTTTATTCACCACATGATATGTGTTTTGCTTGGAGAGTCATTTTATTTTATTTTGTTTTTCTTGCTGTTTGAATAAAATACCAAGATCTGAAATTCTTAAATGTTAGAGAGTCTTCACATAGTTTCATAATTATTCGACTACTCATTGATCTTCACTTATATCTTGTGAAGTAGTTTATCGTTTGCTCTAGTGCTTCACTTATATCTCTTTAGAGCATGGCGGTAGTTTTATTTTGAAGAAATTGTTGAAATCTCATGCTTCACTTATATTATTTTGAGAGTCTTAAACAACATGGTAATTTTCTTAGGTTACGAATTTAGTCCTAATATGATGGGCATTCAAGATGGGCATAATAAAAAAATTCATATAGAGTGCATTGAATACTATGAGAAGCTTGATACTTGATGATTGTTTTGAGATATGAAGATGGTGATATTGGAGTCATGCTAGTTGAGTAGTTGTGAATTTGAGAGATACTTGTGCTAAAGTTTGTGATTCCCGTAGCATGCACGTATGGTGAACCGTTATGTGATGAAGTCGGAGCATGATTTATTTTTTGATTTTCATCCTTATGAGCGGCGGTCGGGGACGAGCGATGGTCTTTTCCTACAAATCTATCCCCCAAGGAGCATGCATGTAGTACTTTGTTTCGATGACTAATAGATTTTTGCAATAAGTATGTGAGTTCTTTATGACTAATGTTGAGTCCATGGATTATATGCACTCTCACCCTTCCACCATTGCTAGCCGCTCTAATATCGCGCACCTTTTGCCGGTATCATACACCCACCATATAACTTCCTCAAAACAGCCACCACACCTACCTATTATGGCATTTCCTAGCCATTCTAAGATATATTGCCATGCAACTTTCCACCGTTCTGTTTATTATGATACGCTTCATCATTGTCATATTGCTTTGCATGATCATGTAATTGACATCGTATTTGTGGCAAAGCCATCATTCATAATTCTTTCATACATGTCACTCATGAGTCATTGCACATCCTGGTACACCGCCGGAGGCATTCACATAGAGTCATATTTTGTTCTAAGTATCAAGTTGTAATTCTTGAGTTGTAAGTAAATAAAAGTGTGATGGTCATCATTATTAGAGCATTGTCCCATGTGAGGAAAGGATGATGGAGACTATGATTCCCCCACAAGTCGGGATGAGACTTCGGACAAAAAATAAAAAAGAAGAGAAAAAAGAGGCCATAAAAAAGAAGGCCCAAAAAAAATGAGAGAAAAAGAGAGAAGGGGCATCCTTTTACCACACTTGTGCTTCAAAGTAGCACCATGATCTTCATGATAGAGAGTCTCCTATGTTGTCACTTTCATATACTAGTGGAAATCTTTCATTATAGAACTTTGCTTGTATATTCCAATGATGGGCTTCCTCAAAATGCCCTAGGTCTTCGTGAGCAATTGAGTTGGATGCACACCCACTTAGTTTCTTTTTGAGCTTTCATACACTTATAGCTCTAGTGCATCCGTTGCATGGAAATCCCTACTCACTCACATTGATATCTATTTATGGGAATCTCCATAGCCCGTTGATACACCTAGTTGATGTGAGAATATCTTCTCCTTTTTGTCTTCCCCACAACCACCATTCTATTCCACCTATAGTGCTATGTCCATGGCTCACGCTCATGTATTGCGTGAAGATTGAAAAAGTTTGAGAACATCAAAAGTATGAAACAATTGCTTGGCTTGTCATCGGGGTTGTGCATGATTTAAATATTTTGTGTGATGAACATAGAGCATAGCCAGACTATATGATTTTGTAGGGATAGCTTTCTTTGGCCATGTTATTTTGAGAAGACATGATTACTTTGTTAGTATGCTTGAAGTATTATTATTTTTATGTCAATATTAAACTTTTGTCTTGAATCTTTCGGATCTGAATATTCATGCCACAATAAAGAAAATTACATTGAAAATTATGTTATGTAGCATTCCACATCAAAAAAAAATTCTATCATTTACCTACTCGAGGACGAGCAAGAATTAAGCTTGGGGATGCTTGATACGTCTCCAACGTATCTATAATTTTTTATTGTTCCATGCTATTATATTATCCATCTAGGATGTTTTATATGCATTTATATGCTATTTTATATGATTTTTGGGACTAACCTATTAACCTAGAGCCCAGTGCCAGTTTCTGTTTTTTCCTTGTTTTTGAGTATCGTAGAAAAAGAAAACCAAACAAAGTCAACTTGACCTAAAATTTCACGAAGAATATTTTTGGACCAGAAGAAGCCCACGGAGTACCGGAGATGGACCAGAGGAGTCCCGAGGCCACCACGAGGGTGGGGGCGCACCCAACCCCCCTGGGCGCACCCCCTATCTTGTGGCCACCTTGGGGACCCCTTGACTTGTTCCCGACTCCAACACCTCTTATATATAACCAAACTTCCAGAAAGAAACCTAGATCGGGAGTTCCGCTGCCGCAAGCCTCCGTAGCCACCGAAAACCAATCTAGACCCGTTCCAGAACCCTACCAGAGGGGGGGAATCCCTCTCCGGTGGACATCTTCAACATCCCGGCGCTCTCCATGACGAGGAGGGAGTAGTTCACCCTCGGGGCTGAGGGTATGTACCAGTAGTTATGTGTTTGATCTCTATCTCTCTCGTGTTCTTGATTTGGTACGATCTTGATGTATCGCGAGCTTTGCTACTATAGTTGGATCTTATGATGTTTCTTCCCCTCTACTCTCTTGTAATGGATTGAGTTTTCCCTTTGAAGTTATCTTATCGGATTGAGTCTTTAAGGATTTGAGAACACTTGATGTATGTCTTGCATGTGCTTATCTGTGGTGACAATGGGATATCACGTGATCTACTTGATGTATGTTTTGGTGATCAGCTTGTGGGTTCCGTGACCTCGTGAACTTATGCACATGGGTTGGCACACGTTTTCGTCTTGACTCTCTGGTAGAAACTTTGGGGCACTCTTTGAACTTCTTTGTGTTGGTTGAATAGATGAATCTGAGATTGTGTGATGCATATCGTATAACCATACCCACGGATACTTGAGGTGACATTGGAGTATCTAGGTGACATTAGGGTTTTGGTTGATTTGTGTCTTAAGGTGTTATTCCAGTACGAACTCTAGGATAGATTGAACGGAAAGAATAGCTTCGTGTTATTTTACTACGGATTCTCGAATAGATCGATCAGAAAGAATAACTTGAGGTGGTTTCGTCGAACTAGTGCACCTATACAATTTACCATTGTATTGGGTGTGTTGGGTACACAAGAGACTCTTTGTTATTTGGTTGTAGGGTTGTTTGAGAGAGACCATCTTCATCCTACGCCTCCCACGGATTGATAAACCTTAGGTCATCCACTTGAGGGAAATTTGCTACTGTCCTACAAACATCTGCACTTGGAGGCCCAACAATGTCTACAAGAAGAAGGTTGTGTAGTAGACATCACCGCCTCGTTGTTGTTCGGCAGCCGGCCGAAGAAGCCGAAGAACACGGCCGCTGCGACCAGGCGGCATGAGGCCGCCGCGATGGCGGCCCAGTTCCAGAGGACCCCGAAGCATCCCCCGATAGTGTCCGCATAAGTGCTTGATTTCTCTTGTGTTTTTCTTTCGTCTTCTTGCAAAAAAATCTTCTTATCTTGCTTGAACAGGGCCCCGCTCTCACTTGAGCGGGCCGCCTCTGCTTCCGTGATCGGGGCGGCGGAGGGCTCCGCCAACACCCACCGTGTGGACCTGCTCCCCGACCTCTAGGAGGCGACGGAGAGGAATGCGCAGGGGGCGCGCGAGGAGTGGGAGGAGGCGGAGCGGTAGAAGGCGGCGGCAACCAGGGTGGCCCAGGCGGACGCGGATGCGGGGGCCAAGGCCCAAGCCGACTCCACGGCCAAGGCTCAGGCGGACGCCGCAGCCAAGGCCCAGGCGGACGCGGCCGCCAAGGCGCAAGTGGAAGAGGACGCACACGGCTAGGCTTCGCAACTCATAATCCCTCAACGCGCCGCGCTACCGGCGCCAGAAACACACGCGCCGACTGGAAAAGCCGGCGATGAACAGCCGATCATAGAGAGGGGAGGTGGCGATGTCATCATCTTGGGGGCGGAGGCGCCCCCGCAAGCGCCAACTGTCGAGTCCCATTGCAGTCGGCTTGACGTGCCACTGGCACTGCCGTTTAGTGGCAAGCTGGTGGTGGGGGCGACCCCCGTGGCTCGTACTCTGGTACGCTGGCGCGTGGCGAAGGCGACTTCGGTGGCAAGGCCGCAGGAGATCGAGGCCGCAAGCTCGTTGGCCCCCGATGTAGAGGCCACCAGCGTCGTCCCGCCAGAATGGACGCCTGGGGATGGGACGGGCGTGCTGAACAAGGCTACGCTGGATGTTCAGGCCTAGCTTCAAGCCCAAGGCGCCGCCCTCCAGTAGTACACGAAGGCGTTCTTGTCGCGGCCGTTCGGGTACGCTCCTTTGCTTTGTTTCTTATTCTTGCAATCTTCCGTGGGGGCACGCTAGCACACCCACTGGGTGTAGCCCCCGAGTTTCGGGCCGGCTGCTAAGCAGGCGGCTCGAAACTTAAACGTAAGTTCCGAGTGCTGACTTTTTCTTTTCCTCTGCTGTCTTCATTGCAGCACTACCACAACATCCACCCGGCCGCCTTCAACTCCCAGGTCCAGGAGTTGGCCAAGCGGACCGCCTCCTTGTCCGACAGCCGGAGTAGACCTCCAACTGTTATCTCTTGCGGGGGCGCGTCAGCGCACCCGCTAGGTGTAGCCCCCGATATTCGGGTCGATTGCTGAGCAGTCGGGCCGGATCTCCTGGCAACCACTTTTCTTTTTTGGTCAACTTGTTGATTGTCTTTTCTTCTTTGCCTTTGCAGGAGCCAACGCCACCTTGCAGCAGCAGCTGGGTGAAGCCCAAACCGCGTTGCGCACCAAGGAGGAGGAGTGCAGTGGGGTGGTGCAGGAGCGCAAACGTCTGGCCAAGAAGCTAGCGGACCATGCGGCCCAGCACAAGGCGGAGCTCCAGAAGCTCAAGGAGGCGGAGGATGCCCTCCAGGCTGAGTTTGAGACCGAGCGCTCAAAGTGGGTCGAGAAGGAGAAAGCTTTGTTCGACGGCTACGGCGAGATCAGGACATGCTCGATGGTGAGTTATCATTTTCCTTTCTTTCATCAGCCGACTGTCATATGAGCCGGCCTACGGCTTCATGCTTCTTTTTCCTTTTTGTGCAGAGTACTTCCCTGGCCACACCGTTGCCGCCAGCCAAGCCGTCAAACCTTGCCGCGACGAGCGAAGACGAGCCGGAGCAGGAATCTCGCCCAACGCCCGTCAGACCCTTGGCGAGCAGCTTCTCGCTGTTCAAGCTCGTCTCCAGCTGGCTCATCGGGTGCTCCGCCGTCTGTAGCGCGTTGGAGCCCAGGTGGTTTCCGCCCTCTGGCCAGGCGTTCCAGCTCCGTGCACCCCCAGTCTGACCACCGACTGGTTAGAGGTGGCTGTAGGCCGCTTAGAGGCGTGGAAGGGCTCCGCAGCTCGGGCAGGCGCGCGACGGGCCTTGGAGTTTGTCAACGCGTGGTATCCTGGGCTGAACCTAGCCCAGTTGGCCATGTTCCGGCAGGAGGCCAGCGAAGAGTTGGCGGCAGTGGGGCCTGCGCTCACTCGATGCGCGGCGGCGATCGCTGAGTACACCGATACTGGTGTCTTCCTCCCCGAGCTGGACGAGGAGGGCGCCGAGGTGCCGCCGAACTGGTTTGGGCTGAACCCGAACGACGACGAGGACTCGGTGGAGGAAATCACCTCCAGCGACAAGGGCGAGGACAAGGAAGGCGAGGATGGTGAGGACAACGCACCGGAGGACGGAGCGGACAGCCAGCCTCAGCTTGATCGAGCATCGAGCAATGAGCCGCGTGCGAGTTCGCCGACTCCTGCCAACGATGACCAAGCCAAGACTCGCCAAACGACCACCCCACCAGCCGGCGCCACTAACTCCACCAACCTGCCGGACCCGCCTACTGCTCCTCTGGCCTAGGCGGCCAGTTTGATTTTATCTTTTCCTGCTTTGGTAGTCTTTTGAGCAAACTTGTTAAATTTGCGCAGTTCCACCCGCTAGGGGTGTATTCAAACTTTGTTGAATGTCGGCCGAGGGCCTTTTGCTATGTAAATTAATTTCGCCGAGTTCTAACTTGTCTTGCTTTTCTGCTCCTTTAGCTCTTTTCCTTTGTCGCCTTCCCTTGGTTGCCGCCTTGCCAACCAGACACCCGCTCTACGGTCTGTGGCTGGGTCAAGTACTTGGCCATTTTTTGGGAAGGCAAGTACTTCGGCCGTTTGGAACATAGCAAGTTAACTGAGAAGCCGGTCGGCCGGCTGCTCAGCAGCCGGTTGGCGAGGCAAGGAGTTGGCTTGGCCTATGTGAGTGCTTTGGTCCTTAGTCATTTTTCATGTGAGCACCATTTCCTGCCTTAAACTCTTGCCAGCCGAACAGTCGCTCTGCGAGCTGCGGCCGATGGCAAGAGAGGGCTTAGGTGCCAGCACATTACTTGTCCGACTACAGGTAGCACCGACATAGTACAAGGCGGCAAGCCCTCAGGCCGACTGGCCGAACCCGATGCCAGGTAGAATAATGAAGTAACACATTCATAGGCACAAAACTTATCATACAGATATAAAAGGGGTAGCCCCCGAGTGCTCCTCGAGGGCCCCGATGCCTTAGCGCTTTAATACAAAAGGTAGCGTGGTACATACTGCATTAACTGTAAAACCTTCGCAGGAGATTTGCATTCCATGGGCACTCTGATTCCTTGCTAGAGTCGTCTCTCTTGCGTGCTCTGGGACTTCTGTGCACCGATGAGGTAGTTGGAGTCATTGCCCAAAGCTTTGCTGATGATGAAAGGGCCTTCCCAAGGAGCCGAGAGCTTGTGCTGGTCGGCTATTTGCTGGATCAGTCGAAGCACAAGGTCTCCCACTTGGAAGAATCTTGGCTTGACCCTCCAATTGTGGTAGCGGCGCAGACTCTGCTGGTAGATGGTGGACCGGCTGAGTGCCAACAGCCAGCCCTCTTCCAGCAGATCAACGTCGTCTTCTCGTGCTTCTTTCCCCTCTGCCTCCGTGTACATGGTGATGCGAGGTGAGTCGAACTCAATGTCAGTTGGGATGACGGCCTCGGCCCTGTACATGAGGAAGAAGGGCGTGAAGCCGGTTGACTTGTTCGGAGTGGTGCGGAGGCTCCAAAGGACGGCCGGCAGCTCGTCGATCCAGCAGCTGGCCGAGCGCTCTAGCGGCTCGACCAGTCGGGGTTTGATGCCAGAGAGGATGAGCCCGTTTGCTCGCTCGACTTGGTCGTTTGACTACGGATGGGCAACTGACGCTAAGTCCAATCGGATGCCCTGCGTCGCATAGAAACAAGCCAAGGCGCCTTTGGCAAAGTTTGTGCCATTGTCGGTGATGATTTTGTGTGGTACACCATATTGGACGGTGATATCTGCGATGAAAGTCACAGCAGTCGGACCATTCAGTTTCTTGATTGGCTTTGCTTCGATCCAGTTGGTGATTTTGTCCACGGTGACAAGCAGATGGGTCATGCCGCCGCGTGCTGTCTTGAATGGTCCCACCATGTCCAGCCCCCACACGGCAAAGGGCCAAGTGAGGGGGATGGTCTTGAGCGCAGAAGCCGGCAGATGTTGCTTGGAGCTAAATTTCTGGCACCCCTTGCAATGCTTGACAAACTCCTTGGCATCCTCCAAAGCAGTCGGCCAGAAGAAACCATGGCGGAAAGCTTTGGCAACAAGGGAACTGGAGGCCGCATGGTGGCCACACTCGCCTTGGTGGATATATTTGAGGATTGCTTGGCCCTTATCTGGTTCTACGCAGTGCTGGAAGACCCCAGTCATGCTGCGTCTGACAAGCTCTCTGTTGACTATCATGTAGGCTCCTACTCGGCGCTACACCTGCCGCGCCGAGATCTCATCAGCCGTCAGCTCTCTGTTCACCAGGAAATTGAGGATGGGGTTGCGCCCATGAGGGTGCTTGGACTTCATTCACTGTCATCACGGCCACTGGTACTAAGTCGGCCGCTGCTTGCTGTGTTGTTGGAGTCCTCGGGCCGACTGCTGCAGCCCCTGGGCCAGGTTGTGAAGTCCCGGGGCCGGGTGCGACTGCCGCAGTCCCCGAGCCGCTTGGTGAAGTCCCCGAGCCGGCTGCTGCAGCCCCCGTGCCGGGTTGTGAAGTCCTTGGGCTGGGTGAAACTGTTGCAGTCCCCATGCCACCTGTCAAAGTCCCCGAGCCGGCTACTACAACCCTCGAGTCGGATCCGAATGCTTCAGGAGCAGCCGGCACGAAGATGGACTCGAATTCTGGAGAAGGCTTGATAGACGGCTTGCAGAGGCACTGAAGGGAAACGTCGGCTAGTATTGCTTGGCAGGTGGAGCCGATCCGTGCCAAGGCATCAGATTGCTCGTTGTCGTTCCGTGGCACGTGAAGGAACTCACACCCGTCAAAGTATTCGCTGATCTGCTGGATGGGGAAGCGGTAGCTTGCCATTTTTGCATCCTTGGCGTCCCAGTCGCCAGACGACTGTTGGACCACCAAATCCGAGTCACCATAGCACAGGATCCGGCGGATGCTGATATCTTTGGCCAGCCGGAGTCTGTATACTAGCGCCTCATACTCGGCCACGTTGTTGGAGGCGGTAAAGTGAATTTGCAATGTCTATCTAAGCTTGTCACCCTTGGGAGAGGTGAGGACAACGCCGGCTCCCAAGCCGGTGCGCATCTTTGAGCCATCAATGTGCATCCGCCAATGAGTGGAGTCCGGAGCTGGCAGCAGGTACTGGGTCTCGGCCTAGTCGACGAGGAAGTCGGCCAGTGCTTGGGACTTGATGGCGGCGTGTGGCTAGTAGAAGATGGTGTAAGGGGCCAACTCGATGGACCATTTGTCCACCCGGCCTGATGCATCCTTGCTGCCTATGATTTTAGCAAGTGGGGCAGTGTAGACAACCACGATTGGGTGCTCTTGAAAGTATGGCTTCAGCTTCTTGGCAGCAAAGTGCACACCGTAACACATCGTCTGATAGTGGGGATAGTTCTGCTTTGAGCTCGACAGCACCTCGCTTAAATAGTACACGGGCCTCTAGACCGGCCGTGCTCTACCGTCTTCTGGTCGTTCCACCACAATGACAGTGCTGACCACCCGACTGGTGGCGGCGATGTAGAGGTACATGGGCTCCTTAGCAGCCGGGGCCGCCAGGTCAGGCGGGGTAGCCACCATCTTCTTCAGCTGGAGAAAGGCCTCGTCCGCCTTGTCGTTCCACTCGAAGTGAGCAGTTTTATTCATCAGTTGGTACAGGGGAAGATCCTTCTCACCCAGCCGACTGATGAAGCGGCTGATGGATGCCAAGAAGCCGGTGAACTTCCGGACATCTCGCAGTCGGGTGGGTCTCTCCATCCTCTCAATGGCCTTGATCTTCACAAGATTGCAATCAATGTCGCACTCTGAGACCAGGAAGCCAAGGAGCTGAAGGAAATATGCCCTAGAGGCAATAATAAAGTTGTTATTTATATTTCCTTATATCATGATAAATGATTATTATTCATGCTAGAATTGTATTAACCGGAAACTTAGTACATGTGTTAATACATAGACAAACAGAGTGTCACTAGTTTGCCTGTACTTGACTAGCTCGTCGAATCAATGATGGTTATGTTTCCTAACCATAGAGATGAGTTGTCATTTGATTAACTTGGTCACATCATTAAATAATGATGTGATTGACTTGACCCATCCGTTAGCTTAGCACGATGATCGTTTAGTTTTGTTGCTATTGCTTTCTCCATAACTGTACATGTTCCTATGACTATGAGATCATGCAACTCCCAAATACCGAAGGAACACTTTGTGTGCTACAAATGTCACAATGTAACTGGGTGATTATAATGGTGCTCTACATGTGTCTCCGATGGTGTTTGTTGAGTTGGCATGGATCAAGATTAGGATTTGTCACTCCAATTGTCGGAGAGGTATCTCTGGGCCCTCTCGGTAATGTACATCACTATAAACCTTGCAAGCAATGTAGATAATGAGTTAGTTATGGGATGTAGCATGACGGAACGAGTAAAGAGACTTGCCGGCAACGAGATTGAACTAGGTATTGAGATACCAACGATTGAATCTCGGGAAAGTAACATACCGATGACAAAGGGAACAACGTATATCGTTATGCGTTTGATCGATAAAGATCTTCGTAGAATATGTAGGAACCAATATGAGCATCCAGGCTCCGCTATTGGTTATTAACCGGAGACATGTCTCGGTCATGTCTACATAGTTCTTGAACCCGTAGGGTCCGCACGCTTAACATTCGGTGACGATCGGTATTACGAGTTTATGTGTTTTCATGTACCGAAGGTAGTTTAGAGTCCCGGATTTGATCACGGAAATGACGAGGAGTCTTGAAATGGTCGAGACGTAAAGATCAATATATTGGAAGCCTATGTTTGGACATCGGAATGGTTCCGGGTGAAATCAGGAGTATATACCGGAGTACCGGGAGGTTACCGAAACCCCGGGGAGGTATATGGGCCTTATTGGGCCTTAGTGGAAGAGAGGGGAAAGAAGCAAAGGAGAGCCCTCCCCCCAAGTCCAATCTGAATTGGGAGGGGGGCTGGCCCCCTTTCATTCCTTCTTCCCTCTCCTTCCTTCTCTCCTAATACCAACAAAGGAAAGGGGGAATCCTACTCCCGATGGGAGTAGGACTCCTTGGGGCGTGCCTAGAGAGGCCGGTGTTGGTGTCAAAATCGGCGGATCTCGGGTAGGGGGTCCTGAACTATGCGTCTAAGGTCAATGGTAACAGGAGATAGGGGACACAATGTTTACCCAGGTTCGGGCCCTCTCTATGGAGGTAATACCCTACGTCCTGCTTGATTGATCTTGATGAATATGAGTATTACAAGAGTTGATCTACCACGAGACCGTAATGGCTAAACCCTAGAGGTCTAGTTTAGCTGTGATTATGAGGATTCGGGCTATCTACGGACCTAGCCCTCCGGTTTATATAGACACGGGAGGGATCTAGGGTTACACAAAGTCGGTTACAGAGAAAGGAATCTACATGGTTGGCCGCCAAGCTTGCCTTCCACGCCAAGGAAAGTCCCATCCGAACACGGGTGCAGTCTTCGTATCTTCACAGCCCATCAGTCCGGCCCATGGCTAACAGGCCGGACGCCCGAGGACTCCTTAGTCCAGGACTCCCTCAGTAGCCCCCGAACTAGTCTTCAGTTACGAGGTGTTCATCACATAGATTATCTTCGGCATTGCAAGGTGGGTTCCTTCACCGATGAGTTCCTAGTAGTTTGTTCGGCCTTCCATTTAATGTTGTACCCCTCGGCTTTTGTGCATCAACAACTTCAGTTTCCATGTGTCGAGTGAATGCGAGAGGTCGGAGTATTTTTTTGCATATACCACCCCGACCGTACCACAAAGGTGCCTATTTAAAGAGAATAGATCTCAGATCCATTCCACACCCCGCGAAAAATCCTTAGAGCTTGCTAAGAAAAAACCACCCCAACATGGCTAACGCTCCCATCTCTTCCTCTCGTCCCCATGGCTCCAGAGAGGGTGATTGGGAGAGATGTTTCGTATCCTACAGTCAGCTGGTGAAGATGCAAACACAGGGCTTTCTTTCCCCCGTGGACTTGGTCCCCTTACGAGCAGGTATGGCGTCCTTCAAGGGCAGGGCTCAAACGGAGAACTCCCCCAATCCGTCCAGGGGAGAACGAGTATGCTACGTCTCCTTCTTGTTAAGAGGTGTCGGATTTCCGATCAATCCCTTCCTCCGAGGTCTACTAGAGTATTACGACCTCCAACTACACAGTCTCACTCCCGCCTCTATCCTTCATATTGCGGGTTATGTCGCTCTATGCGAACTATTCCTGGGCTGCGAGGCCCATTTTGATTTATGAAGAAGACTGTTCTGCCTCATCCCTCGTAATCAAGGTGGGTCAATTTTTGAAGTGGGAGGAGCCGAAGTGTGGTGCATCGCCGGGACCAGATACCTGTCCGGCACGCTGAAGAAAGCTTCCGAAGAGTGGCCTTCAGAATGGTTCTACATCGACGATGTCGCTCTACCCGACCCCGTCCGTATGGGCCTCCCCAAGTTTTCAAGTGCTCCACTGAAGAAACGCCATAGCTGGAGTCCTCAGAGCCTCGGGGAAGAGGATAGTGCAGAGATCGGCCTACTGCTGGGCAAGATTAAGACGCTTGCCCAGTCCGGATTGTCAATAGTCGAGGTAATGGCGATCTCTATAGCACGGGGGGTCCAGCCACTCCAATACAGAGGGCTTCCCATGTGGCATTATAACGGGGAAGACGACGCCTCACGCTATGGTCGGAAGGGCCCGAAGACCCCCGCCGCCCTGGCCAAAATATTGGCCGAGCTGTATAAAGGGGAGAAGGAGGAGTTCACCCATCTCCAATATTGAGATGGATTTTCCATGTATAATCCTCCCAGCTGGGTAAGCTTCAGCTCCACTATTTTACTCTTGCCCCTGAATCATTCTTGACAGGCAGTATCTTATCCGCTTATAACAGGAATGGAGAAAGGCTGTCGAGGGGATCCATGACCCTGCTCCTCAGCCGGAGAATAACAACCGGGATCTTGACCCCGGATATAAGGAAGATCTGGACATATTTGTGGAGCTCGAGGATGGAATATTCTATCAGATGAGCTATGACGGTACAGATGTACCCATCATCGCCGATTACCCCAATCTCGTTCCCGCTTCGCATGTAAGTAATCCAGAGATACCTTGTCCAAGAGAGTTTTCTCATTCCTCCTCACCCACCGCACTGTCCTGTGCTCAAAAGGGGAGGCGTTCGGCGCGCCATGCTTCCGCGGGGGCATCTCCGAAGAGAGCGTCCCCCACAGCGGGCAAACCTTTGAAGAGGAAGGCAAACGAAGATACGGCCGAACCTTCATCAAAGAGGTATGAATGTGCAAATATGCACCTTGGCAGTCACATCCAACTGTGACCTTTCCGTTTACCCTGTATCAGGAAAAAGGTGTACCGGACTATATTCGGGGGTCCATCCGTTGATAGTTCCACTACAAAAAAATACACTACCGTGATGATACGTGTTTGTCACAGTAGGTCACGTTTTCTGTCATGCATGTACATCCATGACAAATTTATGACAGAATCAAGATAGTCATACATGTGCTGTCGTAGAAGTGTTCCATGACATACCAAAATTATCATCACGGAAGTGTCCACTTCCATGACGATAAATCGCGCGTCAGAGAAGTCCTTTCGTCAAGGGTGACCGACACGTGGCATCCACCGTAACGGAACACCGTTAAGCTATCGGGTCTGGTTTTAGATCCGATAACTCGTTAACAGCCCCGACCAATGGGGATTTTCCACGTGTAAAATCATCATTGGCTGGAGGAAACACATGTCAGCTCCGTGTTGGCGCAGGTGTCACTCATCCAATGGGCGAGATGCGCCTATGATATGTTAACACGTGGACCGGCCCAAAAGTGGCCCATAAAGTTTAAATGGGTCGGCCCAGCTAAAGGCCCACAAGATTTTGCGGACCATAATGGGACGGCCCAGCTAAAGGCCCACAAGATTTTGCGGGCCATAATGGGCCGGCCCGGGTGAAGGCCCACAAGATTTTTGTGGACCATAATAGGCCGGCCCAGCTAAAGGCCCACAAGATTTCACCGACATTAATGGGCCGGCCCAGCTGTAGGCCCACAAGATTTTGAGGATCCTTGTAGGCCGGCCCATTAACTGGCTGCCATGTTTTGGGCCAAATGTCGGCCCATATTTGATCTGGTCCATTGATGGCCTGCCACGTTCCGAGCCTAACAATGGCCCATATGAGATCCGGGTCGTTAAAAGCCTACCACGTTCTGGGCCAAATTACGGCCCAGATCAGGTCCGGCCCTTTAAGAGGCTTTGGGCTAAATGATGGCCCATATCAGATTCGGGCCGTCAACTGGACACTACACTTTTGGGCCCATTTGCTAAAGGCCCATTTAGTAATTCGGCCTGATATTAGTTTTGGCCTGTTAAGGGCATGTTTAACATTTCGGCCCAATATTAATTTCGGCCTGTTAAAAGTCTGTCATATAGTTGGGCCTAACTACGGCCCGGTTTAACTAAGGACCGAGACAATTTTGGCATGTTATAAGCCCATGATTTGACTGGCACATTCATGGGTCGGGGTCTATTTCGTCCTGCTGCCGGCCCATGAGCTGTTCGGCACGTTTCAGGCCCAACCTACTTTTCAGCCTCCTAAAGGCCCATTGAGTTTTCTTAGGAAAATAGGGCCGGCGGTTTACTCGGCCTATTAAAGGCCCGAATCTACTAGTGGGCCAGTTTACATTTAGGCCTGTTAACGGACCAAGATGACGGGGCCCATGATGCGGATCATACATGGTGATTTGCATGACGGCCCGATTATGTACCGTAATTTTACGGTTTGGCCGGTTTACTGCGAAGACAGGATATATACATAGTAAAATAACTGCAGCATCGTGAATAATAATAAAAAATAGACTATACAATAAAGAAATTATGGCATATTACATCCACTGGGCATCAAAGTTCGCCACTATGATAATAAAGCACAAGCAGACAGCAGATTACATACACTGGGCATCAAAGATCGCCACCAGTGCAACTAAACACGCCAAAAAATAATATACAAAACCGACAACACTTCAATAGAGTTCAAGAAAGGTTAGCCCTGCTCGGGAGCTGCAGCGCAAGCAGCTGAGCAAGCTGGTGAGACTATACTTGTTTGACACTTATATCATCCTCACTGTGAAAGATAAACAAGCAGACAGATGACGGGTTTTGCACATATAAGTATCAGTGCTGACAATTCATCACATTTCTTACTGACAAATAAAGTGACACTGTTTAAAATAGCATTAACACAATATGGTATTGTTCAAGTCAAGACATGGCAGGAAATGACATTGTGAAGGAGTTGACAGCTTCACGACACCACTGGATTACAGATCAAGAACTCATAAGTATCAATGAATAGTGTGCTATCAATTTATCCCATTTCAGATTGGCAAAATAAGATCACTTGCTCTGTATAGTTTAATTTACATGGTATGAAGAAGGAACTTGGTTGTACAACTGAAAACTTAAATTGAGAAGGACAAACTTTTGTTTATGAACTGCAGTACATAATAAACTTTAAACATGCAATTTGATGCAAACACCAAAAATAAACAGCTGGTGCGGTCATGCCTAACCAAATATACACAACAAAGTTTGAAGGCTTGAGAAGGACAAACTTACATTATTGGTGAAGGCAGGCTCTATAAAGCCCTTGTCCATGCTGATGGGGGGGGGGCAATTCAAGAAGTTTACCACAGAATCTTCTTCATAAGCATTGCCTTTATTCTACATTTTGTTAAGAGCAGATATAGATGTGACAATATAAGAAAAAATGGGAGTATTTAAGATAAGATGAAGAGTGATGCTACATAACCAAGTAGCTATAAATGTAAGTACAATGATACAGGCAAAAGGTACAGCCAAGAGCAATGCAGAGGTAAACTTCTTCAGTACCATTGTTGTTATCCAACCTTATGGTAAGAGTAAATATAGATCTTATATGTAGAAAATGGAGGGCAAAGGAAAATAAGCTGCAGAGTGATGGTACATGAACAACTACCTGTCAATATAAGTACACTGATAAAGGACAGGAGGTACTTACAAGAACAATGCAGAGCTAAAAAAATCATTGGCATTGGATATATTCTACACTAATGTAACCATTCATATAGACAGATAATTTAGAGCGAACAATTGATAAGCAAGCTATCATGCATACTGCTGTCACATAATGAACCAGGTATGTATGCAAGTACAGTGATACAGGACAACAGGTACTAACAAGAGCAAAGCAGCGGGCAGCATATTTGCGATATCCTATCGTTCTTTTCAAACCGGAATTCTTTTTCGAGCAGATTTCCTGCAAAAAAGATCTGTACGACACATGCAGAAAAGTAGAAGTTCAAATTGTCATGCGATATCATAGACAGTACCTCATCCTCAGAATGAGACCAGTGCATAACAAGGTTTTTCCATTCAATGTCTTCTAAATTTAGCACAGGAGACTTCACTAGAAATTCGTTTATAGACTTGCCATCAAAGTGTGATTTTCTCAGGTAACACCAATACTGCTGCAATGCTTCCTTGAAAAGTGCAAGCAAGCTTTGCTCGTCATGACTATCTAGATTGACCCTCGCCTACTTACAACAATGTAATGTACATCATTGATGTGTTCAATCAGCAGAAAACAGGAAAATAATCACCATGAATAATAGCACTTACACGTAAGTGGGACAGGAAGATGTGAAAATGGTGTTTGTCTTCACTATAATCTTCCCATGATGGGAATGTATGCACGTAGTCCCTAACAACATTGAAAGCATTGTCTTTTATACTGGGAATAACTGGAATGGGGATCCAATCTGCAAGAATTGGCCGTCTCTGCAGTTGGGATAGGTCTTCGGCCAGTGGACTTGCTGTACTTTTTGCTGGAGTGGGATTTTTTTATGGTATTGCTGGTGCTATGGCAACTGAAATCGGCATACCTTTTGTCGGAGTGCAGGTCCTGTGTGGTGCGGCTAGTGGTGTGGCCAGTGAAGTATGGGTACAGTCTGCTAGAGTCGGTCCTACGTTTTGTGTCACTGGTTGTACAACCAATATAAGTGGGGTGCTGTCTGATTTCTCCGGCACAACCACGTTTTTCAAGGACTTTGCTGGTGCTCCTTCAGGTTCGGCAATCACCCTCTTCCTTTTTGATGTCTGATGCACAAGAACAACATTTGAGTGGAAAAACATGGTATGATGACAGATGGAATATGTATTGATAATGGATGGGCATGGCATCTCGACATATATGATGAGTAACTAAGCAGATGGCGGTGCAACAAAGTAGAAGAAATGAAAGACAACATATGCAAGATACGCGCAGTCAATAAAACCTTGCCAAATTAGAACAGGCACCTTGATGGGTGAACAGGACAGGCCATCTGCCTTTGACTCCTCGAGGTTAGAATAGTCATTAGGATCATATTCTGAACAAGAACCAACAGGTGGTGACCGTATGAGTTTCATGGCATCCAGAATGGCACTCAATGCCTTGGTGCCAATTTTGTAAGTCATTGCGGTGTTTAGCTTCAAGAGTGGACTGCTGCTAGTGCGACACAAATCAACTACATAGATCATAGTGTAGATATAACGGGAAAACCGTAAGCATCAGAGTAAAATCAGCAAAGTGGGACTTGCTGGAATCTATGTGCTAGTATTGCCGGTACGGCTAGAAAGCCTTCGGATACTAGCTCTCTTCAACTGAAGTTGCGATACTGTTAATATCAGTGTAACTCTCAAAGGCGACACAGCTCCCCGCATTTCCTTGCTATTCTTATAGGATTCAAGTGGGAAGGCCACTACAAATCCTATTCCCATGTTTACAAAATCCTACGAATCAAAGAGGCCTGACGAGTTCAAGGTGTCCATACCAACCGACCGTATAGACCTCGACACTGCAAATGTCCCTGCTCATATTCACTACAAGGAACATACTGTACTACTATCATACTCCCTCCATTCCAAAATATAAGTCTTGGTAGAGATTTCCACTATGGATCACATACAGATGTATCCAGATACATTTTAGAGTGTAGATTCACACATTTTGCTCCATATGTAGTCCATGGTGGAATCTATACAAAGACTTGTATTTAGGAATGTAGAGAGTACTTATTAAAGAAGAATGGAAGAGGAACATGCTAAAGAAGAGCAAGCAGATTTTGCATAATAAAATGTTCGTTGCGCAGTGCCCACACATGATGAACCAGAGCGCATTAAGAAAGCAACTCCCTGTTGTCTCTCTATATGTGGTGCACATGCTTTTTCGAAAGTAAAGTAGGAACATTAGCTGACCAATTAAATGTTATCTGTTTTAGTAATATCAGCATCATATCAGATTCGTACTTGAGCAACAAGTTTGGAATTATGAGTGGCACGTTGTTTAGCTTGATGGATTCAGGAGCAGTGCTAAGCAGGTACGATGATGGTACTAAATATAAAGGCATGTCTGCATTTGGGTCAGTCGACCATTTCAGGCGGTTGGATGAATATCCTACGTCCCCTAACCCTTATTCTTCCTCGTCTCTGATTCTTCCCATACAGAACACCACGCGGGCCGCCGGCCGGACCATCGGCCCCCACCACCTGTGTTCCTCTGCCACCCCCACCCGCGTCGAGTTTTCTTTGTTCGGCGAGGCCCCACCATCGCCCCCAACAACCAAAGTCCCCACCCGAGCCCCTTCGTTCGCACCAGCGAACTCTGGTGAGCTTTGAAAAAATCAACTGACCCAATTTTGAAATTTAGTCTACTGTGATTTAACTAGTGTGGAATATAAAAGGCGAAAACCATAAGCATTGGGAGTATAGTGTTGAGCGTGCCATTGCGGATCTGAAGGTGCAAACTAGACACAGGCAACTTCGCAACCAATGTTTGCTCTTAACTAGAAAGTAAGTGATGGACAAGAAATCAGAGTTAAGCAGTGGTGATCTATTTTCTTGTTGCAATAAATAAGTTGAGCAGATACGAAAGAGTACCGCCTCTGGTGCGGTGTCGTGTATGCATCTGCTGAGAATTTGACGGTGCTACGGTAGCGATTGCTGTCGGCGGCATGGAAGCAGATCTAGGAGGGTAGACGGTGGCGGTGGGGCGCGATGGACGAGACGGTCGTAGGAGCGGCGCCGGCAAGGTGGACGACGGCGGGGATGAAGCGAGAGAACGGGATGCAAGGATCCCGGTCTGAAGCCGTGGATGACAGAGGTCAATCTCTTGTAATGGACGGCGGCGTCGGGGTATCAGCTTCGGCATGGTGGAGGAGGATGGTGGTGGATGGGGTGGCGGATGGTAGAGGCTGGGTGGAGAGGGTGTTTTGGCGCCCACGGAGTACGAATGGGGAAATGGAGGTGGATAGGAAGGGGGAACCATGTCTTCAGGGCGCGCTTGTCTCAAATGCAAGGAAATTTACAAACTTAGCCCCCGTTTCAAATTTCCTACATCACAGCAATATTAGTCGATTGGGGATAGGACGGTAATCTCGCATACACCGAATATTTGCCGACGAGAGTTTGTTTTTGGCGACCACCGTGTATGAATCGGGGAGGGAGTCGATTTCGGCCGAGGACACACTGTGTTTTGGCGCCCACCATGTATGAATCTGGGTGAGAGGCGGTTATGTCACGTTCGAGTGAAATTACAAACCTACCCCTATGGAAACCTATAGAAATCAAGCAGATAGGCTTTGCGTGGCAGGGATAGGCAGTAGTAATTTCCATCTCGCAGATTTTGGTTTCGGACGGTTACTGCGACTTTCCCCGCTTCGTCCAAATTTTGCAGAGTGCACGTTTACCGTGCCAACTCAATTCGAATCCCGTTTGTATTCTATTTTTTCGGGCGAGGTCCATTTTTGATTGGAATAAAATTCTATATACATCATTTTTTAATATATACTTTCAAAAGCACAACAAAGAATCCTGCTCCTTTATATGTATAATATGATTTCCAAATACAATGATCTCAAAATCATAAGGTTGAATTAAAAAAATTAAACCAAATTATGTTCTACTAAAATGTATGGATCAGGAATATCTACATATTAAATAACATAGATGCGTGTGAATTCATATGAGTATGCATGTTTGATAGATCAATTTTGGTTCGAGTATGGATTACATGTATCATCATCTCGAATTCAAATATTTGAATCCCTTTTATGTTCACTCCTTTCATGCCCATCTCTCTCGCATGCATGCTCCTTCATGTAGCTATCACTCTCTTTTCTCCAGCTCACCTGCACGCTCACTTCATGTTTCTCCTATCCTCGCAAACATGGTCTCTCGACATCTCCCTTGAGAAGTGTCACACTCTCCCTATCATTATACATTACACGGTTTTCATTATCTCTCACGTCTCTACCGTTCTCTCGTATCACTAGGTACCTAAGCTTTCTTTTTCACCGCCACACACACAATCTCCACTCGTTTTTCACTTTGTATTTATCTCTATGGGATTCTCTCACACAACCTATATGTCTCTAGATATGAATCATACCACTAAAATTACTCTCTCTCTCATGTAGACACAACATTTGTTGCAGTCTCTTTTTCGTCTCCATCCCAGACTGACATTATTCATTTGTTTACCGATCAGACAAACTCCACCCCCCCCCCTCTCTCACACACACACACACACAACTCCTGCTTACACTCCCCTTCCCGACTGCCATCTCTCTCTCTCACACACACACACAAAACTCTCGCTTTCGCACCCCCGTCTCGTATTTCTCTCACAAACATTTATCGACTAGCCTCTAGATAGGTTTACACACCCGCACACTCGTGCTTCCACTATCGCATACATGTCTCTCTCCCGCTCCTTGTATCTATGTAGATTTTTCTTCCCTTCTTGAGACACGCCCTCTCGATCGTGCACACACACATTATTGCCTCATTTTAATCTGATACCTCTCGCACACACACACTCTTTGTGTCTTTGTCACACATGCACTCCGTCCTCCTCCTCTCTCCCTCTCTCTCACACACACATGTGCTTTTTGGAACAACTAGCAAGATGCCCATGCGTTGCATGGAACATGAAAATGCATTTGTATGAGTAGTTTATCTTGTGGGAGAAAAGGATGAACAAGGGAAGGCCTTATTTGGAAGTGTGGAGAGGGGTGTGGGTATCTTTTTGCAAAATAGCCATAGTTCCCTTCTTATCCGTCAGATATAGATCGGACATCCTATATTGCAGGATGGCAGGCACATGATCATCACTGACTATGCTTTTTATAAGAGTAGGGATAAAAACAGAGTTGGTGATGATGGTGGGCCTGCCATCCTGCAACATAGGCCGTCTGATTTATATCTGACGGATAGGAACGAGACTATGGCAATTTACCCGCACTCCTCTCCACATTTGCAGATAAGGTCTTCCCTCGTTCATCCTTTTCTCCCACAAGATCTTGATGTTCCATGCAACGCACGGGCATCTTGCTAGTAAGAGTAGAAATTAGACATATACCAGTTCTCGAATCTTGAAACCAACAACATTCCTCCCTTATCTCATCAAAACCGCCGAAGGAATATATTTTGAGTGAAATATAACATTTTTTAGTCATATACATATTTCAAAACTAGAATTTTTTTTCTATCAAATTGGTGAATATGTATTAATCTACTCAGATCGTGTGGCAACGCATTGGCACATTGCTAGTAGTTATTATAATTTTGTTGACACCAGACAAACGGTGGAGTACATATACGAAGAGAAGAGGCGCACGCACGTAGTTAGTCTCTTGCTGTCTCGCATACATGAGTGTTATGTAAAGGCAACATTAACAAATAAACCCTAAAACCCTAGGTGCACGATTGCTGCATTCACAGGTACCGGGTATGTGGTGGAGCTCACCTTTGTAGGAATAGTCAGCTCGTGTGACAATTTGATCCGTAGGAGTTGATGGTCGGGACCACAGGTGAACGACTTGGAGGCGGTGGCTTGCCAGTTGCCACAGATCAAGTAGCCACGTTTAAAATATCATTTTTAGCGGCGTTAAGAGTTCCGGTTTTCAATGGCGCGTTATAAGTACTAAGTAGTTTTTAGAACGATTGGTATGGAGCGAAAATGGAATTCATAGTACTACCTACTACGTACCTCCTTGGCGTATGGTTATATGGGTTTATGTTGCGAGATGTTGAACCTGGTAGTTCTAGGGCAAATACTATATTTAGATTTAGATGTTGCTTTTCAGTAATGAAAATCAGAAGGGGGAAACCCTTCTTTGATTAAAAAAACTACTACATCAGCATGTTTGCTATTCCCGTGTGCATGATACCAACTAAGATACCACCATTATGGCCAGCCTTAATCATCGCATGGAATAACTTAGTGCACCTTGAAATATGAACATGTGTGGGGCGTGTATGTTTTTAATAACTTGAGACTATACCTAGCCCAGCATGCAAGATGAGACTTATTATGCACCGTTCCCCATACCTGCAGGAAGCCCGTTCGTCTCCAAATCTTTTCCTCTCCATGTGTGGAAACAATATGCCTGTTAGACTCTCCTTCTCCCTCCGGCGGTCCCACCACTCCACCCCGTGTGGAAAAAATCTGCATGCATGACTCTCCTCCCCCCACGCTCGTCCAATCCGTTGTGACCTGCAATATTTCCACCCCTTCCCTCCCCCGTAATTTACTCCAACAAATATGCCCACTTAGTTGTTACTTAACTGCAGGTGCATTGGGTCACTGACATATGGGCCCAACAGGGGTCTGGCCCACATGTCAGTGATGGAACTAGACCTGCAGTTAAGTCGGTGCAGCTCAGTCCGTATCTTACGTAGGTGTGCCATTGCTCGCTATAAATACTGCGCCTCCCACGACATCGCTATCTCCTCCCCCTCACGTTCACGTTCATTGCTATCTCCTCCCCCTCCCTCTCACGTAGACCACCATGGCATCGCCCCTCCCAAGCCCTAGGAGCCCCTCGCTACACCACGCGGACGGTCACGTGTCGTTGTTCCATTCCTTGCCGCCACTAGTCGAGGAGGATGCATCGGTGTTCCGCTCCTCGTCGCGATGCAACGCGTCGCCGTTCCGTTCCTCGCCTCCACTAGTCGAGGAGGTGATCCGCTCCTCGCTGCGACTCGTCGAGGTGGATGCGTCGGCGTTCCCAGTCTCGCCAGCACGCGCGTCAGAGGACGCGTCGGCTCCCCGCTACGAGGAGAACGCCACGCTGCCCGCCGAGCCCCCCAGCCTTGAGGAGCTTTGGAAAGAAATGGACGTCGCCTTGTGGGAGGCTTTGCCTCCAGTAGAGCATGCCAAAATAGAGACGGAGAAGAATGCCGAGGAAGAGAAGCACAACGCGGAACAAGCTGCCTGGGAGGCCTATGTCGCGTCCGAGAGAGTCAGGCAATTGGCTCTTTGGCAGAAGGCTCGTGCGAGGGCCGTGAGCGTGGCGGAGGATGCCCGTGCCGACGCCCAGAGTGCAGTCGGGCCCAAGTGCCCCTTCTACGCTTGGCGGTACATGGACCGAGTGCATGCTTCCAGCGAGGAGGAGTACCTGTTGGCGCCGGATCACCACACCGGTGAGATCGCGCTCGCCCACCGGCAAGCCGCCAATCAGCACCTCACGAGTTGCGAGGCTGAGGAAGAGGCGTTGTGTCGGCGCGCTGGGAAACGGCCACGCACCAGGGCACTCGTGGCGCGCCGCAAGCGCTCCTGCGAGCGTCATGGCTTTTAGGAGGAGTATAATTTTTGTTTCGTAAGGTGATCTCATTAGTTTTGGGACGCAAATGATAAATCCCGAACATTCAGGAATTATTAGTGTCCTTAATTAAGTATGTAAAAGGGAAAGTTTGGAAACCTTGTGTATTCGTACGTATTTTGCAAGTACGTGCATATAGCACAAACTTTACTATATACTGTCGCACTACACGTCTCTCTCTATATATGCTTGCAGACTGTGCTACTCCTTCCGTCCAGGTCAATAAGTCATCTTTGGTTGTGCACCATGACCAAGAAGGAGGGAAGACTTATACACCTATATGGAGGGAGTACTACTATTATTTATGTACGTGCAAATGCATGTTTTAACATTACGATGTGGTTTTTGTAAAAGTAGAAAAACAGGACTAGTCAAGCTTGTGAAATGATTCAATGCAAAACAAATGCAAAAATGCTCGTTTGATTGTTTACTTTTAGCTTCCGTCTCTGTGGTTATTTCTCTGTCGTACTTTGTACGGAGTATCTCACTGGTTGGAAAGGCATGAAAATTCCCAAACCGCTTCCTACACCCTGTATCAAATTTTTTGCCTAACAAGTTGTGCAGCGCAATTGGAATTCCAACTTGAGTACTACTACTAGTAGGAGTACCAGGGGCCAGTTCTTTTAGGCTTCTAGATTAGTAATCCCATAACTACTACCTCCGTCCTGGTTTATTGGTCCCCATTGTAATCTGTGTCAAATTTTGATCATAAATTTAACTAATGAAATGTTAGTGCATGTCACATGCACTAACATTTTATCAGTTAAATCTTTGGTCAAAATTTAGCACAAATTACAATGGTGAGGAATAAACCAGGATGGAGGTACTACTAGTACTAGTTTAGAAGCCCAAATAAATGAGTGGGGCGCCTTAATGTTACTCTCCACTGTGACTAGTCTTATGGGAAAAGCTGGGGAAGCCGCCAAAAGAACTGGCCCTAGGAGTAGTAGCTAGGGATACTAGGAGTAGTAGCTAGGGATCGAGTGTGCGAGATGAACTGGAGAAAGTAAATGCAGAGAGATGAAATGCAAAAAAGACGGAGGGATGTGATGGTTGCTTGTCTGTTTATTTTACCAGGCCACTTATTACTAGGAGTGGTTGGGTTTTGTGATATGACGGCTTTAGTGCCGCGCCACGAGCGGGGTGAGACTCCCGTGCAGCACCAACCTCTACACTAGTACTACTACATCGGTCGTGGTTTATCCCCCATTGAATTTGACTGAAGATTTAACTGACAAAATGTTAGTGCATCACAACAAAAACAATATCGTTTGATTCGTATTTGAACATAGTTTTCAATGATATAATTTTAGGTGACATGCATCATCATTTATCGTACTATATATAATGTTAGTTCAATTTTTGGTCGTACTAATCTATAGTAAGGTGCCTGTGCGTTGCACGGAAGAGTGAAATGCATTGATCGGGGAGTTGTTTATTTTGACAAAGGATGTGGGGGTCATCTCATGTGTAACGGGTATCGATAGGTTTGTTCGGATATTATATCATCTCTAGACCTCACAAACATCTGGGTGAAATAGATAAAAAAGTATCTTTTGCAAACAAAAGCGCTCAACTATTCAACCTGCGTCCAAAACTTGTGAAGAAATAACTCTTATTGTGCTTTGCAGGAAATGATCTTCAAGAATTAGTTTTTGAGTATCAATTGTTATACATGTTGGCTACAGATGACATGGCACTTTCTTATAGTCAACAGTTGGCTATACTATTTAAGTATTAACCAATGCCCTTATACACCTAGACGGAGGGATTAAATCTGGATGACTTGGAAGGGGGCAGAGGATATGTAAGAAATGGTTCATCATAAGTCTTTCACCAGTACTGTAGTAAAAATTCATACATGGAATATTCTAGACTAAACCATAAATGGATACACTTTTATTCATGCGCGATACTCCAATAGAGCAAGATCATGCATGGAAGTCTCCACATGCTTAGACAGCGGATTACATTGAGAGAAGACTAATGATCAACATTTAACTTAGTAATGCAAATGTCCAGGTGAACCTCCTTGGAGTCCCCATGCACATTGTTGGGGGTTAAATAATACCATGCGTCTTCTATGTCCACATCGGCGGGAAGGTCCCAGCTCGGCAAAGTCCAAGTCAGCTTGACGTAGCCAGTGTCGCCACCCACGTACCTCCAAGGGGTAGCAATAGTGAGCATGCACCCGTACATCGGCCTCATGTCAGTGTCAGCGCCAGCGGCGTCGCCCCTGACGCACACTATAGAGATGTGGCGGCGACCTGCTCGGGCCTCGCCGGTGGCCACGATCAAGATGAAGACGCTACCATCCTCCTCCAAGACTAGCAGGCGGCCCTGATCTTCCAGCGACTCCGGCACGGTGAATGGGTAGCACGTCTCGTACTTGATGTTCTTCGCCAAGGACCAGTAGTGATCGCCGCACGCCTGTGTCAGGTGATGCACGATGTCCGTCGGCGAGCCCCAAAACGGCACCGGGCACTCATAGTAGTAGATGAAGGGCTCCTTGGAGGCATCGACCAGGCCGTCCATGAAACGGGAGTGGCTGTAGGGGACGTTCCGCCAGTTGAATATATGAGCAAGTTACTACGATATTAACTACAAACTAAATCATGACAGCTATAACAGAGATTAAACTAATCGTGCAGACTAGCACAGTAGATGAATAGATCGAATCTAGGACACAGACTATAAACATGAATTCTACCATGATTTCGAACAGGAAGGACAGAAACACATACGGTGCAACGGGAGTAGCACCATTGGCGTTGAGGTTGTCACCCATGTCATTGAGGAAGAGGTTGCCGAGGTCGGGGAATAAGTCGTCGTCGGTGAAGTCGTCGCTGCTAGCAGTCGCGAGAGTGCGCTCCCCAAATTTCAACAGCGCCAGCCGAATGGAGCGCGAGAGGGAGTGGTTGTAGGGGACGTTGCGGCCGCCGAATGGAGCACTGCAGTAGCCCACGAAGCAGTAGATGGTGCTCCTCCCTGGTCTCTATTCTTATCTCTATCTCTACTACTCTTCTTTGTTTTTTATAATATACTAGTTGTAGTTGTCAAATCGAATAGTACTGCACCGTCCACTGCACGCCCGGCTGAACACGCCTCCTCGCCTCCATCAAACCCTTCCATTAAACCCGCATGCAAACAAAGAAACCTACTCCGGCCCGTGGGAGGAAATTTGCCGGTTTCCATTGGAGAATAATAGAGTCACGTCTAATCCATTTGAGTTAATTGCGTGTATGATTCTCCCTCTATAAAAAGTTAATTGCATCCTTAATCTTGTATTCTAAGTACTATGTGGGTTCCACTATCAGTATAGTGTACATGACTTGCAGGCTGGCTACAGATTTGTACAGAAAGTTAAAAAGAAACAAATCCATGACTTGCAGGATTGGAGTTAGCACCGATGGCGGTTCGTAGTCGTTCCACGCTCGGGCATTGAAGTTTGTAACTATTTTAGATTAGAACATACTACTCCTCCGGTGCTAGTAGTAGAGCAGAGTCCTACTCCACTACTACTCTACTCAAGCAAGTTAGGGCATAGTAGTAGGTACTGTAGGGAGTACTAGTACTGTGATCACTCAAGCAAGTTGTCTGACTTCGATATGACCCTACGTTGTAGGCCGCCTGGTGTCCCTACCCTTCCTAATCCCAGAACCTTTCAAAGAAAAGAGGCATGGCAGTTGCAGGTGGTTCCTGGCTCAATCAGACAATGGCGAACGATTGATGATCGTTCGCACGTACCGGACGTGTTGTTTCGTGGAATACAATCACAGTCACTACAAGGTCTTTGAGCAAGATCCCAGCTTCTCTGGGCCTTCAGGAATTTTTGACTGGAGGTTGGTAAGTAGCCTTGGTACACACTCTCTGTTTGGCGGGCTGAATTATCTAATTAACCAGGAGATAACCGACTGCAAGGATCATGATGGCAGCGCGGTTTCGTTCATCAGGCAAAACTGTGTGTACACAGCGTACCATGCGTCTCTGCATGCACCATACTCTGATATGTGCCGCCACGCTTTGCAGCCCAAAGTAGGAGAGAGGGTCGCAAGTATCAGACTTCGACCTGCTGGCTGGAGTTTCCCCCGTCAGGCACCCATCTGGTTCAAGCCGTCAGCCAATCTCCACAGCTTAATAAATAGTAACGTCTAACTGAGCCAGTTAGTTAGATGCGTACGCTTGGTGTAGTAGGATCTTTATTTAGTTTGATGCATACACTTGTTCTTTTTTGGTAGCCCTTTTGTAATGATGGCTAATGTTTGGTTTGGAAGAGAGAGCTGCGTCTTCACTCTTCTGGCCTGCTTACCGCTTCTATTGCACCCCCAGCCCTGGTTGCTGCTGCTGTTTTCAATGTACAATCAGTAGTATATTTCGTCTGTTGGTTGAATAAATGTGTTGTTAGAACGAAAAACACAATGTTTTGGAAGTCGTTGCACTGTTCGATCCTTTAGTGCCCCATACCGTACCTAGTGCATACTATTTTTGTACGGAACACATTTTCCACTTGTTGATAACATGCAGCCCACTGATGAAGGCCCAATAGAGAAGCCCATAATTAACTGGAAGGGAGGCTCTCACATGAATCCGGCCCAGGTACATGGTCATGGTCCCCTAAACATAAATAAGCAAATAAATAAATAAAAGCTAAATGCTCATGCACCAGTTCTTTAAATTCATGATTTAATAGGAGGATATTATTTCCTATGATAGTGTCGTTACATTCAGTCGATATTATTCTTCGGCAAAGATAGCGACCAATCTTCTTCCTCCCAGCATTTTCTTCCTACAACCAGTAGACCCATGCAAATCGTAGTCAACATCGTAAATAGATCCGGTCCATTTTTATTTTTCAATAAGAATGTCCAACCCAGCCCAGCAGATTGGTGGCAGCACTTTATCCTTCGCCTTGGTGCACTCGCCGCGGCGCCGCCGTCCGGCCCTATCAAAATAGTTTTTTTTCAAAATGGTCCCTGTCAACATAGTGAATCGGGAGAGGACTGTAGTTGTGAGTATGACAGTACGGACCCACCAGGTCCACTCCCGAACACAAGGAAGTGCCTCTTTTACTACTCAGATGAACCCCTCGTTTTTTACTCTAATCCACCCTGCTGATATTTGGAACCCACATCATTTTCAACATATAGTCAATTAACGACAGAATTGCACAACTTTTTTTAGTAGTAAGTCGGAGGAGCAGGCTATAAACTGGGTTGTGCGGTCTCTGTGGCCCGTCTAACAACATGACCAGCCCAGCAGTTTTTTCTTTCGGAAAATAGGTAGCCCGGTATTTCTTTTTCAATAATACCCAAGCTAGGCCTATTTGTTTTCTCCGACTTACTGGGCTGCAAATCTTTCAAGACGAGGAGGGATGCATTCCGACCTGGCCAAAGAGTATGGTCAGTGTGTGTTAAAAGTAATATCAAAATTGGTTGAAAATTCCAAAAAAAATTATAGCAAATGGGATATTAGTTTCTCTTTTGTTTTTGTTCTTCACTGATATCTTATACGTATTTCATTGGATTTAACATGACATAGTACTAATTTGTTTTAGTATGGCTACTAATTTTTGGAATAAGAATATTTTGTTCCCCAGCAAAAATTTGCGAATTTTCAAAATTTTCCACATATTTAGTTTATTTTTTAACCCTGGTACTGACCAGAAAATGGGCAGCAATTCTAAAAATGGAAAACGGGCTGCAATAAATTCCATATGAATTAGAAAATGAGAAAAAATTATAAAAATAATAGCAAATGGGTTGTACACGCCACAGATTTCAAGGCTGATGCTACCTCTTGAGCACTGCGTTGGATTTCCCCGAAGAGGAGAGGATGATGCAGCAAAGTAGTGTAAGTATTTCCCTCATTTTTTGAGAACCAAGGTATCAATCCAGTAGGAGGCTACGCGTGAGTCCCTCGTACCTACACAAAAACAATAGCTCAACGCAACCAACGTGCTTAGGGGTTGTCAATCCCTTCACGGTCACTTACGAAAGTGAGATCTGATAGAGATGATAAATAATATTTTTTGTATTTTTGGTATAGAGATGCAAAGTGAAAAGTAAAAGGCAAAGTAAAAAAGCAAAGCAATAATAAAGTGATGGAGATTGATATGATGAGAAAGAGACCCGGGGGCCATAGGTTTCACTAGTGGCTTCTCTCAAGAGCATAGGTATTCTACGGTGGGTGAACAAATTACTGTTGAGCAATTGACAGAATTGAGCATAGTTATGAGAATATCTAAGTATGATCATGTATATAGGCATCACGTCCGAGACAAGTAGACCGACTCCTGCCTGCATCTACTACTATTACTCCACTCGTCGACCGCTATCCAGCATGCATCTAGAGTATTAAGTTAAAAACAGAGTAACGCCTTAAGCAAAATGACATGATGTAGAGGGATAGTTTCATGCAATATGATAAAAACCCCATCTTGTTATCCTCGATGGCAACAATACAATACGTGCCTTGCTGCCCCTTCTGCCCCTGGGAAAGGACACCGCAAGATCGAACCCAAAGCTAAGCACTTCTCCCATGGCAAGAAAAACCAATCTAGTAGGCCAAACCAAACTAATAATTCAAAGAGACTTGCAAAGATAACCAATCATACATAAAAGAATTCAGAGAATATTCAAATATTATTCATAGATAGACTGGATCATACACCCACAATTCATCGGTCTCAACAAACACACCGCAAAAAGAAGATTACATCGAATAGATCTCCACGAGAGAGGGGGAGAACATTGTATTGAGATCCAAAAAGAGAGAAGAAGCCATCTAGCTACTAACTATGGACCCATAGGTCTGAAGTAAACTACTCACACTTCATCGAAGGGGCTTGGATGATGATGTAGAAGCCCTCCGTGATTGATTCCCCTTCCGGCGGAGCTCCGGAACAGGCCCCAAGATGGGATCTCGTGGATACATAAAGTTGCGGCGGTGGAATTAGGTTTTTGGCTCCGTATCTGATCGTTTGGGGGTACGTGGGTATATATAGGAGGAAGAAGTACGTCGGTGGAGCAACAGGGGGCCCACGAGGGTGGAGGGCACGCCTGGGGGGCAGGCGCGCCCCCTACCTCGTGGCCTCCTATTAATTGGCTTGACGTAGGGTCCAAGTCTCCTGAGTTGTATTTGGTGAGAAAATCACGTTCCCGAAGGTTTCATTCCGTTTGATATTCCTTTTCATCGAAACCCTAAAACAGGCAAAAAAAGCAATTCTGGGCTGGGCCTCCGGTTAATAGGTTAGTCCCAAAAATAATATAAAAGTGGATAATAAAGCCCAATATTGCCCAAAACAGTAGATAATGTAGCATGGAGCAATCAAAAATTATAGATACATTGGAGATGTATCAGCTGACTTGTTTACGCAAGGCTTTGTCAGTCAACACACGATTCTAGCAGCAGTGATTGTTGGATGTCCATCCAACGACCGACGAGCTTCTTCAATCTCTGATCTTCCTGCTCCGGTCGCCTAAACTAGCGCCGGCGGGACTGCCTGCTCCCTCCTCTTGTGGCCCGTTGTGATGCTGCGCAGGCTTCCCCGGCCCACCCTACTCCCTCCACTGGCCTGGCCGCACGCAATCAACTGCCTCCTTATTACGCGAAAAAATGATTCCTCCCACTAACATCTGGGCCGCACCGGTTGGGAGGCTGACCTGTGGGCCTACTAAGTTGACACGTACGCATGGCTTGTCAACTTAGTCAACAAATGATTCTAGCAGCAGTAACCGTTGGATTTGAATCGAACGGTCATGCTGCTTCTTCAATCGTTGCCCTTCTTGCACCAGCCGCCCAAACCAGCGCCGGCGAGATTGCCTGCTCCTGCCTCCAGTGGCCGGTTGTGCTGCCGTTGAGGCCTCATCGCCCCCTACTACTCCCACTGCTAGCCAGGCTCTGCGGCGACGGCAGCCTCACACCGCAGCCGAACCAGTGAACCCTCATACTCCTTCCCGCGTGGGCATCCACTGCCGTGTCTTCCCCGACTCTGCATCGTCCTCTTCCTAGGCCTCGCCATCGTCCACAGCCTTGGTGCTCTCGGCGCGGTGTGGTCAATGTGGTCAACGACCGACTTCCATCGGAAGAGTACTGTACGTGGAGAGGCTGACAGCTGGGTCCACGGCCACAGCCCAGTTTTTTTGTGATTTGCCAAGTAAGTCGCTTTGTCAGGCCTGTTGGGCTGCAAATCTTTCAAGACGAGGAGAGCTTTCATTCGGCTGGCCGAGAACATGGCCTATCAGTCATGAGAAATGGGATGTATATTTTTTAAACACATCAAACCGGCAATTAGTTTCAAATTTCTTTTTTTTCATTTTGAGATTTTAAATTGCATTGATTTTTATGCGTGGGCAATTTGTTGGATTTTATATTGATATATATTTATTTTTAAAATTAGTTTGAACGTGACTCGAAATTTCGGGATTAAAAACAGTTCGGACCGTACCGAAATATGCAAAATTTCGTATAATTTTTTAACCGTGGCCACAATATGGGCTGTAATGCTAACAAAAAGAATATGGGCTCCAAAAAATCCTTAAGAATTAGCAAATGGGCTGTGAATTATGAGAAATAATGGCAGATGGGATGTATGATGTTTTCCACAGGTTTGAGGCTTTCCTAAAAAAAGGTTGATGCACAAGCAGTGATTGTTGGATGTCCATCCAACGGCCGTCGTGCGTCTTCAATCTCTGCTCTTCCTGCTCCAGCCGCTCAAACATGCGCCGGCGGGACTGCCTGCTCTTTCCTCCCCGTGGCCGGCTGTGCTGCCGGGCAGGCCTCACCGCCCCACCGTACTCCCATCGCTGGCCTAGTCATCCCTCTATTCATCGGAGGGGCTTGGATGATGATGTAGAAGCCCTCCGTGATCGATTCCCCTTCCGACGGAGCTCCGGAACAGGCCCCAAGATGGGATCTCGTGGATACAGAAAGTTGCGGCGGTGGAATTAGGTTTTTGGCTCCGTATCTGATCGTTTGGGGGTACGTGGGTATATATAGGAGGAAGAAGTACGTCGGTGGAGCAACAGGGGGCCCACGAGGGTGGAGGGCGCACCTGGGGGGGCAGGCGCGCCCCCCTACCTCGTGGCCTCCTGTTAATTGGCTTGACGTAGGGTCCAAGTCTCCTGAGTTGTATTCGGTGAGAAAATCACGTTCCCGAAGGTTTCATTCCCTTTGGACTCCATTTGATATTCCTTTTCTTCGAAACCCTAAAACAGGCAAACAGACAACAATTCTAGGTTGGGCCTCCGGTTAATAGGTTAGTCCCAAAAATAATATAAAAGTGGATAATAAAGCCCAATATTGCCCAAAACAGTAGATAATATAGCATGGAGCAATCAAAAATTATAGATACGTTGGAGACGTATCAAGCATCCCCAAGCTTAATTCATGCTCGTCCTCGAGTAGGTAAATGATAAAAATAGAATTTTTGATGCGGAGTGCTACTTGGCATAATTTTAATGTAATTCTTCTTAATTGTGGTATGAATATTCAGATCCGAAAGATTCAAGACAAAAGTTCATATTGACATAAAAATGATAATACTTCAAGCATACTAACTAAGCAATTATGTCTTCTCAAAATAACAAGGCCAAAGAAAGTTCATCCCTACAAAATCATATGGTTTAGTCATGTTTCATTTTCGTCACACAAGAATGCTCTCATGATGCACAACCCCGATGACAAGCCAAGCAATTGTTTCATACTTTAGTAATCTCAAACCTATAAACTTTCACGCAATATATGAGCGCGAGCCATGGACATAGCACTATGGGTGGAATAGAATATAATGAAGGGGGTTATGTGGAGAAGACAAAAAAGGAGGAAGTCTCACATCAACAAGGCTAATAAATGGGCTATGGAGATGCCCACCGATTGATGTTAATGCAAGGAGTAGGGATTGCCATGCAACGGATGCACTAGAGCTGTAAATGTATGAAATCTCAACAAAAGAAACTAGTGGGTGTGCATCCAACTTGCTTGTTCACGAAGACCTAGGGCACTTGAGGAGGCCCATTGTTGGAATATACAAGCCAAGTTCTATAATAAAAAAATTCCCACTAGTATATGAAAGTGATAACATGAGAGACTCTCTACTATGAAGATCATGGTGCTACTTTGAAGCACAAGTGTGGTAAAAGGATAGTAACATTGTCCCTTCTATCTTTTTCCCTCATTTTTTTGGGCCTTCTCTTTTTTTATGGCCTTTCTCTTTTTTTGGGCCTTCTCTTTTTATGGCCTTTCTCTTTTTTTTATTGCTCACTTGGGACAATGCTCTAATAATGATGATCATCACACTTCTATTTATTTACAACTCAGTGATTACAACTCGATACTAGAACAAAGATGACTCTATATGAATGCCTCCGGCGGTGTACTGGGATATGCAATGAATCAAGAGTGACATGTATGAAAGAATTATGAATGGTGGCTTTGCCACAAATACTATGTCAACTACATGGTCATGCTAAGCAATATGACAATGATGAATGTGTCATGATGAACGGAATGATGGAAAGTTGCATGGCAATATATCTCGGAATGGCTATGGAAATGCCATAATAGGTAGGTATGGTGGCTGTTTTGAGGAAGATATAAGGAGGTTTATGTGTGAAAGAGCATATCATATCACGGGATTTGGATGCACTAGTGAAGTTTGCGCCAACTCTCAATGTGAGAAAGGGCAATGCACGGTACCGAAGAGGCTAGCAAGGATGGAAGGGTGAGAGTGCGTATAATCCATGGACTCAACATTAGTCATAAAGAACTCACATACTTATTGCAAAAATCTACAAGTCATCAAAAACCTCGGTACTACGCGCATGCTCCTAGGGGATAGATTGGTAGGAAAAGACCATCGCTCGTCCCCGACCGCCACTCATAAGGAAGACAATCAAATAACACCTCATGTTTCAAATTTGTTGCATAACGTTTACCATACGTGCATGCTACGGGACTTGCAAACCTCAACACAAGTATTTCTCAATTTCACAACTACTCAACTAGCACGCTTTGATATTATTACCTCCATGTCTCAAAACAATCATCAAGCATCAAACTTCTCTTAGTATTCAACACAGTCATAAGAAAGTTTTATTATTTATCTTGCATACCAAGCATATTAGGATTTTAAGAAAATTACCATGCTATTAAGACTCTCAAAATAATCTAAGTGAAGCATGAGAGATCAATAGTTTCTATGAAACAAATCCACCACCGTGCTCTAAAAGATATAAGTGAAGCACTAGAGCAAAATTATAAAGCTCAAAAGATATAAGTGAAGCACTAGAGTAAAACTATAGAGCTCAAAAGATATAAGTGAAGCACATAGAGTATTCTATCAAATTCCAAATTATATATGGCTCTCTCGAAAGGTGTGTACAGCAAGGATTATTGTGGTAGACTAACAAGCAAAGACTCAAATCATAAAAGACGCTCCAAGCAAAACACATATCATGTGGTGAATAAAAATATAGTTCCAAGTAAAGTTACCGATAGAAGTAGACGAAAGAGGGGACGCCTTCCGGGGCACCCCCAAGCTTTGGCTTTTAGGTGTCCTTAGATTATCTTGGGGGTTCCATGGACATCCCCAGCTTAGGATCTTGCCACTCCTTGTTCCATAATCCATCAAATATTTACCCAAAACTTGAAAACTTCACAACACAAAACTTAAAGTAGAAAATCTCGTGAGCTCCGTTAGCGAAAGAAAACAAAAGATCACTTCAAGGTACTATAATGAACTCATTCTTTATTTATATTGGTGTTAAACCTACTGTATTCCAACTTCTATATGGTTCATAAACTATTTTACTAGCCATAGATTCATCAAAATAAGCAAACAACACACGAAAAACAGAATCTGTCAAAAACAGAACAGTCTGTAGTAATCTGTAGCTAGCGCAAGATCTGTAACCCCAAAAAATATAAAATAAATTGCTAGACGTGAGGAATTTATCTATTAATCATCTTCAAAAAGAATTAACTAAATATCACTTTCCAAATAAAAATGATAGCAGTTCTCGTTAGCGCTAAAGTTTCTGTTTTTTACAGCAAGTTCAACAAGACTTTCCCCAAGTCTTCCCAACGGTTCTACTTGGCACAAACCCTAATTAAACACAAAAAAACACAACAAAACAGAGGCTAAATAATTTATTAATTACTAAACAGGAGCAAAAAGCAAGGAATAAAAATAAAATTGGGTTGCCTCCCAACAAGCGCTATCGTTTAACGCCCCTAGCTAGGCATAACAAGCAAGAATAGATCTAGGTATTGCCATAATAGTAAGATAGATTATTAAAAATCATTTCATATTCTCTACTTTCAGCAGCAAGTTTTCTTTGAGGCAAGCAAAAGTAATCAAAAGGGCTAAATGTATTGGGACAAAAGTCTCCAAGATCAACCTTGGGAGGTATAGGTTCCTCCTCCGGTCCTTCATATTGTACAACCAATTCATCATTATAAGCATTCTTTTGACAGAACTTTGTGAGCCTATATTCAAGAGAATATCCTAGTTCATTATTTTGAATAGCCAAATCATCATTAAGTTCAGAAATTCTATCAACTAAAACATTGGTAGGAACCCTTTTTCTAAGATTTTCATTAAAAGCAACATAATCTAGAGATTGAAAGCGCATTATTTCCTCTTGATCAAAGAGGATAGCCTCTATGGGAGGACGGCAAGCGTCCACCCTATAACGTGCAAAGATTTCTTTGGCCTATTTTATTAGGAATCAAAAATCATGAGCCAAAAAGATAGTAACGGCACGCTTAACAAAAGAATGCTCAATATTAGAAAATTCTAGGAAAATCCTTTGTATAGAAGGATGCATGTGCATGAATTGTCTCTCAAGTTCAACTACAAACATGGCAATAGCATCCGCAAGACTACTAGTTCTATGAAGAATAGAACTACCCATAGAAGGTGAAGCACCGGCACAAGTAAAGAAATCTTGAATAACTCCTTTTCCAATAATATTACCACTACCAACACGGAATCTTTTTATATGTGAGATAGTGGGTTCTTTAGTAGGAGCATCAAAATTATTATCGACAATAGTATCCCCAATTTTAGACATAGAGGCGGAGGGTAAAGGACTTGACATAATGACAAGCTAGCAAACTGACACACGAGCAAACAAAAGGCAAATGGGCAAAAGAGGCAAATAGAGAAAGAGAGGGAGGATAGAGAGAGAGGGCGAATAAAACGGCAAGGGTGAAGTGGGGGAGAGAAAAATGAGAGGCAAATGAATAATGTAATGCGGGAGATAGGGATTGTGATGGGTACTTGGTATGTTGACTTTTGCGCAGACTCCCCGGCAACGGCGCCAGAAATGGCTCGTTGTCGGGAGTCAAATCTTGACTTGCGCGAACCTCCCCAGCAACGGCGCCAGAAATTATTCTTGCTACCTCTTGAGCATTGCGTTGGATTTCCCCGAAGAGGAGAGGATGATGCAGCAAAGTAGCGTAAGTATTTCCCTCTGTTTTTGAGAACCAAGGTATCAATCCAGTAGGAGGCTACGCGTGAGTCCCTCGTAACTACACAAAAACAATAGCTCAACGCAACCAACGCGCTTAGGGGTTGTCAATCCCTTCACGGTCACTTACGAAAGTGAGATTTGATAGAGATGATAAATAATATTTTTGGTATTTTTGGTATAGAGATGCAAAGTGAAAAGTAAAAGGCAAAGTAAAAAAGCAAAGCAATAATAAAGTGATGGACATTGATATGATGAGAAAGAAACCCGGGGGCCATAGGTTTCACTAGTGGCTTCTCTCAAGAGCATAGGTATTCTATGGTGGGTGAACAAATTACTGTTGAGCAATTGACAGAATTGAGCATAGTTATGAGAATATCTAGGTATGATCATGTATATAGGCATCACGTTCGAGACAAGTAGACCGACTCCTGCCTGCATCTACTACTATTACTCCACTCATCGACCGCTATCCAGCATGCATCTAGAGTACTAAGTTAAAAACAGAGTAACGCCTTAAGCAAGATGACATGATGCAGAGGGATAGTTTCATGCAATATGATAGAAAAAACCATCTTGTTATCCTCGATGGCAACAATACAATACGTGCCTTGCTGCCCCTTCTGTCACTGGGAAAGGACACCGCAAGATCGAACCCAAAGCCAAGCACTTCTCCCATGGCAAGAAAAACCAATCTAGTAGGCCAAACCAAACTGATAATTCGAAGAGACTTGCAAAGATAACCAATCATACATAAAATAATTTAGAGAATATTCAAATATTATTCATAGATAGACTGGATCATAAACCCACAATTCATCGGTCTCAACAAACACACCGCAAAAAGAAGATTACATCGAATAGATCTCCACGAGAGAGGGGGAGAACATTGTATTGAGATCCAAAAAGAGAGAAGAAGCCATCTAGCTACTAACTATGGACCCGTAGGTCTGAAGTAAACTACTCACACTTCATCGGAGGGGCTTGGATGATGATGTAGAAGCCCTCCATGATCGATTCCCCTTCCGGCGGAGCTCCGGAACAAGCCCCTAGATGGGATCTCGTGGATACAGAAAGTTGCGACGGTGGAATTAGGTTTTTGGCTCTGTATCTGATCGTTTGGGTGTACGTGGGTATATATAGGAGGAAGAAGTACGTCGGTGGAGCAATAGGGGGCCCACGAGGGTGGAGGGCACGCCTGGGGGGCAGGCGCGCCCCCCTACGTCGTGGCCTCCTGTTAATTGGCTTGGCGTAGGGTCCATGTCTCCTGAGTTGTATTCGGTGAGAAAATCACGTTCCCGGAGGTTTCATTCCATTTGGACTCCGTTTGTTATTCCTTTTCTTCGAAACCCTAAAACAGGCAAAAAACAGCAATTCTGGGTTGGGCCTCCGGTTAATAGGTTAGTCCCAAAAATAATATAAAAGTGGATAATAAAGCCCAATATTGCCCAAAACAGTAGATAATGTAGCATGGAGCAATCAAAAATTATAGATACGTTGGAGACGTATCAGCTGACTTGTTTACGCAAGGCTTTGTCAGTCAACACACGATTCTAGCAGCAGTGACTGTTGGATGTCCATCCAACGGCCGACGTGCTTCTTCAATCTCTGATATTCCTGCTCCATCCGTCTAAACTAGCACCGGCGGGACTGCCTGCTCCCTCCTCTTGTGGCCCGCTGTGATGCCGCGCAGGCTTCCTCGGCCCACCCTACTCCCTCCGTTGGCCTGGCCGCACGCAATCAATTGCCTCCTTATTACGCAAAAAAAAATGATTCATCCCACTAACATCTGGGTTGCACAGGTTGGGAGGCTGGCCTGTGGGCCTACTAAGTTGACGCGTACGCATGGCTTGTCAACTTAGTCAACCAACGATTCTAGCAGTAGTAACAGTTGGATTTGAATCCAACGGTCCTGCTGCTTCTTCAATCGCTGCTCTTCTTGCACCAGCTGCCCAAACCAGCGTCAGCGAGACTGCCTGCTCCTGCCTCCAGTGGCCGGCTGTGCTACCGTTGAGGCCTCATCGCCCCCTACTACTCCCACCGCTAGCCAGGCCCTGCGGCGACGGCAGCCTCACACCGCAGCCGAACCAGTGAACCCTCGTACTCCTCCCCGCGTGGGCATCCACTGCCGCGTCTTCCCCGGCTCCGCATCGTCCTCTTCCTAGGCCTCGCCGTCGTCCATAGCCTTGGTGCTCTTGGCGCGGCGTGGTCAATGTGTTCAATGACCGACTTCCATCGGAAGAGTACTGTACGTGGAGAGGCTGACAGCTGGGTCCACGGCCACACCCAGTTTTTTTGTGATTTGCCAAGTAAGTCGCTTTGTCAGGCCTGTTGGGCTGCAAATCTTTCAAGATGAGGAGAGCTTTCATTCGGCTGGCCGAGAACGTGGCCTATCAGTAATGAGAAATGGGATGTACATTTTTAAAACACATCAAACCGGCAATTAGTTTCAAATTTCTTTTTTTCATTTTGAGATTTTAAATTGCATTGATTTTTATGTGTGGGCAATTTGTTGGATTTTATATTGATATATATTTATTTTTTTAAATCAGTTTGGACATGACTCGAAATTTCGGGATTAAAAACAGTTCAGACCGTACCGAAATATGCAAAATTCCGTATAATTTTTTAACGGTGGCCACAATATGGGCTGTAATGCTAACAAAAAGAATATGGGCTCCAAAAAATCCTTAAGAATTAGCAAATGGGTTGTGAATTATTAGAAATAATGGAAGATGGGATGTATGATGTTTTCCACAGATTTAAGGCTTTCCTAAAAAAAAGGTTGACGCACAAGCAGTGATTGTTGGATGTCCATCCAACGGCCGTCGTGCTTCTTCAATCTCTGCTCTTCCTGCTCCAGCCGCTCAAACAAGCGCCGGCGGGACTGCCTGCTCTTTCCTCCCCGTGGTCGACTGTGCTGCCGCGCAGGCCTCACAGCCCCACCGTACTCCCATCGCTGGCCTAGCCATCCCTCTACTCACCCACACCTGTTGTTATTCTCCGATGACGGTAGACGAACCAGTAAACCCTCATACAGTCGTACTCCCCTCCGCGTGGGAAACAACTGCCGAGTCTTCCTCGGCTCCATGTCATTCCCTTCCTAGGCCTCACCGTCCTCCACTGCCCTGGTGCTCTCGACGCGGCCTGGTCAACGACCAACATGCATCTGAAGTGGACTGTACGTGGAGAGGCTAAGAGTTGGGTCACGGCCGCACGCAAGGAAATGCCTCCTTATTATGTGCAAAATAATGATTCCTCCACCTGACATCTGGGACCCATCGAAAGGGCCTCTGTATTTCGTGAAAAAATGTTACTGCCGCTGACAGCTCAGACCCACCAGCTATATCTTCGCGCGCAAGGAAGTGCCTCCTTATTATGCACAAAAAAATGAATACTCCCCCTGCTAGCTAGGACCCAGTATAGTGGGAGGCTTACTTGTGGGCCTACTAAGTTGACGGGGACGGAGGGCTTTTTCAACTTAGTCAATATGCACAGTTTTAGCTCCAGTGACCGTACGATGTCCATCCAATGGCCATAGTGGTTCTTCAACCTCTGGTCTTCTTTCTCCAGGAGCCCAAAGCAGCGCCGGTCGTGCCGCATGCTCCTTGATACGTCTCCGTCGTATCTATAATTTTTTATTGTTCCATGCCAATATTCTACAACTTTCATATACTTTTGGCGACTTTTTATACTATTTTTGGGACTAACATATTGATCCAGTGCCCAGTGCCAGTTCCTGTTTGTTGCATGTTTTTTGTTTCGCAGAATATCCATATCAAACAGAGTCCAAACGGGATAAAAATTGACGGAGATATTTTTGGAATATATATGATTTTTGGGAAGAAAAATCCACGCGAGACGGTGCCCGAGGGAGGCACGGGGCAGGGGGGTGCGCCCCACCCCCTGGGCGCGCCCCTGACCCTCGTGGCCACCCCGTAAGGTGGTTGGTTCCCTTCTTTCGCCGCAAGAAAGCTAATATCCGGATAGAGATCGTGTTAAAATTTCAGCCCAATCGGAGTTACGGATCTCCGGGAATATAAGAAACGGTGAAAGGGTAGAATCTGAGAATGCATAAATAGAGAGAGACAGAGAGACAGATCCAATCTCGGAGGGGCTCTCACCCCTCCCAAGCCATGGAGGCCAAGGACCAGGGGGGAAACCCTTCTCCCATCTAGGGAGGAGGTCAAGGAAGAAGAAGATGAAGGGGCCCCCTCTCCCCTTCTCTTCCGGTGGCGCCGGAATGCTGCCGTGGCCATCATCATCACTGCAATCTTCACCAACAACTTCACCGCCATCATCACCAACTCTTCCCCCCTCTATGCAGCAGTGTAACCTCTCTCTTACCCGCTGTAATCTCTACTTAAACATGGTGCTCAACGCTATATATTATTTCCCAATGATGTATGGATATCCTATGATGTTTGAGTAGATCCGTTTTGTCCTATGGGATATTTGATGATCAAGATTGGTTTGAGTTGCATGTTTTATTATTGGTGCTGTCCTATGGTGCTCTCCGTGTCTCGCAAGAATGAGGGATCCCCGCTGTAGGGTGTTTCAATACGTTCATGATTCTCTTATAGTGGGTTGCGTGAGTGACTGAAACACAAACCCGAGTTAGGGGGTTGTTGCGTATGGGATAAAGAGGACTTGATGTTTTAATGCTATGGTTGGATTTTACCTTAATGATCTTTAGTAGTTGCGGATGCTTGCTAGAGTTCCAATCATAATTGCATATGATCCAACTAGAGAAAGTATGTTAGCTTATGCCTCTCCCTCATATAAAATTGCAATAATGATTACCGGTCTAGTTATCGATTGCCGAGGGACAAATAACTTTCTCGTAACAAAAATCTCTTTACTAAAACTAACTTAGTTGTGTCTTTATCTAAACAGACCCTACTTTTTATTTACATGCTCTTTATTATCTTGCAAACCTATCCAAAAACACCTACAAAGTACTTCTAGTTTCATACTTGTTCTAGGTAAAGTGAACGTTAAGCGTGCGTAGAGTTGTATCGGTGGTCGATAGAACTTGAGGGAATATTTGTTCTACCTTTATGTTGGAGTAAATGACCACGGGTAGCCTAGCCGCCTCCCCCTGGCACTTCAGAAAAAATTATAGGCCGATCGAGCCTTCAAGCATCCAAGATGCGGGGCCGCCTTCCTCAAGCTGACTGCCCCTCAGGCCGGCTGTGCGAAGGCGGCCCAGGCCTAAAAATCCCTGAGAAGAAAACCCCGAGAGGGCCGGCTCCACGAAGCCGGCCACGAGAAGGCCGACTCCAAGAAGCCCCCCCCCCCCTCAGCAGGCGGCCTAGATCGTGCCCTCAAAGTCTGCACCCACATAACGGCGATGAGACGGGGCATGGCTACAGCGAAACCTGCCACCCCTGAATCCCGGAACGCGTTTGGCCACAGTACGCCATACAGGGTGGCCATCACCCGTCCGGCGCGGCACTGTTGCCATATTGACCATGATGTCACCCAGGGCGAGCTGTCAGTACGACCCGTGGGCGGCGGGCCCCATTCGTCAAGGAGACATCCGAAGGCAGCCGGGCCTCCCCCAGTCGGCCTGGGGTATGGCCGACTCCCAGTAGCCGGCTAGTCCACTCCCTCGAAGGAGGCGCCCTATTAAGGAGATAAGACGATGTAAGGCTACAACGACAAGCCGCCCGGGGGCAGCACTGTAGCCATGCTTACCATGACAAAGCCCTCGTCACCAAGGGCAAAGCCATAGTAACCAGCCCCCGACAGGACCCCCGAGCGGTGGGGCCGGCCTGTCGACCAGAGGGCTGGCAGCTGGTAGGGTCCACCAGTCGGCGGGCCCCACCAGTCGGCGGAGAAGCGGGCGAGCGTAGACACAGACGGCTAGGGCCCACGCCCAGCCGGATTACCATTGTATCCCTGGGGGGTAGGCCTATATAAACCCCCCAGGGCACCCATGCATGGGGGATCTCTCTTTCGATAGTTTTAGACACCACAACGAGGAGAGGAGCGGGTTGGCCTTGCCCTCCTTCATCCTTTCACCGAACAGCTCAAGGAGTATCTTGTAGCTACTTGTCGAGCTAGTGATCATGCGGAGACCCCGCAGAGCAGCATTAGGGGTGTTATCTCCATGGAGAGCCCTGAAGCTGGGTAAGATTCGCCGGCGTGCATGTCTTCGCCTTATCCCGTTTCCAGGCACCGGCGATGTTTTATTGGCTCCCACAATGATAAGCCACCCATTGGCATATGTCGCACCAACCACCCGACATTTGGCGCCCACCATGGGGCCAGGTGCACCGTCGTCCGGAGACCTGTTCTGGACGAGAACCCTCTTCCTTCCCAGCATGCGTAGCCAGCCCGGCTCGCCCGATGGCGCTTGCCCTGACGCGCTGTAAGACGTCGCCGACGCCTGCGCAACAAGCTGCCTCGTCGATCTTCTTGGTGAGGCTCGCATCTCTGACGAGCCTGCATCCGACGCGGGCACAGGCTGCCCCAAGAGCCACCTCGTCAGCCTCCTCGACTAACTCCACGTCTCCGGCGAGCTTGTCACGGACTTGGAGTCGGTTGGCTCCACCGACCCGATGCTTGTCGACTCCGACACGGCATCACTTGACGCCTTCCCCACCAACGTGTTAATCATCAACGACCCTCTTCCTCGAGCCGACAGCAGCGGCAGCGTCATCACCGAGGTACTGGTCATCAGCCACGGCGCTGCCTCTGGCGAAAACGCCCACGACGCCCTGCAGACGGTGCTGCACGACTTGTCCGCCCCCATCCCGGCCGACACAGACGCCAAGAATTGGAGGCGCGCCGCCTCGCCCTCGTTGTGGAGGGCCAGAAGCTAGCCACCATGAGACGCCTCACCGAGGCTCACCAGCGCGAAGTCGACCGTGCCGCCTTCGGCACGCCGCCTCCCGACAGGCCGAGCCGCGTCGGCGTCGTCAAGAAACACGGCGCGGCTATCGCCGACATGTTGGGAGCAGACCGCCCAGTCTATGCCACGCCTCTCGAGAACCTGCATGCCGCCCAGGAGGCAGCGGACGAGTTAAATGTGCTGGGGCCTGAAGAGCTCCCCTACATGATCAGACGCATCCAGCAGCTTATCGACGCGGCCACAGAGTGACATGAAGCCGGTGCCCGCGTCGAAAGTCCTCCCCCGCGCCGAGAGCACGGTGCGACGTCCCGAACACCGACTGCGGGCAACACCCACGCAAGAAAAGAAAAGGAGCCGGCTGCCAGCCGTAGTCGGACTCGAATCTCCATCGAGCGTGACGTAGAGGGCCGCCCTCGAGCCATGGAGTGGCGGGGCGACCCCCCTCCTCCTCCGCCTCGTGGGGAGAGATACCCTACCCCGTCGCATGTCATGCATCCGACTCTCAGCGGCTGGCTGGGTCGCCGCGAAGGAGTCGGCGAGAATGATGACCGCCACCGGATCGACTGCCTTGCGCGATCCCTGGCCCTGGAAGAAGAAGATGATGTCGGCCCGCCTTGCTTCAGCCCCCGCATCCGTGACGAGCCCTTCCCCAAAGGGTTCTTGCTCCCAAGAGACACGCCTAAGTACAACGGCTCCGTGAAGCCGGAGGATTGTTTGATCGACTACTCCACCGCGGTTAGCATCGCGAACGGCAACAGACATGTTGCCGTAAAATATGTGCCCCTCATGCTCCAAGGCACGGCGCGCACCTGGCTCAACAGCTCAAACCTTACAGTGTCAACAGCTGGCTAGACTTCACAGAAGCCTTCATCCGTAACTTCACCAGCACCTACAAGCGGGCTCCCAAGCCCCGACAGCTCTCCTTGTGTGTCCAAGGGCCCAACGAATCAACTCGCGACTACCTCACGCGTTGGGCCGAGCTCCGCAATTCCTGCGAGGGAGTGCACGAGGTTCAAGATATAGAGTACTTCACCGCCGGGTGCTGAGAAGGCACCCTCCTCAAGCACCGACTCCTCTACGATGAACCGACTACCCTTGATGAGCTACTGATCATAGCTGATAAATACGCCACGGCCGATTCCTCAATGAAGACCGAGCTCCGAGTAGACGCCTCCGAGATGGTACTCGCTCCGAGTCCCAAGACACCGGCAGGAGACTCCAGCCGACGCTCGTACCAGAACGACCACAAGCGCAAGGCTCCCCCGCCGCCTTCCACCAGTCGGCAGGTGGCCACAGTCGAAGACGAACAACCCGAAGGGCGGCCCACGCCCAAGAAGCAGAAGGGCAGCAGGCCGGCTTGGCAGCCGGCTTTCTCCTACGAGCAAGCACTTGATGCCCCCTGCAAGTTTCACAGCGGCGCGAAGCCTTCAAACCACACAACCTGAAAATGCCACTGGCTCACGCGGATCTCCAAGGGTGAGGGGATAGCGCCACCTCCGCCTGCTGGTCAGCCACCTCCGGCTCCTCCGCAGCCGGCTGCTCGACCAGCAGTCAGGGATGTTCAAGACGAGTTCCCCGACGAGCATACCGCCTACGTCGTCTTTACGAGCCAACCAGAAGATCGGCGTAGCCGGCGCCGACAACACCAAGAAGTCAACGCAGTCGCCTCCAACAACCCAGAGTTCATGCACTGGTCAGAAAGGCCTATTAGCTGGAGCTGGACAGATCAGCCAGAGGTGATGCCGTCTCCCGGCTCTTACGCATTGGTTTTGGATGCCACCCTCGCAACAGAAAGGTGAGCCGCCCGTTTCTCCCGCGTGCTGATAAATGGTGGGAGCAGCGTGGAGAAGCTGAGCATCAAGACGAAGCAGCTCATGCCTAGTCGGACTGTGTTCCATGGCATCGTACCCGGCCTGTCCTGCTCCCCAATCGGCAAGATCAAGATAGATGTCCTCTTCGGGGACAAGGATCATTTCCGCCGAGAGGCGGTGTGGTTTGAGGTAGTGGATCTGGAGAGCCCTTACCATGTGTTGCTTGGCCGACCTGCTCTGGCCAAGTTCATGGCTGTACCCCACTATGCCTACCTCAAGATGAGGATACCAAGTTCCAAGGGCATCATCACCATAGCCGGAGACTACAAGAAATCCTCCAAGTGTGCGGCAGCCAGCAGCCGCTTGGCCGAGTCCCTCGTGATTGCTGAAGAGAAGAAGATACTGGACCGAGTCGTGGCCATGGCCGGCAAGCGGTCGGCCCTGTCCCCCAACCCCAAGGATTGTGATGCCCAAGGTTCTTTCCAGCCGGCCAAAGAAACAAAGAAGGTACCTCTGGACCCAGAGCACCCAGAAAGGTTTGCCACCATCGGGGGAAACCTGGACAGCAAATAGGAAGGCGAGCTTGCCGATTTCCTCCGTGAGAATCGGGACATCTTCGCATGGTCCCCCAAGGACATGCCGGGTGTGCCGAAGGAATTCGCCGAGCACAAGCTACACGTCTGAGAAGGTGCAAAACCGGTCAAACAGCCCCTCCGCCGACTGTCGGAAGAGAAGAGAAGAATTGTAGGAGAAGAAATAGCCCGGCTTCTGGTAGCCGGCTTCATTTTGGAAGTTTTCTTTCCAGAGTGGCTCGCCAACCCGGTCCTCGTGCTGAAGAAAAATAACAAGTGGCGCATGTGTATAGACTACACTAGCCTCAACAAGGCCTGCCCCAAAGATCCCTTCGCCCTGCCAAGGATTGACCAAGTGATAGACTCCACGGCGGATGCGAGCTGTTGAGCTTCTTGGATGCTTACTTAGGCTACCACCAGATAAAGTTGGATCCAGCTGACTGCTTGAAGACCGCCTTCATCACACCATTCGGAGCCTTCTGCTACCTGACTATGACATTCGGCTTGAGAAATGCTGATGCCACTTTTCAGCGTTGCATGCAGAAATGCCTCCTCAAGCAGCTCGGCGGAAATGCACACGTCTATGTGGACGATATTGTGGTGAAGACGGAGAAGCGCGGCACCATGCTAGAAGACCTCAGAGAGACATTTGAAAACTTGCGCCGGTTTCAAATCAAGCTCAACCCCGAGAAATGTGTGTTCGGAGTACCAGCCGGCCAGCTTCTAGGCTTTCTGGTCTCCGAACGCGGCATCGAGTGCAACCCGATGAAGATCAAAGCCATAGAGAGAATGGAGATTCCCACCAAGCTACGAGACGTCCAGAAGTTCACCGGATGCTTGGCTTCCCTGAACCGCTTCATCAGCTGGCTCGGAGAGAAAGCCCTCCCCCTCTATCGACTCATGAAGAAGTCCACTCATTTCGAGTGGAACGACCAGGCGGACCAAGCTTTCCACGAGCTGAAGAAGATGTTGACCACGCCGCCTGTCTTGGCGGCATCGACTAAAAAAGAGTTGATGCTCCTTTACGTTGCCGCTACTAGCCGGGTGGTCTGCATAGTTATCGGGTCCAAGATGCACACCGGCTTGGGAGCCAGCATCATCCTCACCTCTCCCAAGGGCGACAAGCTCAAGTACACATTGCAAATTCATTTTGCCGCCTCCAACAATGTGTCCGAGTACGAGGCGCTCATACATGGGCTCCGGCTAGCCAAAGAGCTCGGCATCCGCCGGATCCTGTGCTATGGTGACTCGGATTTGGTGGTACAGCAGTCATCTGGCGACTAGGACGCCAAGGACACGAACAAGGCTGAGGCGGGCTGGTCGCTTCATCGTCTGGCACAACGTCTTCACCATCCTCTCCCTCTTCCCCTTCACCCTCATCGCTGGAAGCAATCTCCTCCGCCGAGTCCTCACCTTTTGCCGGATTCAACCCGAACCACTCCTCCGGATGAGCGACGCCGGCATCATCCACCTTAGGGGCAAAGGCGCTGGTGTCGGTGTACTCGGCGATCGCCGAGGCGCGCTGGACGATAGCCGGCCGCACCGCCTCTAGCTCCTTGTCAGCCTCCTGCTGCCAGGTGCTCAGCTGGTCCAAGTTCAGCCCAGGATACCAGGCTCGGACGAACTCCAGTGCCCGCCCAAAGCCGGACCGGGCCGCTGACGCCTTCCAAGCCTCGAAGCGGCCGACTGCGACCTCCAGCCAGTCAGCAGTCCGAATTGGGGTGCGCGGAATCACCTCGCCAGGCCAGAGGGCGGCCAGCACTTGCGCCCCGGCGCGCTGAAGACGGCGGAGCATGCGGTGGGCCGGCTGCAGGCGGGCTTGAAGCCCCAGAAGCTGCTCCTCAAGCGACCGGCTGGCACCCGGTGCGATCTCGGCCCCCGCCTGCCGTCCCGCGTCGCGGTAGGCCTCGATGGCTTGGGTGGCGGCAGTAGAGTAACCGGGAAAGTAAACTGCACAAAGAAGAAAGCAGTAGCACAAAGTCAAAAGACGAACCAGACAGTAGGAGGTAGGTAAGGAAGCGAAGAAGAAGGCGGCCTAGCATCGATTAAGTCTTCCAACCGGCTGTAGCCTTGGCTTAGCGCCTGCCTCGTCTCAGCTCAGTTCGCTGCCTCGGTCTCATACTCGGCTTTGAGGGCGGCCTCGCTGTCCTGCGCCGCCTTCAGGGCCGCCTTGTGGCTCTCCTCCTGGTCGGTCAGCTTCTTGGCCAGGCGATCGCGCTCCTGAGCCAGGGCAGCGCACTCGGCCTCCTTGGCGCGAAGGGCAGACTGGGCTCCACTTAGCTGGCCCCTCAAGTTAGCATTGGCCCCTGCAAATATGAAGAAAGAAGTCGTCAGGAAAAGATCCGACCCGACTGCTCAGCAATCGGCCCGAATCTCGGGGACTACACCCAGTGGGTGCGCTGACGCGCCCCCACTTGAGATAAAAAACGAAGCACTTACTCCGGCTCTCGGTCAGGTCAGTGGCTTTCTGATTCAACTCCTAGGCCTAGGAGTTGAAAGCAGCTGCGCGGAGGTTGTGGTACTCCTGTAGATAAGACGAGGGACGCGAGTAAGAACAAGACGGCAATCAAAGTCTTCCAAGAAGTTCCAAGCCGCCTGCTCAGCAGCCGACTCGGAACTCGGGGACTACACCCAGTGGGTGCGCTAACGCGCCCCCATGGAAGAAATCAAGAGCAATCAACAAAGAGCAGGAGGACTCACCCGAATAACCGTTCGCGTCGTGACAAACTCCTGAGTGTAATGCTTCAGCGCGGTAGCTTGGGCCTGAAGCCGGTTCCGGACGTCCTGCGCCGCCACGTTCAGCACAGCCGTCCCGCCGCCCGGCGTCCACCCGGAAGAGCTATCGCTGGCCGCTTCCAGGTCCTGGGCCGACAAGCTGGCGCCCGCAGTTTTTTGCAGGTCCGGCGCTGAAGTCGCCTTCCCCGCGCACCGACGAGACAGCGACGAAACCACAAGATCCCCTCCCACAGTCGGTTCGCCTCCAGCCGGCTGTGCGGGAGGCGCATCAGGCCGGCTTCCTTGGACCGCTCTAGTCGGCGGTGACGGTACCACCTCCCTCTCCATCTCCGGACGGTTGCGGCCGGCCTCCTCCGTCGGGGGCAATGGGATGTCGGGAGCCGCGGCGCGAAGGGGGATGACGAGCTGTGGAGGCTGGTTCTGCAGGATCTCCGCCTCCCTCTCCGTGGTCGTGACCTCCACCTGGGCCTTGGCGGCCGCGTTGGCTCGCGCCTCCGCCGACTTCTCCCTCTCCTCCCGGACCGCCCTCCGCTCCTCCGCCTCCCGCTCCTCCCGCGCGTTCCGCTCCGTTGCCTCTAGGAGGTCGGCGCGGGGATCCACACGATGGGAGCTTGAAGACCCTCCCACGGCTCCAACTATCGAGGCGGCCGGGACCCGCCCGAGGGAAAGAGGGGCCCTGTTGATAAGTCAAGAAAAAGGCTTGGAAGAACATCAACCGAAGAAGAAAAAAGAAAGGCGTAAGAACAGCGACACTTACGCTGAATCCGCTTGCGGCTGCTTCACCACCTTGCGGAAGCGAGCCGCCTTCGCGGCCACTTCGTCCCGCTTGGTCGCCGCCGTGGTACTCTTGGGCTTCTTTGGCCGACTGCCGAAGTGGGTCGACGCGGCCCGGCACTTCTGCGCGCCGCCATGAGCAGCCGGCCCGGCAGATAGGCCCGCGCCTTGGTGATCGGGCGCCGGTCGGCGGCGCGGAATGACTTCGGCCTCATCGTTGTCCGGCCAGTCCTCAAAGGCGGCCCCGAGCCTAGATCTGCCTGCATCACCGCCTTCCCCCGCGATGTCATCTTCCATGGCGGCCACCCCCAGGTCCGGGTCATCAACATCGTCCATCATGCGGTCAGGGAGGAACTGGCGTTCCACCCCCGCGGCCCTGGTTGCCGGCAGAAGCATGGGGTTCTACCAAAAACAAGCCGACTGGTCAGGAGTCGGCCATCATGAGCCCGACAACAAGCAAAGAAGAAAAGAAGAGAAACTTACCGTAGGCGGAGGATTGGCGCGAGAGTATGGCTCCTTGCCATACTGCCACTCCTCGGTGAGCTTGCAGTTGGAAATATAATTCACCATATAAGACACCTCGGCGTGAGGCATCTCCTTGGTGCTTAGCCATCACGGGTCGAAGTGGCCGCTCATCTGGCCGATCATGTGAGGTCGGCCTTGGAGCGGGAGCACCCGGCGCTCCATGAAGGCGGCCACCAGGTCGGCCCCGGTCAGCCCCTCCGACTGGATCATCGCCCGGAGCCGGGCAACGGAGGCGGCCCCGCCCTGAGATAGCGACATGGCCCGGAAGGACCATGAGGGCTGCCTCCCAGCCGGCGGGCCGGCTACGTAAGCCGGCAGCTTGACGAAGTTGCCTTGCGGAGCGATGTTCTTCACGTAGAAGTAAGATTTCTGCCAGAGCTTCACCGACTGGATCAGCGGGATGGGCGGAAATGGGTTGTTGTCGCTCGACATCCACATGGCGATGAAGGCGCCGCATGGGGCGGGCACGCCCACGACAACAGTGCCAAGCTTGCACTGGAAGAATTCTCCCCACAGTTTGAGGGTGGGGAGGACACCAAGAAAACCCTCGCATAGGGTGATGAAGGACGACAACAGCATCACCGCATTTGGAGTTAGTTGATGCGGCTGGAGACGATAAAATTCGAGGAAGGAGCGGAAGAACCCACTCACCGGCAGGCCGAAGCCGCGCAGGCAATGCGAGCGGAAGATTACCCGCTCGTCCTCCTCCGATGACGGCGAGATCTCCCTCTCCGGCGTGAGACAGATCCACACGTAGTTCGCGCCCGGTAGCCGCCGCGTCCGGTGGAGAAAGTCGATGTGGTCATCATGGACGTTGGAGTCGTCCCAGGAGCTCGACAGCGCCATGAGAACGGCGCGGCGACGAGAAAGATGCGGCGGCGGAGAGGCGCGCGACCCTGTCACGATAAAGCAATGGCGAGCCAAGAAGGTTGGCGGAAGAGCCGAGCAGCGGCGGGGAGTTGTGGCGACAGAGAAGAAGAAGAAAAGGAAGGGGCGGGGCGAGGGTGAGCGTGCGAGCGTTTGCCGCTCCCCCTCCTCCCCCCTACTTATAGCCTCATGCGGCGAAGGCGAGGAGGCGAGGCGTGGGGGGACGTGGGATTGACTGCTCCCACTCCCCCCGTGTCCCGCGCTTATTGCGCCTTCACGGCGTGCGGTAACCGCCACTGGGAGGCGCGCGGTCCATCCGGGCCGCAGAAGATCCAAGTGTGGACCGTGGCCCGGTAGTGGTGGGCCCCAGACTGCGGCGACGACCCATTGCGCGCGTGGGCTGGCGGGCCCTTCCAGCCACCGGGTGCCACATGGCGCGCGGGCGATGAGGGATCAGCTCACAGCCAGACTCGCGCGCCGCTTGGTTCCCGCCTACAAACTTCGAAGCCCTCCAGAAGATGGCGCACCTAATCAAAGCCGGCTCCCAGTTTCCAGCTCCTCAAGACAGGAAGCTGTTCGAGCTTCTCGACTCTTTTTCTGCCTCGGAGCCCAACCAGCTTCGGGGACTACTGTCGGAGTAAATGACCATGGGTAGCCTAGCCGGCTCCCCCTGGCACTTCAAAAAAAATTATAGGCCGATCGAGCCTTCAAGCATCCAAGACGTGGGGCCGCCTTCCTCCAGCCGACTGCCCCTCAGGTCGGCTGTGCGAAGGCGGCCCAGGCCTAAAAATCCCCAAGAAGAAAACCCCGAGAGGGCCGGCTCCACGAAGACGGCCACGAGAAGGCCGACTCCAAGAAGCCCCCCCCCCCTCAGCAGGCGGCCCAGATCGTGCCCTCAAAGTCTGCACCCACATAACGGCAATGAGACGGGGCGTGGCTATAGCGGAACCTGCCACCCCCGAATCCCGGAACGTGCCTGGACACAGTATGCCGTACGGGGCGGCCATCACCCGTCCGGCGCGGCACTGTTGCCATATTGACCAT
>NC_041380.1:296866151-296890803 GCF_002162155.2 Triticum dicoccoides
CTCCACGAAGACGGCCACGAGAAGGCCGACTCCAAGAAGCCCCCCCCCCTCAGCAGGCGGCCCAGATCGTGCCCTCAAAGTCTGCACCCACATAACGGCAATGAGACGGGGCGTGGCTATAGCGGAACCTGCCACCCCCGAATCCCGGAACGTGCCTGGACACAGTATGCCGTACGGGGCGGCCATCACCCGTCCGGCGCGGCACTGTTGCCATATTGACCATGATGTCACCCACGGTGAGCTGTTAGTACGACCCGTGGGCGGCGGGCCCCATCCGTCAAGGAGACATCCGAAGGTGGCCGGGCCTTCCCCAGTCGGCCTGGGGTACGGCCGACTCCCAGTAGCCGGCCAGTCCACTCCCTTGAAGGAGGCGCCCTATTAAGGAGATAAGACGAGGTAAGGCTACAGCGACAAGCCTCCCAGTGGCAGCACTGTAGCCATGCTTACCACGACAAGGCCCTCGTCACCAAGGGCGAGGCCACAGTAACCAGCCCCCGACAGGACCCCCGAGCGGTGGGCAGGGCCTGTCGACCAGAGCGTCGATAGCTGGCAGGGTCCACCAGTCGGCGGGCCCCACCAGTTGGCGGAGAAGCCGGCGAGCGTAGACACAGACGGCTAGGGCCCACGCCCAGCCGGATTACCATTGTATCCCTGGGGGGGTAGGCCTATATAAACCCCCCAGGGCACCCATGCATGGGGGCTCTCTCTTTCGATAGTTTTAGACACCACAATGAGGAGAGGAGCGGGCTGGCCTTGCCCTCCTTCGTCCTTTCACCGAACAGCTCAAGGAGTATCTTGCAGCTACTTGTCGAGCTAGTGATCATGTGGAGACCCCGCAGAGCAGCATTAGGGGTGTTATCTCCATGGAGAGCCCTAAAGCTGGGTAAGATTCGCCGGCGTGCATGTCTTCGCCTTATCCCGTTTCCAGGCACCAGCGATGTTTTATTGGCTCCCACAATGATAAGCCACCCGTTGGCATATGTCGCACCAACCACCCGACACTTTAGCTCCTCGTTGGGTTCGACACTCTTACTTATCGAAAGAGGCTACAATTGATCCCCTATACTTGTGGGTTATCAAGACCTTTTTCTGGCGCCGTTGCCGGGGAGCAATAGCGTGGGGTGAATATTCTCGTGTGTGCTTGTTTTCTCTTATCACTAAGTAATTTCTATTTGCTGTTCTTAGTTGTTCTTTATCTTTAGTTATGGGTAGGAAACGCAAAATACCCAAAAAAATAGTTGTACCTACTGAACCAATGGTTGAAGAACCACTCAAAATCTATCACACTCCTGAAGCTTATTACTTGGATCATCTTCGATCCCTATGTGCTCGTGCTGAAACCCCAACTAGCTTAGTTGAGGGAAAATCTTTAGATGAGCATGCTTGTTATGTGCGACACCGTATATCTGAAAAAGGGAAACGTTTACTAGATCAAATTCATCATTTGCAATGCTATGCTTGGAATTTATGTGAAATATATGATTATACTTGTTGTTCTGAAGACCCTAAGAAACACCTTCCCTACCAATGTTTGTTTAGTGATAGTGGAATCATATCTTCTTATGCTAAGGGTGTTTATAATTACTATGATGTTCAATAAATTGAAGAATTTGTTGCTTTTAAGGGTGCTTATGAAATTGCTTATTTGATTGATAAGTATGATGCTACTCTTTACAAGTCTGAAAATATTGCCATCCTTGAATATTGTTATGATAATTATGCTTCTAATGCCTATGTTAAACCATATATTGAGGACTCCTCCGCTGTCCAAGAAGAGACTAATATTTTGCAGGAGTCTATGGAAGAAGAAATTGATGAAACTGTGAGCTCATTGGATGAAAAAGATGATGAGGAGAGCGAAGAACAAAAGGAGGAAGAGCGGATTAGCTACCCGTGCCCACCTTCTAATGATAGTAACTCTTCAACTCATACATTGTTTAATTTCCCTTCGTGCTTACTAAAGGATGAATGCTATGATGATTGTTATGATCTCGTTTATTCCTTTGAAATATCCCTTTTTGATGATGCTTGCTATGCTTGTGGCCAAGATGCCAATATGAATTATGCTTATGGAGATGAACTTGCTATAGTTCCTTATGTTAAACATGAAATTGTTGCTATTTCACCCACGCATGATAGTCCTATTATCTTTTTGAATTCTCCCAACTACACTATATTGGAGAGGTTAGCCCTTATTAAGGATTATATTGATGGGTTGCGTTTTACTACTACACATGATGATTTTGATGAATATAATATGCATGTGCTTGCTGCTCCTACTTGTAATTATTATGAGAGAGGAACTACATCTCCGCCTCTTTATGTTTCCAACACGAAAAAATTGCAAGAAACTGTTTATACTATGCATTGGCCTTTACTTTGTGTGCATGAATTGTTCTTTTATGACATGCCGATGCATAGGAAGAGAGTTAGACTTCATCATTACATGATATATGTTACTTTGTGCCCACCACTAAATTACAAATCATTGTTAATTAAAGTTGGCTTTGATATACCTTGGGATCCGGGTGGATCCATTACTTGAGCACTATATGTCTACCTTAATGGCTTTAAAGAAAGTGCTGCCAGGGAGACAACCCGGAAGTTTTAGAGACTCATTTATTTCTGTTGAGTGCTTTTATATAGTTTAAAAACAACAAAAATAAAGAGGGTAACCCAAAACTTTTTCAAAAAGGAAAGCGAAAGTGAGAAAGACGAGCATTGTTGAAGTGGGAGCTAGCCTTGAACTTTGTTCATGCTCACGGAAACATTGTGAATCTTGATTACAGAAACTTTTCAACAAAAAAATTATCCCCTTGTACAATTAAATTGTATTATAAAAATAATGTGCCAAGGTTTCCCTTTAGGATGTTTACAATGCTTGTTGGTTTGTACGGTGCAGGACAGAAACTTTGGCTGTAGTGCGCGATTTTACATTTTTTTTACTGGAATGTAAAACGGTTCTGATTCCTTTTGCACTGTCTTTCTATGCAAATTCTTTATTTTTCCTAATTTTGGCAGAATTATTCAATTATCAAAAGTATGGTGAATGTTCAGATTATTACAGACTGTTCTGTTTTAGACAGATTCTGTTTTTGATGCATAGTTTGCTCGTTTTGATGAAACTATCGATTTATATCAGTGTATTAAGCCATGAAAAAGTTATATTACAGTAGCTACAATGAAAAAACAAAATATGAATTGGTTTGCAACAGTACTTAGAGTAGTGATTTGCTTTATTATACTAACGGATCTTACCGAGTTTTTTGTTGAAGTTTTGTGTGGATGAAGTATTCGATGATCGAGAAGGTCTCGATGTGAGAAGAAGAAAGAGAGGCAAGATCTCAAGCTTGGGGATGCCTGAGGCACCCCAAGTAAATATTCAAGGAGACTCGAGCGTCTAAGCTTGGGGATGCCCCGGAAGGCATCCCCTCTTTCTTCAACAAGTATCGATATGTTTTCGGATTCGTTTCGTTCATGCGATATGTGCAATCTTGGAGCGCCTTTTGCATTTAGTTTTCACTTCTCTTTTATGCACCATGCTGGTATGAGATAGTCCTTGGTTTATTTATAGAATTCTCTATGCACTTCACTTATATCTTTTGAGTATGGCTTTATAGAATGCTTCATGTGCTTCACTTATATCATTTGAAGTTTGGATTGCATGTTTCCCTTTACATAGAAAACCGCCATTTGTAGAATGCTCTTTTGCTTCACTTATATTTGTTAGAGCATGGGAATATCTTTTGTAGAAAGAATTAAACTCTCTTGCTTCACTTATATCTATTTAGAGAGATGACAGGAATTGGTCTTTCACATGGTTAGTCATAAAATCCTACATAAAACTTGTAGATCATTGAATATGATATGTTTGATTCCTTGCAATAGTTTTGCGATATAAAGATGGTGATATTAGAGTCACGCTAGTGGGTAGTTGTGGATTAGTAGAAATACTTCTGTTGAGGTTTGTGATTCCCGTAGCATGCTACATAAAACTTGCAGATCATTGAATATGATATGTTTGATTCCTTGCAATAGTTTTGCGATATAAAGATGGTGATATTAGAGTCACGCTAGTGGGTAGTTGTGGATTAGTAGAAATACTTCTGTTGTGGTTTGTGATTCCCGTAGCATGCACGTATGGTGAACCGTTATGTGATGAAGTTGGAGCATGATTTATTTAATGATTGTCTTCCTTATGAGTGGCGGTCAGGGACGAGCGATGGTCTTTTCCTACCAATCTATCCCCCCAGGAGCATGAGTGTAGTACTTTGTTTCGATGACTAATAGATTTTTGCAATAAGTATGTGAGTTCTTTATGACTAATGTTGAGTCCATGGATTATACGCACTCTCACCCTTCCATCATTGCTAGCCTCTCTAGTACCGCACAACTTTCGCCGGTACCTTAAACCCACCATATGCCTTCCTCAAAACAGCCACCATACCTACCTATCATGGCAGTCCCATAGCCATTCCGAGATATATTGCCATGCAACTTCCATCATCATCATATACATGACTTGAGCATTCATTGTCATATTACTTTGCATGATCGTAAGATAGCTAGCATGATGTTTTCATGGCTTGTCCGTTTTTTGATGTCATTGCTACGCTAGATCATTGCACATCCTGGTACACCGCCGGAGCATTCATATAGAGTCATATCTCTGTTCTAGTATCGAGTTGTAATATTGAGTTGTAAGTAAATAAAAGTGTGATGATCATCATTACTAGAGCATTGCCCCAGTGAGGAAAGGATGATGGAGACTATGATTCCCCCCCCCCCCAAGTCGGGATGAGACTCCGGACGAAAAAAAAGAAGGAAAAAAGAGAAAGGCCAAAAAAAGGGAAGGCCCAAAAAAACAAAAAAACAAAAAAATGAGACAAAAACAAAGAAGGGGCAATGTTACTATCCTTTTACCACACTTGTGCTTCAGAGTAGCACCATGTTCTTCATATAGAGAGTCTCTTGAGTTACCACTTTCATATACTAGTGGGAATTTTCATTATAGAACTTGGCTTGTATATTCTGATGATGGGCTTCCTCAAATGCCCGAGGTCTTCATGAGCAAGCAAGTTGGATGCACACCCACTTAGTTTCAGTTTGAGCTTTCATACACTTATAGCTCTTAGTGCATCCGTTGCATGGCAATCCCTACTCCTCACATTGACATTAATTGATGGCCATCTCCATAGCCCATTGATTAGCCGCGTCGATGTGAGACTTTCTCCCTTTTTGTCTTCTCACACAACCTCCACCATCATATTCTATTCCACCTATAGTGTTATGTCCATGGCTCACGCTCATGTATTGTGTGAAAGTTGAAAAGGATTGAGAACGTCAGAAGTATGAAACAATTGCTTGGCTTGTCATCGGGGTTGTACATAATTTGAATATTTTGTGTGGTCAAGATGGAGCATAGCCAGACTATATGATTCTGTAGGGATAAATTTCTTTGGCCATGTTATTTTGAAAAGACATGATTGCTTTATTAGTAGGCTTGAAGTATTGTTGTTTTTTATGTCAATTGATAGACTATTGCTTTGAATCACTCGTATCTTAATATTCATGCCATGATTAGATATCTGATCAAGATTATGCTAGGTAGCATTCCACATCAAAAATTATCTTTTTTATCATTTACCTACTCGAGGACGAGCAGGAATTAAGCTTGGGGATGCTGATACGTCTCCGTCGTATCGATAATTTTTGATTGTTCCATGCCAATATTCTACAACTTTCATATACTTTTGGCAACTTTTTATACTATTTTTAGGACTAACATATTGATCCAGTGCCCAGTGCCAGTTCCTGTTTGTTGCATGTTTTTTGTTTCGCAGAATATCCATATCAAACGGAGTCCAAACGGGATAAAAACTGACGGAGATTTTTCTGGAATATATATGATTTTTTGGAAGAAAAATCCACGCGAGACGGTGCCCGAGGGAGGAACGAGGCAGGGGGCGCGCCCTTGACCCTCGTGGCCACCTCGTAAGGCGGTTGGTTCCCTTATTTCGCCGCAAGAAAGCTAATATCTAGATAGAGATCGTGTTAAAATTTCAGCCCAATCGGAGTTACGGATCTCCGGGAATATAAAAAACGGTGAAAGGGTAGAATCTGAGAACGCAGAAACAAAGAGAGGTAGAGAGACAGATCCAATCTCGGAGGGGATCTCACCCCTCCCACGCCATGATGGCCAAGGACCAGAGGGGAAACCCTTCTCCCATCTAGGGAGGAGGTCAAGGAAGAAGAAGACGAAGGGGACCCCTCTCCCCTTCTCTTCCGGTGGAGCCGGAACGCTGCCGTGGCCATTATCATCACCGCAATCTTCACCAACAACTTCACCGCCATCATCACCAACTCTTCCCCCCTCTATGCAGCGGTGTAACCTCTCTCTTAACCTCTGTAATCTCTACTTAAACATGGTGCTCAATGCTATATATTATTTCCCAATGATGTATGGCTATCCTATGATGTTTGAGTAGATCCATTTTATCCTATGGGCTATTTGATGATCAAGATTGGTTTCAGTTGCATATTTTATTATTGGTGCTGTCCTATGGTGCTCTCCGTGTCGCGCAAGCGTGAGGGATCCCCGCTGTAGGGTGTTGCAATACGTTCATGATTCGCTTATAGTGGGTTGCGTGAGTGAAACACAAACCCGAGTAAGGGGGTTGTTGCGTATGGGATAAAGAGGACTTGATGCTTTAATGCTATGGTTGGGTTTTACCTTAATGATCATTAGTAGTTGCGGATGCTTTCTAGATTTCCAATCATAAGTGCATATGACCCAAGTAGAGAAAGTATGTTATCTTATGCCTCTCCCTCATATAAAATTGCAATAATGATTACCGGTCTAGTTATCGATTGCCTAGGGACAAATAACTTTCTTGTAACAAAAAGCTCTTTACTAAATCTAACTTAGTTGTGTCTTTATGTAAACAGCCCCTACTTTTAATTTACATGCTCTTTGTCATCTTGCAAACCTATCCAAAAACACATACAAAATACTTATAGTTTCATACTTGTTCTAGGTAAAGCGAACGTTAAGCGTGCGTAGAGTTGTATCGATGGTCGATAGAACTTGAGGAAATATTTGTTCTACCTTTAGCTCCTCGTTGTGTTCGACACTCTTACTTATCGAAAGAGGCTACAATTGATCCCCTATACTTGTGGGTTATCACTCCTGCCTCCCGTGGCCGGCTGTGCTGGCGCGGAGGCCTCACCGCCTCCTACTATTCCCACCGCTGGCCAGGCCCTGCGGTGATGGCAACCTCACACCGCAGCTGAACCAGTGAACCCTCGTACTCCCATCCGCGCGGGCTTCCACTGCCGTGTCTTCCCAGGATTCGTGTCGTCCCCTTCCTAGGCCTCACCGTCGTCCACCGCCCTGGTGCTCTCGGCGTGGCGTGGTCAACGTGGTCAAGGAACGGCTTCCATTGGACGTGGACTGTACGTGGAGAGGCTGACAGCTGGGTCCACGGCCGCAGCAAGGAAGTGCCTACTTATTACGCGCAAAATAATTATTCCTCCACCTGACAGCGGGGACCCACCGGACGGGCCACCGTATTTCACAAAAAAATGTTTCCCCCCTGACTGTTGGGACCCGCCAGCTACATCTTCGCATGCAAGGAAGTGCGTCCGAGCAAAAAAACGACTCGCCCCCCTGACTGCTGGGACCCACCAGCTACATCTTCGCACGCAAGGAAGTGCCCGACAGTCGGGACCCACCAGGTCGAAGCGTACGTAGCATTGTCATTCTGGTCATGAACGTGTACGTGCTTACTGGTCGATGTAGAGGCGCGCATGTGTCGTAGTAGAGGCGCGCACGTAGCATGTACATGTACATACAGCGGCCAGGGTGCTAGAAAGTAAATATGGCCACATACGTACATACGGGCGGGGTCTCGAACGCCTACTCATGTGTACGTACGGCCATGGCTCGTGTACATGGCTGGGTCGGAACGGAGAAACAACATCGTCATCGTGTTCATGGGGAGCCAACCGGCTGGGTCGGAACGGATTGCGTCGTCGTGTTCATTAGGAGGGCTTCGATGGAACAGCCGATGGAAACGAGGCCTAGCGTACCGCGGAACGGAGGAAACGGCCTTGTGTTCGACCGGCCACGTTCGAAACGGGATCCTGTTCATCGGGAGGGGTCTGGCGTACCGCAAAACGGAGGAAACGGGCCTCCTACAGTCAAAACGGGGGTCCTGTTTATCGGGAGGGGTGTGGCATACCGCAAAACGGAGGAAATGTACTTGTGTTGGAGCGCTACGGTCGAAACGAGGGTCATGTTCATCGGGGGGGGGGTGTGGCGTACCGCAAAACGGGACTCCACGGGATACTGTTCATCTCCACCGTCGACCCCCTCCAGCCTCCACGGGCTACTGTTCATCCACCGTCGACCTCCTCCAGCCTCCACCTGCGACTTCTCATCCACGGGCTCCTGTTCATCCAGCCTCCACCGCGCGCTACTCCATGGGCTACTGTTCAACCAGCCCTCTCCACGGGCTCCTGTTCAACCACCCCTCCACGGGCTACTGTTCATCCTTCCCTGCACCATCTACTGTTCATCCTGCCCTCCACGGGGTGGTCCTGTTCATCCTGCCCTCCACGGGGTTCTGTTCATCCAGCCCCAACCGGCTCGATCGATCGGGGTCCTATTCATCCAGAGGCAACACCACGAGGTCCTGTTCATCCACCCCCACAGGGAACTATTCATCCAACCCCCCCCCCCACAACACTCACTGTTCATCCAAAGGGAGCATCGATCGGCTTCATTTAGCAGTAGCGAAGGAATCGCTCGATCGGGTTCAGTTAACAACCATCGATCGATCACTCGGGTTCAGTAACGTGTAGCCTGCAGTGCAATCACTCGGGTTCAGTTAGAGCCCAACACCTCGCTTGGGTTCAGATAGAGCCCAATGCCTCGCACCCACGCGTGTGCATGTACGAGAGAAACGCGCATCGCTCGGCCCCGACCACCCACCGTAACCGGGAACACCCCGATATTTTCCTCGCCCTCGCTTCTACCACGGTTTTTTCCGTCATGGACGGCCCAAAGAATGTCATGCAGCTACGTCTCTGGCCCGCCCAGGACGAAAAGCCCATTTCCTGTCATGATTTTTTGTCATAGAAGTAGGACCCCACCACATCTAGGATGATACCGTGTTTTTTCACAATTATTGTCATAGAAGTGTTATAAGTATGGCAGAAAAAATTCCGTTCGGCCCAAAAATGTCACGGATGTGTCTTTTTTTTGTAGTGTTCCCACAGCCAGGATCCAGATCCTGCCGCGAAGATGGGGCCTGATGCGGGGGTGACGCCGGACTGTCATCCAGCCGAGGATTCGGATGATGTATCCATCACCAACTCGGAAGTGGAGAGCGCCATGAATCATCGGTGCCGCGGGGCTGTTTTACAAGACCCTGGTTTTTTTGAAGAGGCATTTAACGCCTTCAGCTCGGCTGATGCATATATCCGAGCTGCTCGAGATGGGCTTAACAGAGCCACAAAGCAGCATTTAAAAGATGTGCAGGTAAGTTTACTTTGTCTGACTATGATAACCATATGTTAGTAGCCCCCGAGACTTCAAGCAGTTGGTACAAATGATTTAAGGATCATTGTGTAACCAGGTTCTTACGGAGAAAAACGACCTGCTAGCCCAAGAGCTGGAAAAATGCCGGACACAGCTATCTGTTGCTACCGCCGAACTGGAACAACTTAAGAAGGCGTCCTCTGGTAATATTTCCCTCCATCGAGAAACAAAAAATGATATGCCAGCTGTGTTGAAACTGTTGCTTTGTCTCATAATAGGGTCATCAGACCAAATGGAAGAGAAACTGAAGGCCGCTCAAACGAGCGAAAAAGAGGCAAAGAGACAACATGTCGTAGGCGAGCGTGTTCTGACCCGAGTTAGAGAGGAGAAGAACAAACTCCAGGATTCAAACACCAAACTGGGCGAAGAACTGAAAGATGTGCGAGCCCAGCTAGCTGACTCCGTGAAGGAGAACAAAAAGCTGCGAGGCAGCATATTCATTGTGTGGTCAAATTTACCTTATAACAGTTTGGAGGTAAAAGTAGCTGATATAGCTATGATTGCAGGTATGTTGACGGGCCGTCCCGAAGAGGAGGTATCTGGATCATCAAGTGATCTTCTGCAAGGGTTGTCGCAATTGCACGAGCAAGCTTGGTAGGCAATGCGGAGTGTAGCCAAGGCCTTATGGCCATCCGCCTCCCCTCCAGGTAATATGGAGGAGCTTGTAGAGTTGTTCAAGGGAGCACGGCGGCGTATCCGACTATGGAAGATATCGGCCTGCCGAGAGGGTGCGCGAGAGGCCTGGGCCATGGTGAAAATGTGGTATACGAAGTTGAATCCAAATCACATGGCCCGGGTCTGACCGCGCTAGGGTCAAATGGGGAAGAAATTCCCATTAGTTTAGTATATGACCAAGTAGAGGTGGCCGCTAGATATTCCCAACAGGATTGTAAATTAGATAGCCTGCTGGATGGTATAGAGGAGGAAATTTTTGAGTCAAAATGACTGTGTATTTTTCTGTCTAGCTGAATTGTAAAATGATTGTCATGGCAGACTTTTTTGCTTTGCCCTCAGGACCCGAAGGCGCGGAGTGTTTCCGAATACCCGTGCGGCCGAATAGACCGGGGTATGCGTGGAAACCAGGCGTAGGGGTCATAGTTGCTTGAACAGACAAGCTGAATCCGGCTAGTTATGTTATATTACATTATGTAAGAAACATTTTCCAGAGAAAATAGTTCCGTTAATGGTTCCTTTCCCTAGGTGTGCATGCGTTAGAGCGCATGTCCGAACTGTGATTGAAAAAATCGCAGTATATATATATATCTTCTGGGGGTTCGCAAATGGGCGAATGCAAACAACATCTTTAATTCACCGACCGAATATTCCCTTAAGAACGCTAGTTTTCGGCTTCACCCAGTCTGAGGTACACATCCAGATGACCCGGCAGTAACAACCGCAGAGGTGCTCCCTTTGTGCCCTAGCCGAACTAACGGGAACATAGGGCATAAGAACAGGAGCCAGGCAACCCAGCTTGGCCAAAACTTAAGTCATATCGATGCATATAATGGCGAAGAAAAGGTACATATGGGGAAAACGCATATGTGATGAGCTTGATGCCCGGAGAATAATAGCAAGCTTCTGTACAAGAAGCCCCCAGGTATAATGGACGTACATATTTGAAGGCATATGTGTGCGTCCGACGTGCGCGGTCTAACCGCACGAAAGCTTTAAGGCTAAAGAGAAAAACTAAAAGAGCGAGAAAGAAAGAAAAAAAGTATTATGGAAACAGCAGGGAGAAGGAGACGAACAAAGAGTTCGGCGCTTAGCATAGAATCTTCGAAGTCTGGCCGCGTTCTAGGGGTTGGCTCGAGGCGATTGTCTGACGCATCGTGCAGGCGGTATGCTCCTCCGATGAGGACTTCGTCAATGATGAAGGGACCCTCCCATTTGGGCTTGAGTTTTTCCTTTTTCTTCTCCGGCAAGCGTAGAACGTGTTCGCCAACGTTATAAGTCTTGGCCCGTACTTCTCTGCTTTAATATCTGCGGGCCTGTTGTTGATAAAATGTGGAACGGGCTTTTGCGACGTCATGCTCCTCCTCCAGAGCATCTAGGTTGTCCTGCCGATCGAGCTCGGCCTCTCTCTCTTCGTACATGCGCACCCGAGGTGAGTCATGTATAATGTCGCAGGGTAGCACAGCCTCTGCGCCGTACACCATGAAAAAAGGTGTGTATCCGATAGTTCGGTTGGGCGTGGTCCGCAGCCCCCAGAGTACGGAGTCAAGCTCCTCGACCCAGTGTGCGTCTGATTCCTTCAAAGACCGCACCAGCCTGGGTTTGATGCCGCTCATTATAAGACCGTTGGCCCGTTCGACTTGACCGTTTGTCCGCGGATGATAGATAGAGGCATAATCGAGCTTGATGCCCAGATTAGTGCACCAGGTTTTCACTTCATCGGCTGTGAAATTAGAGCCATTATCAGTGATGATGCTGTGTGGACACCATAACGGTGTACAACACCGGATATAAATTCTATCACCGGCCTAGACTCAGCCGTTTTAACTGGTTTGGCCTCTATCCACTTAGTGAATTTATCCACCATGACCAGCAGATATTTTTTTTCTTATGGCTTCTCCTTTAAGGGGTCCAACCATGTCCAGTCCCCAGACCGCAAAAGGCCAAGTGATTGGGGATTGTTTATAGGGCAGTGGGGGGCATGTGGCTTTGATTGGCGAAGAGTTGGCATCCGACGCAATGTTGGACAAGGTCATGTGCATCTGCTTGGGCCGTCGGCCAATAAAACCCTGTACAGAAGCCTTGCTAACAAGGGATCGAGACCGGCATGAATCTCAGCCAGGATCTGCCGGCCCTCCTCCTCGGAGATGCATCTTTGAAGGACTCCAGTAGTGCTTTTCTTATAGGGTTCTTCGTCGTGAACCTTCTAGGCCTTTGAACGCCGGACAATGCGGCGGGCCTCATTCTAATCCTCAGGAAGTTCCTTCCTATTAAGGTAGGCCAAGAAGGGTTTGGTCCATGGGGCGATGACTGCCATAATGAGATGGGTCGGCGGTGTTATTTCGGTGGCTGGGCCTCCAATGATATCGGTGTGTTCGGAATCTGGGGTTGTGTTCGGATCCGGACTAGCGTTGCCGCTTTCCCCTTGTGTAGGATCGAAAGTATGTCTAGAGGGGGGGTGATTAGACTACTTGACCAAATAAAAACTTAACCTTTTCCCAATTTTAGTTCTTGGCAGATTTTAGCTATTATAGGACAAGTCAAGCAATCATCACACAATTCAAGCAAATGCAAAGAGTATATTGGCAGCGGAAAGTAAAGCATGCAACTTGCAAGAATGTAAAGGGAAGGGTTTGGAGAATTTAAACGCAATTGGAGACACGGATGTTTTTCCCGTGGTTCGGATAGGTGGTGCTATCCTACATCCACGTTGATGGAGACTTCAACCCACGAAGGGTAACGGTTGCGCGAGTCCACGGAGGGCTCCACCCACGAAGGGTAATGGTTGCGCGAGTCCACGGAGGGCTCCACCCACGAAGGGTCCACGAAGAAGCAACCACCCACGAAGGGTCCATGAAGAAGCAACCTTGTATATCCCACCATGGCCATCGCCCACGAAGGACTTGCCTCACTAGCGGTAGATCTTCACGAAGTAGGCGATCTCCTTGCCCTTACAAACTCCTTGGTTCAACTCCACAATCTTGTCGGAGGCTCCCAAGTGACACCTAGCCAATCTAGGAGACACCACTCTCCAAGAAGTAACAAATGGTGTGTTGATGATGAACTCCTTGCTCTTGTGCTTCAAATGATAGTCTCCCCAACACTCAACTCTCTCTCATAGGATTTGGATTTTGTGGAAAGAAGATTTGAGTGGAAAGCAACTTGGGGAAGGCTAGAGATCAAGATTCATATGGTAGGAATGGAATATCTTGGTCTCAACACATGAGTAGGTGGTTCTCTCTCAGAACATATGAGTTGGAATTGTGTATGTGTTCTGATGGCTCTCTCTACGAATGAAGAGGAGGTGGAGGGGTATATATAGCCTCCACACAAAATCCAACCGTTACACACAGTTTTCCAATCTCGGTGGGACCGAATCAACAAACTCGGTCGGACCGAAAAGGTAAACCTAGTGACCGTTAGAGATTTTCGGTGGGACTGACATGCAACTCGGTAGGACCGATATGGTTAGGGTTTGGGCATAACGTAATCTCGGTGAGACCGATTACACAAACTCGGTGAGACCGAGTTTGGTAATAAGCTAACCAGAGAGTTGGTCAGGCAAACTCGGTGGGACCGATTTGCTCTTTCGGTGAGACCGAAAAGTTACAAAAAGGAAACAAAGAGTTTACACTGCAATCTCGGTGGGACCGATTCGCTCTTTCGGTGAGACCGAAAAGTTACGAAAGGGAAACAGAGAGTTTGCAATCCCATCTTGGTGAGACCGAGATCCCTATCGGTAGAACCGAATTGCTAGGGTTTGGCAGTGGCTTATGACAAGTGAAACTCGGTGGCGCCGGATAGAAAGAATCGGTAGGACCGAGTTTGGCTTAGGGTTTAGGTCATATGTGGATATGGGAAAGTAGTTGAGGGTTTTGGAGCATATCACTAAGCACATGAAGCAAGAGGCTCATTAAGAAACACCTCATCGCTCCTTGATAGTATTGGCTTTTCCTAAAGACTCAATGTGATCTTGGATCACTAAAATATAAAATGAAGAGTCTTGAGCTTTTGAGCTTGAGCCAATCCTTTGTCCTTAGCATTTTGAGGGTTCCACTTTCACATCCATGCCATGCCAATCATTGAGCTTTCCTGAAATAGTCATCTTGGAATAGCATTAGCTCGATGAGCTATATGTTGTTATGAATTACCAAAACCACCTAGGGATAGTTGCACTTTCACCTTGCCACACCACAGATGGCTTAAAAAGCCATTCCAGAAAGATGTTAGGTGGGACTGGGTCGCGCTTGGCGCCGATACGAGCAAGAACGTCTGCCGCTTGATTACTTTCTCGGGCCACGTGATGAAACTCGAGTCCCTCGAACCGAGCCGACATTTTTAGGACGGCATTACAATAAGCCGCCATCTTCAGATATTTGGCATCGAAGTCTCCATTTATTTGAGATATTGCAAGGTTTGAGTCCCCGCGCACTTCCAGATGTTGTATGCCCATGGAGACAGCCATCCGGAGACCATGCAATAAGGCCTCGTATTCGGCTGCATTATTGGAGTCTGTGTATAGTATTTGGAGTACATACTGAACGACGTCTCTCATGGGGGATGTCAAAACGACGCCCGCTCCCAGCCCTGCCAACATTTTGGAGCCATCGAAGTACATAACCCAGTTGGAATATGTGTCGTACTCCTTAGGGAGTTCAGCCTCTGTCCATTCGGTGACGAAGTCAGCCAGTACTTGGGACTTAATAGCTCGACGTGGTTTGTATGTAATATCAAATGGAAGGAGCTCAATGGCCCATTTGGCAATCCGGCCCGTGGCATCGCGGTTGTTTATTATGTCATTGAGTGGTACTTCATAAGCCACCGTGATCGAACACTCCTGGAAGTAGTGTCATAGCTTTTGGGATGCCACGAAGACCGCGTATGCTATCTTTTGATAATGGGGGTACCGGGATTTGCATGGTGTAAGGACAGTGGATACGTACTGGCTTCTGAAGTGGGAATTTATGTCCGTCCTGTTCTCGTTCAACGTCGAGCACGGCGCTCACCACTTGATGTGTTGCCGATATGTATAGCAGCATAGGTTCACCGACATTTGGCACGGCCAGGATTGGGTTGCTCGATAGGAGTGTTTTTATTTCTTCCAGTCCGGCTGTTGCCGCGTTCATCCACTCGAAGTGATCGATTTGCCGTAGAAGGCGATAGAGTGGCAGTGCCTTTTCTCCCAATCTAGAGATAAAGCGGCTTAGAGCTGCCACGCAACCCGCGAGTTTTTGGACTTGTTTAAGGTCTGTTGGCATAGCCAACTGTGACAGAGCTCGAATTTTGGCTGGATTTGCTTCAATTCCTCTATTGGAGACTATGAAGCCCAGCAGCTTTCCTGCGGGGACGCCAAAAACACACTTTTCTGGATTGAGCATAATGTCATATGCGCGGAGGTTGTCAAATGTGAGGCGTAGGTCGTCTATTATTGTTTCGACGTGCCTTGTCTTGATTACGACGTCGTCCACATAGGCTTCAACTTTCTTTCTGGTCTGTTTCTCCAGGCATGTTTGGATCATGCGTTGGTAGGTGGCGCCGGCGTTCTTGAGCCCGAAGGGCATGGTGTTGAAGCAGAATGGCCCATATGGGGTGATGAATGTTGTTGCAGCTTGGTTGGACTCCTTCATTTTGATTTGATGGTATCCGGAATATGCGTCGAGGAAACACAATGAGTCGTGTCCTGCGGTAGCATCAATGATTTGATTAATGCGGGGGAGGGGTAAGGGATCCTTAGGGCAAGCCTTATTGAGGTCTTTAAAATCGACACACAAGCGCCAGGATTTATCCTTCTTTGGTACCATCACCAGGTTTCCCAGCCAGTCCGGATGCTAGCTCCTCTCCCATGTCTTTACGTTTGGGTTCGGAAAAGCACCACAGTGTTTGTTTGACCGGTTTGTATCCCTTTAATATGTTGAGGCTGTGCTCGGCCAGTTTGCGCGGGATACCTGACATGTCAGAAGGGTGCCAGGTGAATATATCCTAGTTTTCGCGAAGAAAATCTCTTAGCGCGGCGTCGACCGTTGGGTCTAGTTTTGCCCCAATAGATGTTGTCTTTTTGGGGTCCGTTGGATGGACCTGGAATTTGACTATTTCTTCCGCTAGCTTGAAGGAGGTGGACTTGGGGCATTTGTCTAAGATCACATCGTCCCTGTCCACCGTGGAGCGCAGTGCGGTTAATTCTTCGGCCGCGAGGGCTTCAGATAATGCCTCAAGGGCCAGGGATGTGGTTTTATTTTCGGCACGAAGTGCTATGTCTGGATCACTGGCGAGAGTGATTATGCCTTTGGGCCCGGGCATCTTAAGCTTCATGTACCCGTAATGAGGTACAGCTTGGAAGCGTGTAAATGCCTCCCGCCCCAAAAGGGTGTGATATCCGCTGTTGAAAGGGGCCACTTGGAAGGTTATTTCTTTGGACTGATAATTCTTTGGCATGTTGAATACCACGTCGAGTGTTATTTTTCCCGCACACCGTGCCTCCCGGCTGGGAATAATTCCTCGGAAAGTCATGCTACTTTGCTCAATGCGGCTCATGTCTATTTCCATTTTGTGGAGTGTATCTTTGTAGATGAGGTTTAGTCCGCTGCCGCCGTCCATGAGGACCTTGGTGAGCCGAAAGTCGTCCATGATTGGACTGAGGACCAAGGCGGCTGGTGCTCGGACTGTCATGTATTTTGGTTCGTCACCGGCATTAAAAGTTATAGCCATGTCGTTCCAAGGGTTTATTGCTGCTATTTGACAGACTTAGGTGAGTCCGCGTAGTGCTCTTTTGCGCCTATTGTTTGAGGTGAATGTCTGGAAGACCGTTAGTACTTTGGGGTCGTTATCCTCTAGGGGGTGTTGCTCTGGGTTATTCTTGGTGAGGATATCCTCGCCGCTCTTGGCCACTTGCTAGAGTATCCAACATGCTCTAAGGCAATGTGTTGGTATGTTATCCGGTGTTGTGTGTATTTTGCATGGCCCATCGAACCATCCTTCCAGAATGGTTCCGCGCCCCGTACTGGACTTATATTTCTTTACTATTGAACTGGGCGTGTTGCAAGGGTGCACCCTTTTCTCCTAAATGAGGGGTTGAGTGGGGACCGATGATTCCCCATGGGCAGCTTGAGTTTTCCAGGCACTTTCATTGCGATGTACTTCTGTACAATAGTTGCCAAGTTAGCGAAGTGTAGGATGCAATGGCGGTTGATGGCGTTGAGGATTCCTTCGACCCTAAAATTGTTGCGGAACACCGAGATCGCTTCCTCATCGTGGAAATCTTCAATCTTGTTTTTGACAAGGAATCTGGCCCAGAAGTGGTGGACCGTTTCCTAAGACTGTTGTTGTATGCTCATGAGAGCGCTTGTATTCGGGTGGGTGGGTGGATTTAAATCTGAACCTTGACCCAGTTTTGGATCCGGAGTCTGAAGGTCTTCCGAACTTAACAGATCGGGCTCCGGGATATCCACTGATTTCTTAGGCCCGTCGTCCGATTCTATGTTCGGAGGGCAGGATGCATCTCCTCGTAGGTAGGTGTCCGGCTCTTGGAGACCGGAGATCCGGACATAGTCCATCCTTAGTATGGAGGAAGAGTTGTCGACTCGCTCCTCGACTACCGCTATATGGTGGGTGATCGGTGGAGATTTGATTTCTCTCTGATCGGGTTTAAGCCCAATTCAATCGTAGTCTGTAGCGACCCCCAGGGCGGCGATGCGATCTAGGAGCTCGTTTAAGGACAAAGGCTTTGCTGGATCCATCTGCTTGGAGTGTTCGGAGTCAATACAAAGGGGGGTTTCGATGACCCGAGAGGTCGGCGGCGGCTTAACGACCGAACGGGCGGTCATGGTAAAGCCGCCCAGCCGAAGGGTTTGGCCTGGAGCCAGCGTTCCTCCGGTGGTGATATTATCCTTGAGAACAAGGCGAGACATCGATCCTGCCATTGACGTCATAGTGGAACTCTTAGTGAAAGCACCAATGTCGGTATCAAAACCGGCGGATCTCGGGTAGGGGGTCCCGAACTGTGCGTCTAAGGTCGATGGTAACAGGAGACAGGGGACACGATGTTTACCCAGGTTCGGGTCCTCTCTATGGAGGTAATACCCTACGTCCTGCTTGATTGATCTTGATGAATATGAGTATTACAAGAGTTGATCTACCATGAGATCGTTAGCTGTGATTATGAGGATTTGGGCTATCTACGGACCTAGCCCTCCGGTTTATATAGACACGGGAGGGATCTAGGGTTACACAAGGTCGGTTATAGAGAAAGGAATCTACATAGTTGGCCGCCAAGCTTGCCTTCCACGCCAAGGAAAGTCCCATCCGGACACGTGTGCAGTCTTCGGTCTTCGTATCTTCACAGCCCATCAGTCCAGCCCATGGCTAACAGGCCGGACGCCCGAGGACCCCTTAGTCCAGGACTCCCTCAGTCGGCCCCCTCCCCCTCCTCCACTCCTTTATATACGGGGGAGGGGGCACCCCATAGACACACAAGTTGATAATTGATCTTTAGCCGTGTGCGGTGCCCCCCTCCACCATAATCCACCTCGGTAATATCGTAGCGGTGCTTAGGCGAAGCCCTGTTCCAGTAGGAACATCATCACTGTCATCACGTCTTCGTGCTGACGAAGCTCTCCCTCAAAGCTCTACTGGATCGTGAGTTCGTGGGACGTCACCGAGCCGAACGTGTGCAGATCACAGAGGTGTCGTATCTTTGATACTAGATCAGGCGATCATGAAGACGCACGACTACATCAACCGCATTGTCATAATGCTTCCGCTTACGGTCTACGAGGGTACATAGATGATACTCTTCCCACTCGTTACTATGCATCACCATGATCTTGCATGTGCGTAGGATTTTTTTGAAATTACTGCGTTCCCCAACAGTGGCATCCGAGCCAGGTTTATGCGTAGATGTTATATGCACGAGTAGAACACAAAGGAGTTGTGGGCGTCGGTATATACATATTGCTTGCCGTCACTAGTTGATTCTTGATTCAGCGGCATTGTTGGATGAAGCGGCCCAGACCGACATTACGCGTACGCTTACGCGAGACTGGTTCTACCGACGTGCTTCGCACACAGGTGGCTAGTGGGTGTCTGCTTCTCCAGCTTTAGTTGAATCAGATTCAGTGAACAGGGTTCTTTCTGAAGATCAAAAAGCAATAACAATACCGAGTTGTGGTTTTTGATGCATAGGTAAGAACGGTTCTTGCTCAGCTCATAGCAGCCACGTAAAACTTGCAACAACAAAGTAGAGGATGTCTAACTTGTTCTTGCAGGGCATGTTGTGATGTGATATGGTCAAGACATGATGCTAAATTTTATTGTATGAGATGATCATGTTTTGTAACACAGTTATAGGCAACTGGCAGGAGCCATATGGTTGTCGCTTTATTGTATGAAATGCAATCGCCAAGTAATTTCTTTACTTTATCACTAAGCGGTAGCGATAGTCGTAGAAGCAATAGTTGGCGAGACGACAACGATGCTTCGATGGAGATCAAGGTGTCAAGCCGGTGACGATGGTGATCATGACGGTGCTTTGGAGATGGAGATCAAAGGCACAAGATGATGATGGCCATATCATATCACTTATATTGATTGCATGTGATGTTTATCCTTTATGCATCTTATTTTGCTTAGTTCGGCGGTAGCATTATAAGATGATCTCTCACTAAATTTCAAGGTATAAGTGTTCTCCCTGAGTATGCACCGTTGCTACAGTTCGTCGTGCCGAGACACCACGTGATGATCGGGTGTGATAAGCTCTACGTTCACATATAACGGGAGCAAGCCAGTTTTGCACACGCGGAATACTCGGGTTAAACTTGACGAGCCTAGCATATGCAGATATGGCCTCGGAACATTGGAGACCGAAAGGTCGAGCGTGAATCATATAGTACATATGATCAACATAGTGATGTTCACCATTGAAAACTTCTCCATCTCACGTGATGATCGGACATGTCTTAGTTGATATGGATCACATGATCACTTAGATGATTAGAGATATGTTTGTCTAAGTGGGAGTTCTTAAGTAATTTGATTAATTGAACTTTAATTTATCATGAACTTAGTACCTGATAGTATTTTGCATGTCTATGTTGTTGTAGATAGATGGCCCGTGCTGTTGTTCCGTTGAATTTTAATGCGTTCCTAGTGAAAGCTAAGTTGAAAGATGATGGTAGCAACTACACGGACTGGGTCCGTAACTTGAGGATTATCCTCATTGCTGCACAGAAGAATTACGTCATGGAAGCATCGCTAGGCGACAAACCCGCTGCAGGAGCAACGCCAGATGTTATGAACACATGGCAGAGCAAAGCTGATGACTGCTCGATAGTTCAGTGTGCCATGCTTTACGGCTTAGAACCGGGACTTCAACGACGTTTTGAACGTCATGGAGCATATGAGATGTTCCAGGAGTTGAAGTTAATATTTCAAGCAAATTCCCGGATTGAGAGATATGAAGTATCCAATAAATTCTACAGCTGCAAGATGGAGGAGAATAGTTCTGTCAGTGAACATATACTCAGAATGTTTGGGTACCACACCCACTTGACTCAACTAGGAGTTAATCTTCCTAATGATAGTGTCATTGACAGAGTTCTTCAATCACTGCCACCAAGCTACAAGTGCTTCGTGATGAACTATAATATGCAAGGGATGGATAAGACGATTCCTGAGCTCTTCGCAATGCTAAAGGCTACGGAGGTAGAAATCAAGAAGGAGCATCAAGTGTTGATGGTCAACAAGACCACCAATTTCAATAAAAAGGGTAAAGGGAAGAAGGGGAACTTCAAGAAGAACAGCAAGCCAGTTGCTGCTCAAGTGAAGAAACCCAAGTCTAGACCTAAGCCTGAGACTGAGTGCTTCTACTGCAATGGAACTGGTCACTGGAAGCAGAACTGCCCCAAGTATTTGGCGGAGAAGAAGGATGGCAAAGTAAAAGGTACATTTGATATACATGTTATTGATGTGTACCTTACAGTAGTGCCTTGGTATTTGATACTCGTTCAGTTTCTAACATTTGCAACTCGAAACAGGGGCTACAAATTAAGCGAAGATTGGCTAAGGACAAGGTGACGATGCGCGTGGGAAATGGTTCCAAAGTCGATATGATCGCCGTCGGCACGCTACCTCTACATCTACCTTCGGGATTAGTATTAGACCTAAATAATTGTTATTTGGTGCCAGCGTTGAGCATGAACATTATATCTGGATCTTGTTTGATGCGAGACGGTTATTCATTTAAATCAGATAATAATGGTTGTTCCATTTATATGAGTAATATCTTTTATGGTCATGCACCCCTGATGAGTGGTCTATTTTTACTAAATCTTGATAGTAATGATTTCATAGTATTGAAGCCAAAATATGCAGAGTTGATAATGATAGTGCAACTTATTTGTGGCACTGCCGTTTAGAACATTGAAGCTCGCGGCGGATATCGTTATTTTCTCACATTCACAGATGATTTGAGCAGATATGGGTATATCTACTTAACGAAACATAAGTCTGAAACATTTGAAAAGTTCAAAGAATTTCAGAGTGAAGTGGAAAATCATTGTATAAAGAAAATCAAGTTTCTACAATCTGATCGTGGAGGCGAATATTTGAGTTATGAGTTTGGACTTCATTTGAAACAATGCGGAATAGTTTTGCAGCTCACGCCACCTGGAACACCACAGTGTAATGGTGTGTGTGTGAACGTCGTAATTGTACTTTACTAGATATGGTGCGATCTATGACGTCTCTCACTGATTTACCGCTATCGTTTTGGGGTTATGCTTTAGAGACAGCTGCATTCACGTTAAATAGGGCACCATCTAAATCTGTCGAGACGACACCTTATGAATTGTGGTTTAGCAAGAAACCCAAGTTGTCGTTTCTTAAAATTTGGGGTTGTGATGCTTATGTGAAAAAGCTTCAACCTGATAAGCTCGAACCCAAATCAGATAAATGTGTCTTCATAGGATACCAAAAGGAGACTGTTGGGTACACCTTCTATCACAGATCCGAAGGCAAGATATTCATTGCTAAGAATGGATCCTTTCTAGAGAAGGAGTTTCTCTCAAAAGAAGTGAGTGGGAGGAAAGTAGAACTTGACGAGGTAATTGTACCTTCTCCCTTATTGGAAAGTAGTTCATCACTGAAATCAGTTCCAGTGATTCCTACACCAGTAAGTGAGGAAGCTAATGATGATGATAATGAAACTTCTGATCAAGTTACTACTGAACCTCGTAGCTCAACCAGAGTAAGATCCGCACCAGAGTGGTACAGTAATCCTGTTCTGGAAGTCATGTTACTTGACCATGACGAACCTACGAACTATGAGGAAGCAATGATGAGCCCAGATTCCACAAAATGGCTTGAAGCCATGAAATCTGAGATGGGATCCATGTATGAGAACAAAGTGTGGCCTTTGGTTGACTTTCCCGATGATCGGCAGGCCATAGAGAATAAATGGATCTTCAAGAAGAAGACTGACGCTGACGGTAATGTTACTGTCTACAAAGCTCGACTTGTTGCAAAAGGTTTTCGACAAGTTCAAGGAGTTGACTATGATGAGACCTTCTCACCCGTAGCGATGCTTAAGTCCGTCCGAATCATGTTAGTAATTGCCGCATTTTATGATAATGAAATTTGGCAAATGGATGTCAAAACTGCATTCCTTAATTGATACCTTAAAGAAGAGTTGTATATGGAGGTGACAAAGCAGGGAGGTACCAAAGTAATCCAGGAGTGGATCACTGGACAACTGTCAAGAACATCCTGAAATACCTGAAAAGGACTAAGGATATGTTTCTCATATATGGAGGTGACAAAGAGCTCGTCGTAAATGGTTACGTTGATGCAAGCTTTGACACTGATCCGGATGACTCTAAGTCACAAACCGGATACGTGTTTTTATTAATTGGTAGAGTTGTCAGTTGGTGTAGTTGTAGAGCGTCGTGGCGGGATCTATGTGTGCAGCGGAATACATAACTGCTTTAGAAACAGCAAATGAAGGAGTCTAGATGTAGGATTTCATATCCGATCTAGGTGTCATACCTAGTGCATCAGGTCCAATGAAAATCTTTTGTGACAATACTGGTGCAATTGCCTTGGCAAAGGAATCCAGATTTCACAAGAGAACCAAGCACATCAAGAGATGCTTCAATTCCACCCGCGATCAAGTCAAGGAGGGAGACATAGAGATTTGCAAGATACATGCGGATTTGAATGTTACAGACCCGTTGACTAAGCCTCTCTCACGAGCAAAACATGATCAGCACCAAGACTCCATGGGTGTTAGAATCATTACAATGTAATATAGATTATTGACTCTAGTGCAAGTGGGAGACTGAAGGAAATATGCCCTAGAGGCAATAATAAAGTTGTTATTTATATTTCCTTATACCATGATAAATGTTTATTATTCATGCTAGAATTGTATTAACCGGAAACTTAGTACATATGTGAATACATAGACAAACAGAGTGTCACTAGTTTGCCTCTACTTGACTAGGTCGTTGAATCAATGATGGTTATGTTTCCTAACCATAGACATGAGTTGTCATTTGATTAACATGGTCACATCATTAGAGAATGATGTGATTGACTTGACCCATCCGTTAGCTTAGCACGATGATCGTTTAGTTTGTTGCTATTGCTTTCTCCATAACTATACATGTTCCAATGACTATGAGATCATGCAACTCCCGAATACCGGAGGAACACTTTGTGTGCTACCAAATGTCACAACGTAACTGGGTGATTATAAAGGTGCTCTACAGGTGTCTCCGATGGTGTTTGTTGAGTTGGCATGGATCAATATTAGGATTTGTCACTCCGATTGTCGGAGAGGTATCTCTGGGCCCTCTCGGTAATGTACATCACTATAAGCCTTGCAAGCAATGTAGCTAATGAGTTAGTTATGGTATGTAGCATTACGGAACGAGTAAAGAGACTTGCCAGTAATGAGATTGAACTAGGTATTGAGATACCGACGATCGAATCTCGGGCAAGTAACATACCGATGACAAAGGGAACACCGTATATCGTTATGCGGTTCGACCGATAAAGATCTTCGTAGAATAGATAGGAACCAATATGAGCATCCAGGTTCCGCTATTGGTTATCGACCGGAGACATGTCTCGGTCATGTCTACATAGTTCTCGAACCCGTAGGGTCCACACGCTTAACGTTCGGTGACGATCGGTATTACGAGTTTATGTGTTTTAATGTACCGAAGGTAGTTCGGAGTCCCGGATCTGATCACAGACATGACGAGGAGTCTCGAAATGGTCGAGACATAAAGATTGATATGTTGGAAGCCTATGTTTGGACATTGGAATGGTTCCGGGTGAAATCGGGAGTATAACGGAGTACCGGGAGGTTAACGGAACACC
>NC_041380.1:296891354-296930865 GCF_002162155.2 Triticum dicoccoides
GGGCCTTATTGGGCCTTAGTGGAAGAGAGGGGAAAGAAGCAAAGGAGAGGGTTCCCCCCACCCCAAGCCCAATACGAATTGGGAGGGGGCCGGCCCCCCTTTCCTTCCTTCTTCTGTCTCCTTCCTTCTCTCCTAATACCAACAAAGGGAAGGGGGGAATCCTACTCCCGGTGGGAGTAGGACTCCTTGGGGTGCACCTAGAGAAGCCAGCCCCGTCCCCCTCCTCCACTCCTTTATATACAGGGGAGGGGCACCCCATAGACACACAAGTTGATCATTGATCTTTAGCCGTGTGTGGTGCCCCCCTCCACCATAATCCACCTCGGTAATATCGTATCGGTGCTTAGGTGAAGCCCTGTTCCGGTAGCAACATCATCACCGTCATCACGTCGTGTGCTGACGAAGCTCTCCCTCAAAGCTCTACTGGATCGTGAGTTCACGGGACGTCGCCGAGCCAAACATGTGCAGATCATGGAGGTGCCGTATCTTCGGTACTAGATCGGGCGATCGTGAAGACGTACGACTACATCAACTGTGTTGTCATAACGCTTCTGCTTACGGTCTACGAGGGTACGTAGATGATACTCTTCGCTCTTGTTGCTATGCATCACCATGATCTTGCGTGTGCATAGGATTTTTTTTTGCTATTACTGTGTTCCCCAATAGGAGCTGGCCTACTGGTACCCCAAAGATGCACTTTTCTGAGTTGAGCTTGATTTGAAAACGGCGCTGATTATCAAAAGTTTCCTTGAGATCTTACAAGAGGGTTCCGTGCTTCTCCGTCTTCACCACAATATTGTCTACATAGATGTGGGCATTTCTGCTGAGTTGCTTGAGGAGGCACTTCTGTATGCAACGATGAAACGTGGCACCGACATTTCTCAAGCCGAATGTCATAGTCAAGTAGCAGAAGGCTCCGAATGGTGTGATGAAGGCGGTGTTCATGCGGTCGGCCAAGTCCAACTTGATCTGGTGGTACCCTGAGTAGGCATCCAAAAAACTCAGCAGCTCGCATCCGGCTGTGGAGTCTATCACTTGGTCAATCCGAGGCAAAGCAAACGGATCTTTGGGGCAGGCTTTGTTGAGGCTGGTATAGTCAATATACATGCACCACTTGTTGTTCTTCTTCAGCACAAGGACTGGGTTGGCAAGCCACTCTAGAAAATAACACTTCCATAATGAAGCCGGTCTATTTCTTCACCAACAATTCTTCTCTTCTCTTCCGACAGTCGGCGGAGGGGCTATTTGAGTGGTTTGGCATCTGATCTGAATGTAGCTTATGCTCGGCCAAATCCGTCGGAACACCTGGCATGTCTTTGGGAGACCATGCGAATATGTCCCGATTCTCACGAAGGAAATCGACGAGCTCGCTTTCCTATTTGCTGTCAAGGTTGGTCCCTATGACAGCATGCCTCTCCGGGTGCTCGGGGTCCAAGGGGATCTTCTTTGTTTCTTTGGCCGGCTGGAAGGAGCCCTGGGTCTCTGACTCTTTGGGATCTGGCGACAGGTCCGGCTGCTTGCTGGCCATGGCCACCACTCGGTCCAGGAGCTTCTTCTCAGCAGCAATCACAAGGGACTCAGCCAGCCGGCTGCTAGCTGCAGCACAGGCGGCCGACTTCTCGTAGTCCCCGGCTATCGTGATAATGCCCTTAGTTCCCGGCATCTTCATCTTGAGGTAGGCCTAATGAGGTACTGCCATGAACTTGGCTAGAGCTAGCCGGCCTAGGGGCACGTGATAAGGACTCTCCAGGTCAACCACCTCAAACCAAATTGCCTCGCGGCGGAAGTGATCTTTGTCTCCAAAGAGGACGTCTATCTTGATCTTGCCGATTGGTGAGCAGGAAAGGCCGGGCACAATGCCATGAAAGACAGTCCGACTGGGCTGGAGCTGCCTCTCTTTGATGCACAAGTTTTCCATGGTGTCACGGTAGAGGATGTTGATGCTGCTACCGCTGTCTATCAGAATCCAGGAGAAACGAGCAGCTCGCCTCTCCGTTGAAAGGGTGGCATCCAATACCAGAGCATAGGAACCCGAAGAAGGCATCACCTCTGGGTGGTTTGCACGGCTCCAGCTGATGGGCTTCTCGGACCAGTGCATGAATTTTGGGGTATTTGAAGCAACGGCATTCACTTCACGGTGCTGCTGATGTCGGCTGTGCCGGTCACCAGCCACACTGGTGAAGACGACGTAAGCTCCGTGTTCCTTGGGGTATTCATCTTGGATAGCGCCGACTGTTGGGTGGGCCGCCGGCTGCTGGGGAGGAGGCGGCGGCTGGCCAGCAGGCGGAGGAGGCAGCAACCCCTTGCCCTTGGAGATTCGGGTGAGCTAGTGGCACTTCCGGATGGTGTGCTTGGACGGCTTCGCACCACTATGGAACTTGCAGGGAGCATCAAGGGTTTGCTCATACGAGAAGGCGGGCAGCCAAGCAGGCTTTCAGCCCTTCTGACGCTTGTGGCTGGGTTGCCCCTCCGGCTGCTGGTCCTCAACTGTCGCCACCTGCCAACTGGTGGGAGCCAGCTGCGGGGCCTTGCGCTTGTTGTCGTTCTACTGCTGGCGCTGACTGTTGTCACCAGCCAGCGTCCGAGGAGCCGGAGGGAGCACCTTTCCGGTCGCATCCACCTGGAGCTCCAACTTCATGGAGGAGTCGATCATTGTGTACTTGTCTGCTATGATCAGCAGCTCATCGAGTGTAGCCGGCTCGTTGCAGAGAAGTGGTGCTTGAGTAAGGTGCCCTCTCGGCATCCGGCGGTGAAGTACTCAATGGCTTGCACCTCGTGCAACCCTTTGCAGGAGTTGCGTAGTTCAGCCCACCACATCAAGTAGTCGTGCGTGGACTTTATGGGGCCTTGGACGCACAGAGAAAGCTGGCGAGGCTTGGGCAGCCACTTGTAGGTGCTGGTGAAGTTGCGGATGAAGACTTCGGTGAAATCTACCTAGTTATTGACATTGTAGGGCTTCAGGCTGTTCAGCCATGTCTGGGCCGTGCCCTGGAGCATGAGCGGAATGTACTTCATGGCAACGCGCTTGTTGCTGTTTGCTATGTTGATGGATGTGGAGTAATCCAACAGCCAATCCTCCGGCTTCACGAAACTGTTGTACTTGGGCGTGTCTCTTGGGAGCGAGAACCCTTTGGGGAAGGGCTCGTCGCGAATGCGAGGGCCAAAACAAGGCGGGCCGATTGCATCTTCTTCTTCTAGCGCCAGGGATCGCGCCAGACGGTCGATCCAGTGGCGGGCGTCGTTCTCTCCGACTCCTTCACGGTGACCAAGCCGGTCGCCAAGGGTCAGGTGCTCAACAGGCGGCGGGAAGGCACACTTCTCCCGGTGAGGAGGGGGAGGAGGCGGGTTATCATCCCGCCATTCCACTGCTCGTGGGCGGCCGTCTTGGTCGCGCTCAATGGTGATGTGCGTCCGACTGCGGCTAGCAGTCAGCTCGCTGTCTCTCTGGTAGCGGACGCCGCCTGTCGGCAACCGGGAGGTCGCGCCATGCTCTCGTCAAGGGGGGAGGTTTTCGGCATGCTGGTCGGGTTCTTCCACGCTTCGTCATGCAGCGACGCTCGTCACCCTCCTGGTGGTCCAGCTCATCTGCTGCCGCCTGGGCAACAAGTATGTTCTCCATGGGCGTGGCGTAGATAGGGCGGTCTATACCAAACATGCTGGCAATGGCAGCGCCGTGCTGTCGGACCGTAACTATGCGGCTAGGCCTGCCAGCAGCCGGCGTGCCGCCAACAACGCGGTTGATCTCGCGCTAGTAGGCCTCGGAGAGGCGTCTCATGGCGGCGAACTTCTTGGCATTCTCGACGAGCGAGATGCAGCAGGCTTCTAGCGTCTCGGCGTTGGCATCTGCCGCGATGGGCGTAGACAGGTCCTGCATTGTCGCCTGTAGCAGGTCCTGGGTGGCTCCGCCAGAGGCTCCATCGTGGCTGATGACAAGCACCTCCATGATGGTGCTGCCGTCGTTGTCTGCGCAAGGAAGCGGGTCGTCAATGACCACCACGTTGGTGGGGAAGGCGTCGAGGGATGTCGTGTCGGAGTCTACAAGCATCGGGTCAGTGGAGCCAACCGACTCTAGGTCAGATGCTGGCTCGTTGGCGATGTGGAGCTTGCCAAGGAAGTCGATGAGGCAGCTCTCGGGGCTGGCTGCTCCCGCGCCAGGCGCGGGCTCATCGGAGAGGCGAATCTCGCCGATGCGATCAGCGAGGCAGCTCGCTGCGCAAGCGACTTCCGCGCCATGCAGCGTGTAACGCCCCGAGACCGTTGCGCCAGGTGTCTTCCAATTATTCGTTGTTGTTGACTTGTCATTTGTTTGCGTGTCATGCATTTCACATCATTGCATCATGTGCATTGCATCATGCATCTTCTCCATACCATTGTTGTGTTTGTTTAATTTAGTTGCTCATGCGCATTGCAACTTCTTTTCTTCTCTTGATCTTTCCATCAACCCCATGCTCACTTCCAACTTGGTTTCACCCAAGTTTCAAATCCCTATGACACTTCTTTCTTTCCCTTTTCTCTATTTATTTGAGTTGCAAATAGAATTGCTCAAATAAATGTTCATCTTTTGCCCATAAATCATATTTATTATGTAGAGTCATCCTATAAAATTTAAGCCCTTCTGGACTCAGTTTGGTTAGGTTATAAATTCATGCAAGTTTGAATTAAATTCAAACATGTTCCTTTGTGTGAACTTTATTCTCTATAAAATTCCTTTCACCATTTTCATTTAAATTCTTCATATTTTTATGAGTCTGGAAAAATTGTCTTCGTGCCCAGATTCCACCCCTTCTTTCTTTTTCTTTTCTTTATCTTTTCCTGTCTTGTTTTAAAATGGAAAAGAATGTTGAGAAAGGAGGGAGAGAAAGCCCAGCCGAAGCCCTCCCCACTGGGTCGGCCTCCAGGCCCGCCTAACCTATAACCCTAGCCCGACCGAACCCACTCCTCTCGATCTCTCCCTTGTCCCGACCCCTCTCTTCCTTGTTCCGCCGCCAGAGAGAGAAAGAGCATGTAGCTCGAGCACCGAACCTCCCCACTGCTAGCACCTTCGCCTCCCCGCCATGGCACCCCCACAGGAGTCTCCCGGCCGCCGGATCGGGCCGCCTCCAACCGGTTCCTCTCGCCTCCTCCATGCGGCTCCCTTTCCTGCAAGGCCGCCCCTTGCCTCGTCCTCTTCCATGGCTGTAGAAGCGTGCCGCGAGTTCGTCGTCGTGCTGCTTCGCCGTCCGGCCACCGCCGACGACCACCACCTTGCCCCGCCGAGGTGCTGCCTCCTCTGCTAGGACGCCCGGAAGCCGCCGCCCGCTCCTCCCTCGACCCCGCCGGAATCGGGCGCCGTCGAGTCCTCGCGCCCGAGACCATCCCTCTGCGGCTCGGATCCTGCTGTTGCCCACCGCCAGAGGCCCGCGAAGCCGCCGCCCTGCCGCTGAGCACGAGCGCCGCTCCTCTGCTCCGTTCAGCCGCCCCTGGCCCTACTTCTCCTCGCTGAGGCCATGGATGCCCGCGGCCCCGCCGTCCTGCACCTCCACACGTTGCCCGCACACGCCACCAATCGCTGCTCCGCCTCCATCGAGCTCCATTCCCTGCTATCACTGGATCGCCAAGAGGCAGCCCCGTGTTGCTGGTTCGCGCATTTTCCTTGTCGGTTGCTGTTGACGCAAGACCAACGGCTTCATCGTCGTTTGCCTACTCGCCCGAACCTCGAAGATCCCGTGGGACGCCAAATACCACTATCCATCTCCGAGGATTTCTCCCAAGTACCCCACCGGGCGCCAAGTTCCTCTCCAACACGATGGTACGAGTACAACTATCGTCGACGTGCATTTCCCCAAGTACCTCTTGGACCCGACAAGTACCCCGATGACGTGTGTACCACTACCGTCGACCCTCGAAGACTCTGTGGACGCCAAGTTTCTCGTCGTGACCCTAAACATCTACGAAAAAACTTTGTACGACTACTATCATGACCGAAGACCCGTGTACAACTACCGTTGAACGTGGATTCGTCAAGTTCCTTGATGACCATGTACCACCACCGCTTCGCGAACAAAAAAAGACTAATTCCTCATTGAGATGTGTACCTCTACTTCCACTACCGTCGCGAGAACGTCTACTTCCACTACCATCGCGAGAACGTCGACTTCCACTACTTCCTCTACGCCGACTTAATCCGTTCCGAAATTGCACGCTTCGAAGGTATAACCACCGAGACGACGCCCGTGAACGAACGTTGTGTGTTGTATGAAATGCTCGCGTTTGCACCGTGCCCGATGTGTTTCTTGCATGTTCCCCGTTGCCATACTGTCGCCTTGCCATACTGTCGCCTCGTGGGACACCCGGTTACTGGGATCACCCCACCATCTTTTGACACGCTTCCGTCACTTTTTCTTTTGCACCGGTATTTCCATGAGCTACCGGAATCGATATGTTGCCGTGGCAACATTTTCGGACTCGTCGCCGTGGCACCCTTTCTTTCCATCACGATGACAAATACTTCATAATATGCTCATGTCAACTTTTAATAAAAACTGCATAAAACTTGCACATGTCATTCGCATCATGATAATAACATTTAAATGTTTAACAGTGTTGTTGCACCAAATTGCTAATGCATATGGGGTTTTACCGGAATTGTTGGTTGATGTTTCCGGCCTCATTTAATATGCCTAACTGTGTATTCTATTCATGTTTCACCTCTTGCCATGCTTAACAACATTTAATATTGATGAGTACATAACCGAGAGAGAACTAAATAATTGATGTGGTGTTCCATCAATATGCATCTCGATGCATATTGAGCTCCACTTAACTTGTAGTGTTGTTTGTGCACTTTGCCAGGCCATGCCTCATTAAACCGGACATGCATCATACTTGGTTGTGCATCATGCCATGTTTATGTGATGATTGTTTACTATGTTGTTTGCTTTTTCTGGTGTTGCTTCTTCGGGTTAGTTTCGATAACGTCGCGTTTGTGAGGATCCGTTCGACTACGTCCGTTTGCCTTCGTCATGGACTCGTTCTTCTTCCTTGCGGGATCTTAGGCAAGATGACCATACCCTCAAAACCACTTCTATCTTTGCTTGCTAGTTGTTCGCTCTATTGCTATGCCGCGATACCTACCACTTGTTATATCATGCCTCCCTTATTGCCATGTCAAGCCTCTAACCCACCTTTCCTAGCAAACCGTTGTTTGGCTATGTTACCGCTTTGCTCAGCCCCTCTTATAGCGTTGCTAGTTGCAGGTGAAGGTGGAGTTTGTTCCTTGTTGGAACATGGATATTTTGTTGGGATATCATAATATCTCTTATTTAATTATTTAATGCATCTATACACTTGGTAAAGGGTGGAAGGCTCGGCCTTATGCCTGGTGTTTTGTTCCACTCTTGTCGCCCTAGTTTCCGTCATACCGGTGTTATGTTCCTTAATTTTGCGTTCCTTACACGGTTGGGTGTTATGGGAACCCCTTGACAGTTTGCTTTGAATAAAACTCCTGCAGCAAGGCCCAACCTTGGTTTTACATTTGCCTAACAACCTATCACCTTCCCTTGAGTTCTGCAGACTCAAGGGTCATCTTTATTTTAACCCCCCACCCCCCCTCGGGCCAGTGCTTCTCTAAGTGTTGGTCCGAAACAGAGCCGCTTGCGGCGCCACCTCGGGGAAACTTGAGGGTTGCTTTTAGTTGTACATAGTGTTCATCCGGTGTTGCCCTGAGAACGAGATATGTGCAGCTCCTATCAGGATGTCGGCGCATCAGGCGGTCTTGCTGGTCTTGTTTTACCATTGTCGAAATGTCTTGTAACCGGGATTCCGAGTCTGATCGGGTCTTCCTGGGAGAAGGAATATCCTTCGTTGACCGTGAGAGCTTGTGATGGGCTAAGTTGGGACACCCCTGCAGGGTTTTGAACTTTCGAAAACCGTGCCAGCGGTTACGGGCAGATGGGAATTTGCTGATATCCGGTTGTAGAAAACCTGACACTTAACTTAATTTAAAATGCATCAACTGCGTGTGTAGCCGTGATGGTCTCGTTCCGGCAGAGTCCGGGAAGTGAACACGGTTTTGAAGTTATGTTTGAACATAAGTAGTTTCAGGATCACTTCTAGTTCACGACCATTTTTTTGCTTCTCGTCTCGCTCTTATTTGCGTAAGTTAGCCACCATATATGCTAATGCTTGCTGCAGCTCCACCTCAATACCCCTTTTCCTACCCATAAGCTTAAATAGTCTTGATCGCGAGGGTGTGAGATTGATGAGTCCCCGTGACGCACAGATTACTTCCAAAACCAGTTTGCAGGTGCCGATGATACCAGTGCAGGTGACTCAACTGAGCTCAAGTGGGAGCTCGATAAAGATTGTGTTCGTGGTGTTGTTTCGTTTCCAGATTTATCAGTAGTGGATCCCAGTTGGGGCGATCGGGGATCTATCGCATTTGGGGTTGTCTTTATTTTGGTTCCGTAGTCGGACCTTGATTGTATTATGGATGATGTAATGCTATATTTATGTATTGTGTGAAGTGGCGATTGTAAGCCAACTCTTTATCCCTTTCTTGTTCAGTACATGGGATGTGTAAAGATTACCCCTCTTGCGACATGCCTACTATGCGGTTATGCCTCTAAGTCGTGCTCCGACACGTGAGAGATATTGCCGCAATGTGGGTGTTACAAGTTGGTAATCAGAGCCTTCCCCGACTTAGGAGCCCCTTGCTTGATCGAATTGTTGGCGTTGTTGAGTCTAGAAAAATGTTTTGAGTCTTATAGGATTATGTATATCGGAGAGTAGGATTCTTTTTACTCCTCAGTCCCTTCATCGCTGGTGAGGCTTCCTGGCGTAGAGTTTTGACTCTTCTCTTCTCAAATTTCACAAAAAAATAATTAGGATCACGCGGGTATCTTGGAATCGTTTCGATGGTTTTGTGACGAGAACATTGTTCTTGGTGCCTCCTGACATTTAGGGGTTGTGGCAGTGTTCCGAGGAGTTGAGCTTCGAGGTGTTGTCGTCACAATTTTATCATTGCAATTCTGGAATACCTGAGTTCGTCGACATCGAAAATCTCCTTTATGCAGTTGTTGATGAGATAACCTCGACGCCACCCAGTACTGGGGCGGGAGTTCGGGAGTATTGCCATAACTCGTATAACGGATGGTTTTCGAAGGTTGAGGTAAACGATTTCCGAAGGTTTCTTGGTTATGTGTTGAAGGATGGATACAGCTGGATATAGGTATTGTTAGTTTGGGTGAGATATTATGCTTCCCATGTATCCTCAACACCTGATTGCATAACCAGAAAGTTTCGGGAGTTTATAAGTGGGAATTCAAGTAGCTCCTAGAATATCTTTCCAATAGACACATGATACGATATGGGATCTATCATATGTTTGTTTCCGGTTTATTCTGCAAGCCAATCCTTTGTTTTGTTTGTGGTATTCGAGTTGTTCCGAAGTCAAGTGTTGATTCCATACCTTCCCTAAATGGTGTTCTCATATTTCTATGTGAATACTAATCCTTCATGTTAATCGAGATTGTCATGTCAATCCTTTTCAACGGTGTGTTTCTCTTCAGGTGGATCCTATCATTTCAACATCCGCAAGATCAACTCAAAGTCTTCTCAACGTTATTTGTTTCATCCATCCCAAGTTGCCTTTGTTTTCCCGCCCTCCCACCCTTTTTCTTCAAGGACTCAGATTTCTTTATCAAGTATCCATCTTATGGATGTGAAGCCTCTTTACTCCTCCCTTTCAATGTTCTTATCCGGTGATTCTCAAGAAGATACTAACGGAGCTTCAAGATCACCATTCATCATTCTTTTTTCTCCGACGGATTCAAGTCAAGCTTTGTTGATCATATCCTTTCCTCGTTCCAATGCTTTCTCAAACCGGTGCACATCTTAATCATCCACTTCTCGCCATTCGTTTGTTCTGGAGTGCTCAAGATATCGCGAAGATTCGTGTTTCCACTCTGCATTCGTTCAAGCTCTTTCGAGGATGTTATCTCATTCAAGCCTTTTAATTCAACCGGTGCAATCTATCTTTTAAATCGTTCAACGGTGTTTCTTTTGAGTGAGCCCTAACCCACAGGTCTTTTCCCAGGATATTACCTGACTCTTCTATTTTCCTGGAGTTACTCTCAAATTCTTCTCCAAGTTTGAGTAAGAATGAATTATCATCAGTCGAATGCCTTCTCCAAGATAGTTTTCCAAATTATTTTCATCCTTGGTTCAACCTTTCTATTTTTCATTCCGGAGTGCGTCAACAATTCATGATGGTGTTTCTCGTCGTCATTCTCAGATTTTGAAGACCGAAGAAGAGTATCTCTTCAATCTTATCAATTCTCTCGATGATGGTGTTTTCGATTGTGAGAATTCTTTTCACCCATCCGAAGCAATTCAATAGTCTTTTCAGTTTGATTCTCCAAAGGCCATCATTTCGGGTTTATTCATTCTCAACTTTCAGCTCTCGTTCTCCAAATCTTACCGGTGCATCATTCATATTTCTCTAATCAGCTCGGGATCTCTTCGTTCACTTGTGTCTAAATTCTCTCAAGCATCTTCGTTCTCTCGTATCAAATTCTCTCAAGTATCTTAGTTCATTTCATAATTCTTCCCGGTGTTTCTTTATCTTTTCTTCGTTCATTTTAAATTCTTACGGTGGTTCTTCCAAGATTCTTCTTCGTTCATTTATCATATCAATTTATTCGTTGTTTCAATCCTACCGGTGGTTCGTTGAAGACCTTCTCAAGTTTGCGCTATATCTATCTTAACCCTCTCTACGAGAATAAGTAGTATGCCAAATCCATTGCTTGTCATCAATTTAAATTGGTGAAGGATACGCATAATGTAATTCTTATTCTTGTTTCATCCAAGCGATTAATTCCTTATTCCGGAGGTTCATCAAATTCTCGGTTTCAATTGTTTCATCTTTCTTTTCTGGAGTTCCAAGGTTTTCCGCTTTATCTCGTCGCGAAGCTCCATCTAAATCATTACAAGGCTTCACCTTGTGTTTTCAACTTTCCTTTCTTTTTATCATCATTTTGTTACCGGAGTTCTTGATGGAGGCTCTACATGGTGGTTCATCAAGGATTCCTTTCATTCTTCAATTGTTCGTCAAGATTTCTCTCGAAGCTATGATCCGCCAAGCTATACTTCAAGTGTTCTTCATCTTGCATTTCGAAGTGCAATTCTTTCATATCTCATCTTTTGAGGTGGTGTTATGTCATTCTTGATAATTTCCCTTCGTGTTTCATGATTCACAAGTTATCAAGAATGAGGTATTTTAAATCCATTAATCTCTTCGTTGGAGTTGGCTTGTGTCATATTTCACCTAAAGCCTTCCCTAAAGAATGTTGCTATTGTGGTGCTTATCAATGATTCAAGTTATCTCTCTATCTTCTTGGTGGAAGAAGTTTTCATCTCTTCTTTATTCCCGATCAATCATTGTTTTTCGTTAGTGGCGGAATTTCACCTCAGTTTTGAGATGTTCTCCATAAGCCCACTACAAGCTAACTCTTTTCGTTGTTGGTTTTCCAACAACTCCGTTATAACCCTCTTGGAAGGGTGCCTTCCAAGATCATATGTGGCAGAAGTTGTCTTTTTCTTCTCAATTCTTTCCTTTCCAACAATCTAGCTTCTATTCTTTTGTTCCGGAAGCATTGTGAGGTTGCTCTCTTCACTCTTCATCTCGAATTGTGAGGATCATGTTCTTTCCTTTTGCTTATCCATTCAACCGGAGTGTCGTGTCCTTCATTCAAGTTCTCTTATCTTATCAAGTTATACCTCCCCTTTCAACCGGAGTGTTGTCCGGATTTGTTCTTCCTTGTTTCTCTTTTCTAACGGAGTGTTTTCAACTTTGTTCATCTCCGTTGTATTCCTTTCTCGAAATTGGTTAACCTCGCAAGGTTCAGTGGTTTCACTTGTTTGTCAAAGAAGCAACTTTGTTACCTTTTCTCTTCCTCTTCATTTTCCCTCCGGTGCCATTCTAGATCTCGGGACGAGATCCTCTCGTAGTGGTGGAGTGTTGTAACGCCCCGAGACCGGTGCGCCAGCTGTCTTCCAGTTATCCTCTGTTGTTGTCTTGTCATTTGTTTGCGTGTCATGCATTTCATATCATTGCATCATGCATCTTATCCATACCATTGTTGTGTTTGTTTAATTTAGTTGCTCATGCGCATTGCAACTTCTTTTCTTCTCTTGATATTTCCATCAACCCCATGCCCACTTCCAACTTGGTTTCACCCAAGTTTCAAATCCCTATGCCACTTCTTTCTTTCCCTTTTCTCTATTTATTTGAGTTGCAAATAGAATTGCTCAAATAAATGTTCATCTTTTGCCCATAAATCATATTTATTATGTAGGGTCATCCTATAAAATTTAAGACCTTTTGGATTCAGTTTAGTTAGGTTATAAATTCATGCAAGTTTGAATTAAATTCAAACATGTTCCTTTGTGTGAACTTTATTCTCTCTAAAATTCCTTTCACCATTTCATTTAAATTCCTCATATTTTTATGAGTCCAGAAAAATTGTCCTCGTGCCCAGATTCCACCCCTACTTTCTCTTTCTTTTCTTTATCTTTTACTGTCTTGTTTTTAAATGGAAAAGAATGTTGAGAAGGGAGGGAGAGAAAGCCCAGCCGGCGCCCTCCCCACTGGGCCGGCCTCCAGGCCCACCTAACCTGTAACCCTAGCCCGACCGAACCCACTCCTCTCGATCTCTCCCTCGTCCCGACCCCTCTCTTCCTCGTTCCGCCGCCAGAGAGAGAAAGAGCGTGCAGCTCGAGCGCCAAACCTCCCCGCTGCTAGCACCTTCGCCTCCCCGCCATGGCACCCCCACAGGAGCTCCCGGCCGCCGGATCGGGCCGCCTCCGCCCGGTTCCTCTCGCCTCCTCCATGCGGCTCCCTTTCCTGCAAGGCCGCCCCTTGCCTCGTCCTCTTCCATGGCTGTAGAAGCGTGCCGCGAGTTTGCCGCCGTGCTGCTTCGCCGTCCGGCCGCCGTTGACGACCACCACCTTGCCCCGCCGAGGTGCTGCCTCCTCTGCTAGGATGCCCAGAAGCCGCCGCCCGCTCCTCCCTCGACCCCGCCGGAATCGGGCGCCGTCGAGTCCTCGCGCCCGAGACCATCCCTCTGCGGCTCAGATCCTGTTGTCGCCCACCGCCTGAGGCCCGCGAAGCCGCCGCCCTGCCGCTGAGCACGAGCGCTGCTCCTCTGCTCCGTTCAGCCGCCCCTGGCCCTGCTTCTCCTCGCTGAGGCCATGGATGCCCGCGGCCCCGCGTCCTGCACCTCCACACGCTGCCCGCACACGCCACCAATCGCTGCTCCGCCTCCATCGAGCTCCATTCCCTGTTGTCACTGGATCGCCAAGAGGCAGCCCCCTGTTGCTGGTTCGCGCGTTTTCATTGTCGGTTGTTGTTGACGCAAGACCAACGGCTTCATCGTCGTTTGCCTACTCGCCCGAACCTCGAAGATCCCGTGGGACGCCAAATACCACTATCCATCTCCGAGGATTTCTCCCAAGTACCGCAACGGGCGCCAAGTTCCTCTCCAACACGATGATACGAGTACAACTATCGTTGACGTGCATTTCGCCAAGTACCTTGATGACGTGTGTATCACTACCGTCGACCCTCGAAGATTCCGTGGACGCCAAGTTTCTCGGCGTGACCTTGAACATCTATGAAAAACGTTGTACGACTACTACCATGGCCGAAGACACGTGTACAACTACTGTTGAACGTGGATTCGTCAAGTTCCTCGGTGACCATGTACCACCACCGCTTCGCGAATAAAAAAGACGAATTCCTCATTGAGATGTGTACCTCTACTTCCACTATCGTCACGAGAATGTCTACTTCCACTACCGTCGCAAGAATGTCGACTTCCACTACTTCCTCTACGCCGACTTGATCTGTTCTGAAATTGCACGCTTCGAAGGTATAACCACCGAGACGACGCCCGTGAACGAACGTTGTGTGTTGTATGAAATGCTCGTGTTTGCATCGTGCCCGACGTGTTTCTTGCATGTTCCCTGTTGCCATACCGTCGCCTCGTGGGACACCCGGTTACCGGGATCACCCCACCATCTTTTGACACGCTTCCGTCACCTTTTCTTTTGCACCGGTATCTCCATGAACTACCGGAACCGATATGTTGCCATGGCAACATTTTCGGATTCGTCGCCGTGGCACCCTTTCTTTCCATCAGGATGACAAATGCTTCATAATATGTTCATGTCAACTTTTAATAAAAACCGCATAAAACTTGCACGTGTTATTCGCATCATGATAATAACATTTAAATGTTTAAAATTGTTGTTGCACCAAATTGCTAATGCATATGGGGTTTTACCAAAATTGTTGGTTGATATTTCCGGCCTCATTTAAAATGTCTAACTGTGTATTCTATTCATGTTTCACCTCTTGCCATGCTTAACAACATTTAATATTGGTGAGTACATAACCGAGAGAGAACTAAATAATTGATGTGGTGTTCCGTCAATATGCATCCCGATGCATATTGAGCTCCACTTAACTTGTAGTGTTGTTTGTGCACTTTGCCATGCCATGCCTCATTAAACCGGACATGCATCATACTTGGTTGTGCATCATGCCATGTTTATGTGATGATTGTTTACTATGTTGTTTGCTTCTTTCCGGTGTTGCTTCTTCGGGTTAGTTCCGATAACGTCGCGTTTGTGAGGATCCGTTCGACTACGTACGTTTGCCTTCGCCATGGACTCGTTCTTCTTCCTTGCGGGATCTCAGGCAAGATGACCATACCCTTGAAATCACTTCTATCTTTGCTTGCTAGTTGTTCGCTCTATTGCTATGTCGCGATACCTACCACTTGCTATATCATGCCTCCCTTATTGCCATGTCAAGCCTCTAACCCACTTTTCCTAGCAAACCGTTGTTTGGCTATGTTACCGCTTTGCTCAGCCCCTCTTATCGCGTTGCTAGTTGCAGGTGAAGGTGGAGTTTGTTCCTTCTTGGAACATGAATATTTTGTTGGGATATCACAATATTTCTTATTTAATTATTTAATGCATCTATACACTTGGTAAAGGGTGGAAGGCTCGGCCTTATGCCTGGTGTTTTGTTCCACTTTTGCCGCCCTAGTTTCCATCATACCGGTGTTATGTTCCTTGATTTTGCGTTCCTTACGCGGTTGGGTGTTATGGGAACCCCTTGACAGTTCGCTTTGAATAAAACTCCTGCAGCAAGGCCCAACCTTTGTTTTACATTTGCCTAACAACCTATCACCTTCCCTTGGGTTCTGTAGACTCAAGGGTCATCTTTATTTTAACCCCCCACCCCCCTCCTCGGGCCAGTGCTTCTCTAAGTGTTGGTCCAAAATAGAGCCGCTTGCGGCGCCACCTCGGGGAAACTTGAGGGTTGGTTTTAGCTGTACGTAGTGTTCATCCGGTGTTGCCCTGAGAACGAGATATGTGCAGCTCCTATCAGGATGTCGGCGCATCGGGCGGTCTTGCTGGTCTTGTTTTACCATTGTTGAAATGTCTTGTAACCGGGATTCTAAGTCTGATCGGGTCTTCCTGGGAGAAGGAATATCCTTCGTTGACCGTGAGAGCTTGTGATGGGCTAAGTTGGGACACCCCTGCGGGGTTTTGAACTTTCTAAAGCCGTGCCCGTGGTTATGGGCAAATGGGAATTTGTTGATATCCGGTTGTAGAAAACCTGACACTTAACTTAATTTAAAATGCGTGAACCACGTGTGTAGCCATGATGGTCTCTTTCCGGCGGAGTCCGGGAAGTGAACATAGTTTTGGAGTTATGTTTGAACGTAAGTAGTTTCAGGATCACTTCTTGATCACTTCTAGTTCACGATCATTGTTTTGCTTCTCTTCTCGCTCTTATTTGCGTAAGTTAGCCACCATATATGCTAGTGCTTGCTGCAGCTCCACCTCACTACCCCTTTTCCTACCCATAAGCTTAAATAGTCTTGATCGTGAGGGTGTGAGATTGCTGAGTCCCCGTGACTCATAGATTACTTCCAAACCCAGTTTGCAGGTGTCGGTGATACCAGTGCAGGTGACGCAACTGAGCTCAAGTGGGAGCTCGATAAAGATCATGTTCATGGTGTTGTTTCATTTCCAGATTGATCGGTAGTGGAGCCCAGTTGGGGCGATCGGGGATCTATCGCATTTGGGGTTGTCTTTATTTTGGTTCCGTAGTCGGACATTGATTGTATTCTGGATGATGTAATGCTATATTTATGTATTGTGTGAAGTGGCGATTAAGCCAACTCTTTATCCCTTTCTTGTTCAGTACATGGGATGTGTAAATATTACCCCTCTTGCGACATGCCTACTATGCGGTTATGCCTCTAAGTCGTGCTCCGACACGTGGAAGATATAGTCGCATCATGGGTGTTACACAGCGCGTTTGCGCAAACGCCATCGGGCGTGCCGGGCTGGCTGCGCTCATTAGGGAGGAAAAGGGTTCCCGTCCAGAACAGATCTCCGGACGACGGTGCACCAGGCCCCACTGTGGGCGCCAAATGTCGGGGGTGTCGTGTGACATATGCCAAAGGATGGCTTATCATGGTGGGGGAGTAATACGTCGCCGGTGCCTGGAAACGGGATAAGGCGTAGATAGGTACGCCGACGCATCTTACCCAAGTTCGTGGCTCTCCTAGGAGATAAAACCCCTAGTCCTGCTCTGCTGGGTCTCCTCACGATCACTATCTCAACAAGTAGCTACAAGCTTGCTCCTTGAGCTGTTTGGCTAGAAGAGGAAGAAGGGCAAGGCTAGCTCTACTCCTCTCTCTATGTGTGTGTTATCTAAGAGGTTGAACCCTTTGCATGGGTGCCCTGGGGGTTTATATAGGCCTACCCCCAGGGGTACAACGGTAATCCGGTCAGGTGTGGGACCCGGCCATCAGTGTCTCTGGTAGCCGGCTTCTCCGCCTACTACTGGGGCACGCCGCCTGGTGGGTCCCATCGGCTGTCTTGTACTTGGCCGACAGGTTGCGCCCACCGATGGCAGGTCATGTCGGCTGCTTAGTATTGTGACAGTGCCACTGATGATGTGTGCTTTGTCGGGGGGAGCATGGCTACAGTGCCGCCGCGTGGCGGGCGTTTACTATAGCCATTCCCCATCTCTTCTGGTTAATGGCGCACAGACTCTGAGGAAGGGGGAGCGCCGCCTGCTAGGAGTCGGCATCCCTTGCGCCGACTGGTCAGGGCCCGCCGCCCTCTGGCTCCTCATGGATAGGTACGGCCCGCCGCCTGCGGGCGGTACCGACAACCCGTCGTGGGGGTGCTGCACCCTAGGCCATAGGTGATGTCACGGGCTGATTGGCGATAGTGTCGCGCCGGGCAGGGGATGCCAGCCTGGTACGGGGCACTGTGGCCACGTTCCGCCCTAGATTCGATGGTGGCAGGTTGTACTGTAGTCACGCCCCGTCTCATCGTCGTAAAGGTGTGCTAACTTTGAGGGGACGAGGGGCCGACTGCCAGGAGCTGGCCTCCCTGGAGGCCGCCTGCTAGGAGTCGGCCCACCTCATGGCCACCCTCTGGGCCCCGCCGCCTTCCAGCAGCCAGCTGTTTGGACCTGCCGGCCCCTAGAAGGAGGATGCTTATCTTCGATGCTTTGAGGGGTGTAGGTAGACCCAATGTATTGAAATACCAAGGGGGTCGATGTGGCTACCCGTGGTCATTTACTCCGACATTGAACTCAGCATTGGCAAAGAAACTATGACGAGCAGCGACGAACACCGGTGAACACCGACGAACTAGGGTAACCTAATGCGGATTGAGAATAAGTTTAGATGAGTACATGTTGATGTTGATGAACAGCGGAGGGGCGCCGCGATCTCTGGTCATAGTCAGGTCGATGCAGTGGCCTGGGTCAGAGTTGTTGAAGAAGGTCGATGGCGGCGGCGGAGCTCGTGCTGCAGCGGACGGTGCGAGGAAGACGAAGAAGAAGAGGCAGGGGCAGGGGTAAAAGTGAAAAGGAGGCTTGCTGTCCCTATTTATAAGGAAGTGATAACATGGCACACGTGGAAATCGAGGAGGCAAAATGATTATGCTTACAATGCGGGCGCCTCGATTTTTGGGAGGCCCATTAAGATAAAGGTCTTTTGAGATATCCTGGGCCTTGTGTGGAATTAATGCACATGACGTCATGGCGGGTTGCAATGATTCTGCTTATGTGACGTCATGGCGGGTTATAGCGGACTGATGAACATTTGGCACTGATACATTCTGCTAAGTTAAAAGGTGGAGATTTATATGAACAAGTTCAAATCAACCTGGGGCCTAATCTTGTGGATATAGCTTTGGGGTGTGACCTACCCAGGAGGGGCCGGGTTACACCATTGGCAGCTTAACATGAAGAAAGTCCAAGGAGTCCAAAGGAGAAGGTATGAAGACGGCGGCTCATAAAAGGCAGGCCTGGTAAGGGCCCAAGGCCCGGGCTTGTGAACCGCCATACGTAGACTTGCTTTGTAAGGCATGACTAAGTAGAAACCGAGCCGGTCACGTTATGTGAGCCGGCGGGGACTCTGTAAGCCTCCCGGTATCTACCTGTGTATATAAAGGTGAGACCCGGTGGTGGGTTAACTCAAGAAATAAGCAATCGAGAACTAGGTCAAGCGTATTCGCTCCCTTGTAATCAAAACTCAAGCAATACAACTAGAAGCAGGATGTAGGCTTTTACCTCATTGAGAGGGGCCGAACCTGGGTAAAACTCCTTGTGTCCTTTGTCCCGTTCAACCCCTTCAAGCTAACCTAGCCATGATGGCTCCACACCTAAGTCCTTTCACTAGGGCATCTACCGTGACAAATCCACGACAAATATGATGCTTTGTTCCCCATATTTGCATTGGTGGCGAACTTTGATGCCAAGTGGATGTAATAAGTGTAATAGTCGTAATATCCTAGCGTAAGTTGCTTGCCTATTTATTACCTTGTTGTCTTGTTTATTTGTTTGGTTGTAGTCAGTGCAGCTCTTTTTTACGGTTTGCTAGTGGCCGCAATAACCTATTTTTAAAAATTATGCCACAATAACCATGGGCAACATACGGACCATTGTAACCATGGTCCTGCTATCTGCTGTAGTTACCATGGGCCTCCTACGGGCCTTCAACGGGCCGCAGAATCAATGGGCCTTCTATGGGCCATATGATCGATTGGCCAAACATGGGTCGTACTATTCCTGGACCAATAATGGACTGCAATATGGGCTGTAAACGGTCTAGAGTGGGAATCGTCGGTTTATGGGTTGACTATAATGGGTCGTTAATAGGCCAACGAGTATATCAGGCTTAATTCTATCTACAAGCATAACGGGTCATTAATGGACTGTATTTGATGATGCTATGAAACCGCACAACGGATTAACGGGCTGCAAACGGGTCGACTATAACCAGGGGCTGAATTTGGCCCACAAGCAGAACAGGCGAGTAACGGACCATAAGTAATAGAATGCTAGAAATGAGCCCAAGAATAAATGAACCCTTAGAAGGCCGAAAGATAACACGGGCTGGAAATGGTCCACTGGAATAATGGGTCGTTAATGAGTATAAAGTTGTACACTGTTCATTGTGGGCAGTTTCACAACGGGCTGGAATCATATTGGACGGCCCAAATGACGCTAATGGGCCTAATTCGTATAGGCCTTAACGGTCCATGAGTTAGCGGGATGTAAATGGGCTATATGTGAACAGGCTGTTAACAGGCTTTCCGTGGGCCGGCCCGCTATCTTTTGACCAATTTAAATGGGCCGGCCTTTTGACCTGCATGGGGCACTGTTGGGCCGAGCCACGTGTCGACGTATCATAGGCGTCTCTCGTCCATTCGCTAGATGACATCTGTCCCAAGGCGAAGCTGGCACGTGGTTCCTTCGACCAATGAGAATTTTACACGTGGAAAATCACCATTGGTCATTGTTGTTAACGGGTTATCGGATCCAAAACTGGACCCGATAGCTTAACGGCGACCTATTACGATGGATGCCATGTGTCGGATACCCTTGAAGAAAACACTTCCATGACGTGGGATTTATTGTCATGGAAGTGGTCACTTCCGTGATGATAATTTCAGTATTGTCATGGAACACTTCTACGATAGGACAGGTATGACTATCTTGATTCTGTCATAAAATCATCATGGATGTACATGCATGACAGAAAAAGTGACCTACTGTGACAGGCATGTATCATCACGAAAGTGTTTTTTTTGTAGTGTATGTGGGTGGACCGGTGCTTGGGTGCTGGTCTTACTTGAAAAACCCTCCCACTTATGATTACCCCCTCTCGCAAGCATCCGCAAATACGAAAGAAGAATTAAGATAAATCTAACCATAACATGAATCATATGGATCCAAATCAGCCCCTTATGGAATAGTGCGTAAATTAGGGTTTAAGCTTCTGACACTGTAGCAACCCATCATCTAATTACTACTCCACAATGCCTTCCCTTAGGCCCAAAGATGGTGAAGTGCCATGTAGTCGACGTTCACATGATAACACTAAAGGAAGCAACAACATACACATCATCAAAATATCGAACGAATACCAAATTCACATGATTACTTATAACCGGACTTCTCCCATATCCTCAAGAACAAAAGTAACTACTCACAAATCATATTCATGTTCAAGATCAAAGGGGTATTGAATATCATTCGGGATATGAACATATCATCTTCCACCAAATAAATCAACTAGCATCAACTACGAGATGTAATCAACACTACTAGCAACCCACAAGTACCAATCTGAGGTTTTGAGACAAAGATTGATTACAAGAGATGAACTAGGGTTTGAGATGAGATGGTGTTGGTGAAGATGTTGAGGGAGATTGGTCCTCCCATGATGAGAGGATCGTTGGTGATGACGATGGCTTCGATTTCCCCTCCCGAGGGGGAGTTTCCCCGGTGGAATCGCTCCATTGGAGAGCAAAAGTGCTCCTGGACAGGTTCCGCCTCGAGACGGCAGCGTTTTGTCCCAAAACCTTCCTCTTGATTTTTTTTCTAGGTCAAATGGCACCTTATAGCAGAAGATGTGCTTCGGAGGCCTGCCAGGCCACCAGGGCCCCCACAAGTCCAGGGGACGCGCCCCCGGGCTTGTGGTTGCTTGGTGGGACCCCTTCTGATGATTCTTTCACCAACAATTTTTTTTCATTCCAAAATAATTGTCCGTCAATTTTTAGGTCATTTGGAGTTGTGTAGAAAAGGTGTCTTCGATATAGCCCTTTCGGGTCCAGAATTCCAGCTGCCGGCAATCTCCCTCTTGATGTGAAACTTGCAAAATAAGAGAGAAAAGACATAAGAATTGTATCATAAAGTGATGTAACCATCCATAATGCAATAAATATCAATAGGAAAATATGATGCAAAATGGACGTATCATCCCTCCACACCGCTCCAAGGGAGACGTACCTTCCCCTAAAGGGAGGGAACTTCGGTAACACATCCTCGTCTCCATCGACTCCACTTGTGGTTATTTCTAACCTTTTACTTTGTGCAAGCTTATATTGTGTTTGTATCTTGTGTTCTCTTGTGTTGCTATTATTGAGCTCATCATATAGGTTGTCCACCTAGTTGCTTATTAAAAGAAGCTAAAAATTGTTACTCGCCTGTTCAGCCCCCTCTAGTTGACCACGATCCTCTCAGCTATATTATAACAGGTTCAAACCGTGTAAAAGCTCCAACATTTCCCCAAATTTGAATGATTGCAAACACGCATGTCTCTGTTTCATCATCCTAGCAAGGAAAATCGGGTGTTCCTCCTCATTGCCACTGCCACCATCGACCAGCTCAGGAGACGGCTAATAGAGCGTTGAAGCCTTCTTAAGAAGGCAACACACTCAAGATCAAGAGATAGTGAGGGAGATCAAGGGGATAGAGAGTGAGGAAGGTGGAGAGAGATCTTGCAGATGCACATTGGTAGGACAACCACATTCTGAAATATAAATGGGATTTGGTGCTAAGTGATACGTCCATTTTGCATCATGCTTTTATATTGAAATTTATTGCATTATAGGCTGTTATTACACATTATAGCACAATAATTATGCCTTTTCTCTCTTATTTTACAAGGTTTACATGAAGAGGGAGAATGTCGGCAGCTAATTCTGGACTAGAAAAGGAGCAAATCTGATAGACCTATTCTGCACAACTCCAAAGTCCTAGAACTTCACGGAGAACTATTTTGGAATATATAAAAAATATTGGGCGAAGAAAGTACCATAGGGGGCCCACCAGCCATCCACAAGGGTGGGGGCGCGCCCCCTACCTTGTGGGCCCCCTGGCAGGCCTCCGGTGCCCATCTTCTGCTATATGGTGTGTTTTGACCTAGAAAAAATCATAAGGAAGCTTTTGGGACGAAGCACCGCCATCTCGAAGTGGAACCTGGGTAGGACCAATCTAGAGCTCCCGCGGAGCTATTCTGCCGGGGAAACTTCCCTTCGGGAGGGGGAAATCAAAGCCATCGTCATCACCAATGATCCTCTCATCGAGAGGGGGTCCATATCCATCAACATCTTCACCTGCACCATCTCCTCTCAAACCCTCGTTCATCTCTTGTATCCGATCTTTGTCTCAAAACCTCAGATTGGTACCTGTGGGTTGCTAGTAGTGTTGATTACTCCTTGTAGTTGATGCTAGTTGGTTTATTCGGTGGAACATCGTATGTTCAGATCCTTAATGATAATTAATACTCCTCTGATTATGAACAGGAATATGCTTTGTGAGTAGTTACGTTTGTTCCTGAGGACATGGGAGAAGTCTTGTTATAAGTAATCATGTGAATCCGGTATTCATTCGATATTTTGATGAGATATATGTCGTCTCTCCTCTAGTGGTGTTATGTGAACGTCGACTACATGACACTACACCATGATTTGGGCCTAGGGGAAGGCATTGGGAAGTAATAAGTAGATGGTGGGTTGCTAGAGTTACAGAAGCTTAAACCCTAGTTTATGTGTTGCTTCGTAAGGGGCTGATTTGGATCCATATGTTTCATGCTATGGTTAGATTTATCTTAATTCTTCTTTCGTAGTTGTGGATGCTTGCGAGAGGGGTTAATCATAAGTGGGAGGCTTGTCCAAGAAAGGATGCTTGCGAGTTACGGTGACGTGCACTGCTTGACATGGCCGGTTCATCGATGTGCCTGATGTAGCTCCGACTCGGACGGGGGGTGGAATGAATCCTCTTGCGACTATGCGAATAAGCCCGCTGTTGGGTTAAAGCTGTTTGAAGGAGCTCTCTGGCCCGTCGTGTCTCAATCGCTACTGGTGACTTGCCGTCAATTGGGAGGGTTGCCAATCGTGAAGCAGCGGCCACAATGTCATCCAACGGGTTGGAGTAATGCCCCGGGGGCGTCGGAACGTACTGTGGCACAATGTTGTTCTGACGAGGCGGGTCCATCGTGCGCAGCTGAACCGGCGCTCCTGTTACCAGTGCCTCCGTCCGGTTTATCACTGGCTAGTTACTAGTTCCCGCTCCTGGCATGTTGAAGAGGTTTCTTGGCTCATAACCCGGTGGGAGGTGCGACCGTTATCTCCTCCTCATGACATCATCTGAGGCACTCTGATCCAGCCTAAGCAGGTAGGCCTAAGCTTCTAACTCAGCCCGTTCTGTAGCCATCCTAGTGTTCTCTGCTGCCAGGTCCGCTTTAGCCTGAGTTATCTGATCTTTCACCTTTGCAATCTCCGCGTTGTGCTGATCTTGGTTTGCTGCATCCACCTCTGCTGCCAGCAACGTTGCTAAAGCGTCGAAAAAATCAGACAAAACCTGAGTCGGAGGTGGCACAGAGCCCCCTGCCCCTACTGGCGTTGTTGTTGCTAAACCGAAGATCATTGCCGCAGCGGTAGAAGAGGGATGTGCTAGTTGTGTGCCGGCCATGAAGACCGCGACCCGGTTTGGCAGATTAAGGGGGTCCAGAATACTGTTGCCATCGGAACCTCCACTAACCCTACCATCCTGTAACTGGTATAGCGGCTCGGTCTCTCAGGTTGAAGACTCGTCATCGGAGCAGACAACAGTTTCGCCACTAGATGTCGATCCATCCTCATATTCCGCTCCGTGAATGACACCTACGAAGACATGCTTTACGGCGGGCTGAACCGGGGCAGAGCTTGCACGCTGAGCCATCTCGATGGTGTTGGTGCAGATGTCCGGCTCAGGGCCTGGTTCGCCGATCTTGCCGATGAAGACGTGAATTCCACCAAAGGGGACTCGGTACCCGTATTCAATTGAACCGGCCTCGGGACCCCATCCTGCGTCATCGATGTAGAGCTTGCCGCGACGACTCTTAGTCATCCAGCCCATAGCGTATCCCTTGAGTCCTTTGAAGCTGCCCTTCAAGAACTCGAGACAATCGTGCGATAGCCCCACGGTGGGCGCCAACTGTCGTGGTTTTGTCACGGCAGATGTCCTCGTGAAAGGACTTAGTCGTGGAGCCATCGCTACGGGTTAGCTTAAAGGGGTTAAACCGGACAAGGGACACGAGAGTTTTATACTAGTTCGGCCCCTTCGATGAAGGTAAAAGCCTACGTCTAGTTGTGATGGAATTGCAGGGGTTTCGATGACCAGGGAGCGAATCCCCTTTGTCTGGCTCTCGAGTTGTTGTGTGTTGTCCCTAAACCAATGCCGGGTCGTCCTTTTATATACATAGGTTGACGCCCGCCGGTTTACGGAGTCCCGAGGCCAGATCATAAACGTGTCCGGCTCGGTTTCTATTCCTTCTAACTTACAATACAAGTTACATATTCATGCCGGTTTATGTCTACAGGCTTTAACCCGCCTTTGGGCCTTAGGCCTTCCTAAAGCGCCACCATCCTTGTCTTCATGGGCCTTTGAATAAAGCAACCATCATGGGGATAATCCGGCCTCTCCTAGCCGGTTTACACCTGGTGGTAATATCCCCAACATATACGGAGAACATCTTTCTTTTCCAATACACGTTGAACAAGTTTTTTATAGGGTGAACATTTTTTTCAAATACACACTGAACAAAAATTTAATATATTATGAACTTTTTTAATATATATTAAACTGTTTTTATATGTATGGTGAACTTCTGAACATTTATAAAATAAATATATAAATCGAAGGCTAAACTGAAAACTAGTCAAAAAAACCAGAAAAATGTTCAAGTATTCAAAAAATGTCAGTGTTTTAACAATGTTCATGATTTCAAAAATTGTTTGCAAATTCAAACAATGTTGACAAAATCAAATAAATTTTTATGTATTCAGGCTCTCCGACAACCAAAATGCACAAGACCGTCATTGATTCACAACCAAAGATGAGTTGCGAGTTGATGATGGACTTGCAACTGGGGAAACTACAACTACAAGCCCAGTTGCGAGTCGATTACAGAATTTCAGTTGGAACAACTACAAACTATAAAAGGCTTAGTTGGTAGTCTAGGGTAGATTTGCAACTAAGGCTATTACAAATTACAAAAAAGTCCAGTTACGAGTCGAGGTTGGAGTTACAACTGGGGAAACTACAACTTCAAAAAAAAGCGCCCTAGTTGCGAGTCGTGGTTGGACTTGCATTTGCGACAACTACAACTAAAAACAAAGCCCCCGGTTGCGAGTCGAGCATGGACCTGAAATTAGGACAACTACAATTACAAAAAAACAGTTGCAGGCCGAGGTTGGATTTACAATCGAGACAAAATTATTAGACCCCCAATTTCAAAGTGGGGGGTGGACTCGCAACTTGGATAAGAACATGCACGCCCTTAGTTGAGATTCGATGATAGGCTTGCAACTGGGGCCCCGACAAACACGCCCTTAGTTGCGAGTCGATGGTTGAGTTGCAACAAGGGACCACGACAAGAACACACACGCCCTTAGTTGCGAGTCAATGGATGACTTGCAACTGGGGACCACGAAAAAAGAATGCACACACCCTTAGTTGCGAGTTGATGGTTGACATGCAACTAGGGACCACAACAACCAAAACACGCCCTTAGTTGCGAGTCGATGGTTGACTTGCAAATCGGGCCCGTACAACAAACACACACACACACACTTAGTTGCGAGTTGATGGTTGACATGAAACTGGGGGGGCATCAAACATGCCCTTAGTTGCAAGTCGATGGTTGAGTTGCAAATGGGGACCATGACAAGAACACACATGCCCTTAGTTGCGAGTTGATGGTTGACATGCAACTGGGGATCACAACAAACAAAACACGCCCTTAGTTGAGAGTTGATGGGTGGCTTGCAACTGGGGGCCCCGACAAAACAAACACACCCTTAGTTGTGAGTCGATGGTCGACAAACAAACATGCCCCGACAAACACTCTCCCCTCCCCCTAGTTGCGCGTCGATGTTTGTAATGCAACTGGGATCGGCCCCAAAAAACACTCTCCCGTCCCCCTAGTTGCAAGTCGATGGCTAACTTGCAACTAGGGCATGTACAACAAACACACACACCCTTAGTTGCGAGTCGATGGATGACTTGCAATTGGGGACCACGAGAAAGAACACACACGCCATTAGTTGCAAGTTGATGGTTGACATGCAACTGGGGACGACAACAAGCACACATGCCCTTAGTTGCAGAGTCGATGGATGACTTGCAACTGGTGCCCGTACAGCAAACACACATGCCCATAGTTGCGAGTCGATGGCTGACTTGCAACTATGGCTCATACACAAACACACACGCCCTTAGTTGTGAGCCGATGGATTACTTGCAACTGGGGCGACAACAAACACACACACCCTTAGTTGTGAGGTGATGGTTGACATGCAACTAGAGACCACGACAAACAAACATGCCCTTAGTTGTGAATCGATGGTTGACATGGAACTGGGGACCACGATAAGAACACACACGCCCTTAGTTGTGAATCGATGGTAGGCTTGCAGCTTGGGGGAGGGGGCTGACAAACATGCCTTCAGTTGCGAGTTGATGGTTGAGTTGCAACTGGGGACCACGACAAGAACATACACGCCCTTAGTTGCGAGTTGATTGTGGACATGCAACCGAGGCAAAAAAGGTCAGGCCTAGTTACAAGTTGAGAATGGACTTGCAACTACTGAAATAAAAGAGTTGGCCCAGTTATAATACAAATGAAACGTCAAGCCCAGTTACGAGTCGATGGTTGACCTACAATAGGGCCAAAAAATACCAAGCCATGTTGCAAGTCAAGGCTAGACTTGCAACTGGGACAAAAAGAGATCAAGGGCCAAGTTGCATGTCATTGTTGGATGTGCAACTGGAACAAAAAAATAGACGTGTCGACTATAATGAAAAACAAAGGGAAATGGAGGGAAGAGGAATGAGTAGAGGCAAAGCATCCGTAAAATGGAAATGGTCAAAGTGGCAATGAATATAGAACCCTATATCTTCCGCTTCTACAAAATAGGCCAATAACAAATGACCGGAACCTAACAAAAAACCGGCCGACAAATGGACATGAGGATTACGCGGAATGTGCGACATAAAACAAAACATGACCAAAACTGTGCAAAAGATTACAACAAATAAATGGGACAGACCACAACTTAGATAACACATTGTTAAAAAAATAAAAGATGTTTACAAAAATAAAAAATAAAATTTTAATAATTGTTCGCAAACTTCAAAACATGTTTCACACACTAAAAAAATTGCGACTTGGAAAGCAAAAAGAAGAAATATGAAAAAAAAAGACAGAAACGAGACAACAAAAGTTGAGATGTGGAATGTATTACCGAAAAAGGATTTCGCCCCGCTTTATATATAAAACAACAACCAACATCGGATCGATACAGCCACAAAACAACACACCAACACCCACACTCACCCAAGACCAGATGCATAGGTGCCCAAGAGCTACAGCAACAACAACTGCACAACTCGAAGTAGACTACAAAATGACAATACGCATCGCTACGGAGCCGCCGGAGGCTGAAGTTGATGGTCGACGAAACCCTAGGCTCCAAGATGGTGCCTTCAGGAAGGATATGGCAAGCGCCGCCACCGCCCGATCCAAAGATCTAGATTTTCATCCGGAGCACGATGAAGGTAGAGGGAGCACCACAACAGAGACTCTAGGAAGACAACGACGCCCACGGGAGCCGCCTCCGTCGGCCTGGCCGAGGCCAGACAAGGTTTTCACCCGGCAAGCATGCTCCACCTTCACCCACGATGTGCTCCGGCCCGTCAAACCGCCAGCCACCACACTGCCCACACGGCCATGGCCGCTAGCTGCCCGCACATGAGCCACGAGCCCGCCGCTCCCACCACCCGTGCCGCCTCTCGGGACACCAGACGTCCCAAATGCCCTCCATGGTTGCGAGCGAAGAGCCGACCACCATGCTCCTGTTGGGGAACGTAGTAATTTCAAAAATTTCCTACGCACACACACAGGATCATGGTGATACATAGCAACGAGAGGGGAGAGTGTGTCCACGTACCCTCGTAGACCGAAAGAGTAAGCATTAGCACAACGCGGTTGATGTAGTCGTACGTCTTCACAATCCGACCGATCCAAGTACCGAACGCACGGCACCTCCGAGTTCAGCACACGTTCAGCTCGACAACGTCACACGAACTCCGATCCAGCAGAGCTTCACGGGAGAGTTTCGTCAGCACGACGGCGTGATGACGGTGATGATGATGCTACCGACGTAGGGCTTCGCCTAAGCACCGCTACGATATAATCGAGGTGGATTATGGTGGAGGGGGGCACCGCACACGGCTGGAATAGATCAATAGATCAACTTGTGTCTCTAGAGGTGCCCCCCTGCCCCCGTATATAAAGGAGCAAGGGGGAGGCCGGCCGGCCCCTGTAGGCGCGCCAGGAGGAGGAATCCACATCCTAGTAGGAGTAGGATTCCCCTCTTTCCTACTCCTACTAGGAGGGGGAAAGGAAGGGGGAGGGGGAGAAGGAAAGGGGGGCGCCGCACCCCCTCTCCTAGTCCAATTCGAACCAGAGGGGAAGGGGCGTGCGGCCTGCCCTAGGCCAGCCCTCTCTCTCTCTCCACTAAGGCCCATAATGCCCAATATTTCTCCCGGGGGGTTCCGGTAACCCTCTGGCACTCCGGTTTTCTCCGAAACCACCCGGAACACTTACGTGTCCGAATATAGTCGTCCAATATATCGATCTTTACATCTTGACCATTTCGAGACTCCTTGTCATGTCTGTGATCATATCCGGGACTCCAAACTACCTTCCGTACATCAAAACACAAAAACTCATAATACCAATCGTCACTGAACTTTAAGCGTGCGGACCCTACGGGTTCGAGAACTATGTAGACATGACCGAGACACGTCTCCTGTCAATAAACAATAGCGAAACCAGGATGCTCATATTGGCTCTCACATATTCTATGAAGATCTTTATTGGTCAAACCGCATAACAACATACGTTGTCCCCTTTGTCATCGGTATGTTACTGTTGCCCGAGATTTGATCATCGGTATCTCAATACCTAGTTCAACATCGTTACCGGCAAGTCTCTTTACTCGTTCCATAATACATCATCCCTCAACTAACTCATTAGTTACAATTCTTGCAAGGCTTATAGTGATGTGCATTACCGAGTGGGCCCAGAGATACCTCTCGATAATCGGAGTGACAAATCCTAATCTTGATCTATGCCAACTCAACAAGTACCATCGGAGACACCTGTAGAGCACCTTCATAATCACCCAGTTACATTGTGACATTTGGTAGCACACAAAGTGTTCCTCCGGTAATCGGGAGTTGCATAACCTCATAGTCATAGGAACATGTATGAGTCATGAAGAAAGCAATAGCAGTAAACTAAACGATCAAGTGCTAAGCTAACGGAATGGGTCAAGTCAATCACATCATTCTCCTAATGATGTGATCCCATTAATCAAATGACAACTCATGTCTATGATTAGGACACATAACCATCTTTGATTAACGAGCTAGTCAAGTAGAGGCATACTAGTGACACTATGTTTGTCTATGTATTCACACATGTACTAAGTTTCTGGTTAATACAATTCTAGCATTAATAATAAACATTTGTCATGATATGAGGAAATAAATAATAACTTTATTATTGCCTCTAGGGCATATTTCCTTCAGTCTCCCACTTGCACTAGAGTCAATAATCTAGATTACACAGTAATGATTCTAACACCCGTGGAGTCTTGGTGTTGATCATGTTTTGCTCGTGGAAGAGGCTTAGTCAACGGGTCTGGAACGTTCAGATCCGTATGTATCTTGCAAATCTCTATGTCTCCCACCTAGACTTGATCGCGGATGGAATTGAAGCATCTCTTGATGTGCTTGGTTCTCTTGTGAAATCTAGATTCCTTTGCCAAGGAAATTGCACCAGTATTGTCACAAAATATTTTCATTGGACCCGATGCACTAGGTATGACACCTAGATCGGATATGAACTCCTTCATCCAGACTCCTTCATTCGCTGCTTCCGAAGCAGCAATGTACTCCGCTTCACACGTAGATCCTGCCACGATGCTTTGTTTAGAAATGCTCCAACTGACAGCTCCACCGTTCAATATAAACATGTATCCGTTTTGCGATTTAGAATCGTCCGGATCAGTGTCAAAGCTTGCATCAACATAACCATTTATGATGATCTCTTTGTCACCTCCATAAATGAGAAACATATCCTTAGTCCTTTTCAGGTATTTCAGGATGTTCTTGACTGTAGTCCAGTGATCCACTTCTGGATCACTTTGGTACCTCCTTGCTAAACTAATAGCAAGGCACACATCAGGTCTAGTACACAGCATTGCATACATGATAGAGCCTATGGTTGAAGCATAGGGAACATCTTTCATTTTCTCTCTATCTTCTGAAGTGGTCGGGCATTGAGTCTTACTCAACTTCACACCTTGTAACACAGGTAAGAACCCTTTCTTTGCCTGATCCATTTTGAACTTTTTCAAAACTTTGTCAAGGTATGTGCTTTATAAAAGTCCAATTAAGCGTCTTGATCTATCTCTATAGATCTTGATGCCCAATATGTAAGCAGCTTCACCGAGGTCTTTCATTGAGAAACTATTATTCAAATATCCTTTTATGCCATTCAGAAATTCTATATCATTTCCAATCAACAATATGTCATCCACATATAATATTAGAAATGCTACAGAGCTCCCACTAACTTTCTTGTAAATACATGCTTCTCCAAAAGTCTGTATAAAACTATATGCTTTGATCATACTATCAAAACGTTTATTCCAACTTCGAGAGGCTTGCACCAGTCCATAAATGGATCGATGGAGCTTTCACACTTTGTTAGCACCCTTTGGATCGATAAAACCTTCAGGTTGTATCATATACAACTCTTCTTCCAGAAATCCATTCAAGAATGCAGTCTTTACATCCATTTACCAAATTTCATAATCATAAAATGCGGCAATAGCTAACATGATTCAGACGTACTTAAGCATCGCTACGGGTGAGAAGGTCTCATCGTAGTCAACTCCTCGAACTTGTCAAAAACCTTTCGCAACAAGTCAAGCTTTGTAGACAGTAACATTACCGTCAGCGTCTGTCTTCTTCTTGAAGATCCATTTATTCTCGATGGCTTGCCGATCATCGGGCAAGTCAACAAAAGTCCACACTTTGTTCTCATACATGGATCCCATCTTAGATTTCATGGCCTCTAGCCATTTTGCACAATCTGGGCTCATCATCGCTTCCTCATAGTTCGTAGGTTTGTCATGGTCTAGTAACATGACCTTCAGAACAGGATTACCATACCAGTGCGGATCTTACTCTGGTTGACCTACGAGGTTCAGTAGTAATTTGATCTGAAGTTTCATGATCATCATCATTAGCTTCCTCACTAATTGGTGTAGGTGTCACAGGAACCAGTTTCTATGATGAACTACTTTCCAATAAGGGAGCAGGTACAGTTACCTCATGAAGTTCTACTTTCCTCCCACTCACTTCTTTCGAGAGAAACTCCTTCTCTAGAAAGGATCCATTCTTAGCAACAAAAGTCTTGCCTTCGGATCTGTGATAGAAGGTGTACCCAACTGTTTCTTTTGGGTAACCTATGAAGACACATTTCTCCGATTTGGGTTCGAGCTTATCAGGCTGAAGCTTTCTCACATAAGCGTCGCAGCCCCAAACTTTAAGAAACAAAAACTTTGGTTTCTTGCCAAACCACAGTTCATAAGGAGTCGTCTCAACGGATTTAGATGGTGCCCTATTTAACATGAATGCAGCCGTCTCTAAAGCATAACCCCAAAATGATAGCGGCAAATTAGTAAGAGACATCATAGATCGCACCATATCTAGTAAAGTACGATTACGACGTTCGGACACACCATTACGCTGTGGTGTTCCGGGTGGCGTTAGTTGCGAAACTATTCCGCATTGTTTCAAATGAAGACTAAACTCATAACTCAAATATTCTCATCCACGATCAGATCGTAGAAACTTTATTTTCCTATTACGATGATTTTCCACTTCACTCTGAAATTCTTTGAACTTTTCAAATGTTTCAGATTTATGTTTCATCAAGTAGATATACCCATATCTGCTCAAATCATCCGTGAAGGTGAGAAAATAACGATATCCGCCGCGATCCTCAATATTCATCGGGTCACATACATCACTATGTATGATTTCCAACAATTCTGTTGCTCGCTCCATAGTTCCGGAGGATGGCGTTTTAGTCATCTTGCCCATGAGGCACGGTTCGCAAGTACCAAGTGATTCCAAAAGTCCATTAGAATGGAGTTTCTTCATGCGCTTTATACCAATATGACCTAAACGGCAGTGCCACAAATAAGTTGCACTATCATTATCAGCTCTGCATCTTTTAGCTTCAATACTATGAATATGTGTATCTCCACTATCGAGATTCAAAAAGAATGACCACTCTTTAAGGGTGCATGACCATAAAAGATATTACTCATATAAATAGAACAACCATTATTCTATGATCTAAATGAATAACTGTCTCGCATCAAATAAGATCCAGATATAATGTTCATGCTCAACGCTGGCACCAAATAACAATTATTCAGGTCTAATACTAATCCCGAAGGTAGATGTAGAGGTAGCGTGCTGACCGCGATCACATCGACTTTGGAACCATTTCCCACGCGCATCGTCACCTTGTCCTTTACCAATCTTCGCTTAATCGGTAGTCCCTATTTCGAGTTGCAAATATTAGCAACAGAACCAGTATCAAATACCCAGGCACTACTGCGAGAATTAGTAAGGTACACGTCAATAACATGTATATCACATATACCTTTGTTCACCTTGCCATCCTTCTTATCCGTCAAATACTTGGGGCAGTTCCTCTTCCAGTGACCAGTCTGTTTGCAGTAGAAGCACTCAGTCTCAGGCTTAGGTCCAGACTTGGGTTTCTTCTCCTGAACAGCAACTTGTTTGCCGTTCTTCTTGAAGTTCCCCTTCTTCTTCCCTTTGCCCTTTTTCTTGAAACTGGTGGTCTTGTTGACCATCAACACTTGATGCTCCTTCTTGATTTCTACCTCCGCAGCCTTTAGCATTGCGAAGAGCTCGGGAATCATCTTATACATACCTTGCATGTTATAGTTCATCACAAAGCTCTTGTAGCTTGGTGGCAGTGATTGAAGAATTCTGTCAATAACACTATCATCTGGAAGATTAACTCCTAGTTGAATCAAGTGATTGTTATACCCAGACATTCTGAGTATATGCTCACTGAGAGGACTATTCTCCTTCATCTTGCAGCTGTAGAACTTATTGGAGACTTCATATCTCTCAATCCGGGCATTTGCTTGAAATATTAACTTCAACTCCCGGAACATCTCATATGCTCCATGACGTTCAAAACGTCGTTGAAGTCCCGGTTCTAAGCCGTAAAGCATGGCACACTAAACTATCGAGTAGTCATTAGCTTTGCTCTGCCAGACGTTTATAACATCTGGTGTTGCTCCTGCAACAGGTTTGGCACCTAGCGGTGCTTCCAGGACGTAATTCTTCTGTGCAGCAATGAGGATAATCCTCAAGTTACGGACCCAGTCCGTGTAATTGCTACCATCATCTTTCAACTTTGCTTTCTCAAGGAACGCATTAAAATTCAACGGAACAACAGCACGGGCCATCTATCTACAGCAACATAGACATGCAAAATATTATCAGGTACTAAGTTCATGATAAATTAAAGTTCAGTTAATCAATTTATTAAAGAACTCTCACTTAGATGGACATGCCTCTAATCATCTAAGTGATTACGTCATCCATATCAACTAAACCATGCCTGATCATCACGTGAGATGGAGTAGTTTTCAATGGTGAACATCACTATGTTGATCATATCTTCTATATGATTCACGCTCGACCTTTCAGTCTCTAGTGTTCCGAGGCCATATTTGCATATGCTAGGCTCGTCAAGTTTAACCCGAGTATTCTGCATGTGCAAAACTGGCTTGCACCCGTTGTATGTGAACGTAGAGTTTATCACACCCGGTCATCACGTGGTGTCTCGGCACGATGAACTTTCGCAATGGTGCATACTCAGGGAGAACACTTGTACCTTGAAATTTAGTGAGAGATCATCTTATAATGCTATCGTCGATCTAAGCAAAATAAGATGCATAAAAGATAAACATCACATGCAATCAATATAAGTGAGATGATATGGCCATCATCATCTTGTGCTTGTGATCTCCATCTCCGAAGCACCGTCATGATCACCATTGTCACCGGCGCGACACCTTGATCTCCATCGTAGCATCGTTGTCGTCTCGCCAAATATTGCTTCTACGACTATCGCTACCGCTTAGTGATAAAGTGAAGCCATTACAGGGCGATTGCATTGCATACAATAAAGCGACAACCATATGGCTCCTGCCAGTTGCCGATAACTCGGTTACAAAACATGATCATCTCATACAATAAAATATAGCATCATGTCTTGACCATATCACATCACAACATGCCATGCAAAAACAAGTTAGATGTCCTCTACTTTGTTGTTGCATGTTTTACGTGGCTGCTACGGGCTGAGCAAGAACCGTTCTTACCTACGCATCAAAACCACAATGATAGTTTGTCAAGTTAGTGTTGTTTTAACCTTCTCAAGGATCGGGCGTAGCCACACTCGATTCAACTAAAGTTGGAGAAACTGACACCCGCCAGCCACCTGTGTGCGAAGCACGTTGGTAGAATCAGTCTCGCGTAAGCGTACGCGTAATGTCGGTCCGGGCCGCTTCATCCAACAATACCGCCAAACCAAAGTGTGACATGCTGGTAAGCAGTATGACTTGTATCATCCACAACTCACTTATGTTCTACTCATGCAAATAACATCTACGCATATACCTGGCTCGGATGCCACTGTCGGGGAATGTAGTAATTTCAAAAATTACCTATGCACACACACAAGATCATGATGATGCATAGCAACGAGAGGGAGAGTGTGTCCATGTATCCTCGTAGACCGAAAGCGGAAGCGTTAGCACAACGTGGTTGATGTAGTCGTACGTCTTCACGATCCGACCGATCCAAGTACCGAACGCACGGCACCTCCGAGTTCAGCACACGTTCAGCTCGATGATGTCCCACGAACTTCGATCCAGCAGAGCTTCACGGGAGAGTTTCGTCAACACGACGGCGTGATGACGGTGATGATGATGCTACCGACACAGGGCTTTGCCTAAGCACCGCTACGATATAATCAAGGTGGATTATGGTGGAGGGGGGCACCGCACACGGCTGGAATAGATCAATAGATCAACTTGTGTGTCCAGAGGTGCCCCCTGCCCCCGTATATAAAGGAGCAAGGGGGGAGGCCGGCCGGCCCCTGTAGGCACGCCAGGAGGAGGAATCCTCCTCCTAGTAGGAGTAGGATTCCCCTCTTTCCTACTCCTACTAGGAGGGGGAAGGAAGGGGGAGAGGGAGAAGGAAAGGGGGGCGCGCCCCCCTCTCCTAGTCCAATTCGGACCAGAGGGGGAGGGGCGCGCGGCCTGCCCTAGGCCAGCCCTCTCTCTCTCAACTAAGGCCCATAAGGCCCACTATTTCTCTCGGGGGGGTTCCGATAACCCTCCGACACTCCGGTTTTTTCCAAAACCACCCGGAACACTTCCGGTGTCCGAATATAGTCATCCAATATATCGATCTTTACGTCTCGGCCAATTCGAGACTCCTCGGCATGTCCGTGATCATATCTGGGACTTCGAACTACCTTCGGTACATCGAAACACAAAAATTCATAATATCGATCGTCACCGAACTTTAAGCGTTCAGACCCTACGGGTTCGAGAACTTTGTAGACATGACCAAGACACGTCTCCAGTCAATAACCAATAGCGGAACCTGGATGCTCATATTGGCTCCCACATATTCTACGAAGATCTTTATCGGTCAAACCGCATAACAACATATGTTGTTCCCTTTGTCATTGGTATGTTACTTGCCCGAGATACCTAGTTCAATCTCATTACCGGCAAGTCTCTTTACTCGTTCTGTAATACATCATCCCGCAACTAACTCATTAGTTACAATGCTTGCAAGGCTTATAGTGATGTGCATTACCAAGTGGGCCCAGAGATACCTCTCCGACAATCGGAGTGACAAATCCTAATCTTGATCTATGCCAACTCAACAAGTACCATCGGAGACACCTGTAGAGCACCTTTATAATCACCCAGTTATGTTGTGACGTTTGGTAGCACACAAAGTGTTCCTCCGGTAATCGGGAGTTGCATAACCTCATAGTCATAGGAACATGTATGAGTCATGAAGAAAGCAATAGCAGTAAACTAAACAATCAAGTGCTAAGCTAACGGAATGGGTCAAGTCAATCACATCATTCTCCTAATGATGTGATCTCATTAATCAAATGACAACTCATGTCTATGATTAGGAAACATAACCATCTTTGATTAACGAGCTAGTCAAGTAGAGGCATACTAGTGACACTCTATTTGTCTATGTATTCACACATGTACTAAGTTCTCGGTTAATACAATTCTAGCATGAATAATAAACATTTATCATGATATGAGGAAATAAAAATAACTTTATTATTGCCTCTAGGGCATATTTCCTTCAGCTCCGACCGTCGATAGGACTACCAGTGACCGGACCGACCAAGTCGATGGGGGAGCCACCAGGTCAGTGAAGAGGTGAACCGGGAGCGGACTCCGTCGACGTCCAGCACCCCCCCGGTGATGGGTGGCCCGAACGCATCAGCGCCACCCATCTCTCCCACCACCTCTCCACACGCCACCCCTATGGCACCCAACCGGAGCTCCCTGCCTGGATCTGCACCTAGCTTGTCCCAGCCACCCGCCCTGTGACGCGAGGTGTCGGACCGGCCGCCGCCAGCATCCGCGAGAGGACATTGGGGACATCCGCAAGAGTCGAGCGCCAACAGACCGACGCCGGAGCATGTCCAGCCGCCGCCGTGAAACGACCCATGCCGCCACCATGGACTGCCACCACGCCATCGCAGCCCACATCCGTGCAGCGACCCGACCAGCCGCTGCCAGCACCCCGGGCCACCCGCCGGCGAGCAGGGCCAGATCAAGCCGAATCTAACCATGCCGCAACGAGAACCCACCAGCCACGCCCTCAAGCCCCACCTAGCTGACAAGCAGAGGAGGAAGAAGCAGGGCGCCCACCTCTGTCGCGCCGCTACCCCAGCCAGCACGAGGCCACGACAAGGGCAACCGCCCGCGACCCGCGCCACACACGGCCCGCACCCCTGGAGCCAGATCCGAACGCCCGCCTCGACCTGCTGCATCCACCATCGGGGCTCCAGGATAGCAACTCCTCGACGTCGCTCGTCGCATCACCGCCCGGCCTCGGCAGGGGCGGACGCACGTTGAAGATTGTGGGGGCAGCTGCCCCCACTCGATTTTCACGTACGCTTATATACTTTTTTTGAGGGCTACGTACGCTTATATACTGGTCCTGCCTATCTGAGTGTGCCCCCGCTTGGCCCAGTACATTTGCCCCCACTTAGCCCAGTTATTTGTTTATTTTTCAGAGCTACATATACGCCAAATTTATAAATGCATCCGACCATCAAAGAACTAGTAGCAGACTTAAGAGGAGATAGGCTACACCCGAGCCCGCCGATTGCGTAACTTGATGGACACCTGCGGCCTGCTTCACGTACGCACACGACGTCCCCCTAAGACTAGCCACAATGGATAGTAACATAGAGTAGTAACAATGCCCTTGTTACTACTCTATGTTACTACCTCTATAGTGGGGAGTAACATATGTGTAGTAACATACAACACTTCATTTATTAGACTATAGACTCATCTTGCCTTGATATGTGTGATGTTACTCATACTAGTAGTAACTAGCTATGTTAGGCTGGTCATAGTGGGGAGTAACTTATACTAGTATCATGCATATGACACTAGTCTATGTTACTACCTTCATAGTGCAAAGTGTCATAAAAGTAGTATCATATATGGTTGCATTTATTAGCTTATAGACTCAACATTTCTTAGGAAGCGCTATGTGATGGTAACATAAGGCTAGTCATAGTGGGAGTAACTTAGCTAGTAACATAACGCACTCCAAGAAATTTTGCTTATGTGGCAAGTAATTAATGAGAGGTGGTAACATAATATGTTACTGTAACATAGCGTTTTTCAAGATAAGATGAGTCTACAAGCTAATAAATAAAGGCATATAAGATACGAGTATTATGTTATTTTGCATTATGAAGGTAGTAACTTAGGCTAGTGTCATATGCATGACACTAGTCTAAGTTACTCCCCACCATGACCAGCCTAATATGTTACTCCAAACACCTCTCTCCTCATTAACTAGGTGCCAAATAAGCAAACTTGTCTTGGGATGTGTTATGTTACTAGCTAAGTTACTCCCACTATGACTAGCCTTACTACATGCCTCTCTTTCTTCATTTATTGATTGCCACATCATCTATTTTATCTAGATATGTGTGATATTACTATCTATGTTACTCCCACTGTGGGTAGTCTAAAAAACGCACCAGATGGCGGCCGTCCATACCACGCCGCTCACGTGATTGCGGCCTCGTGTCGTCGCCTGCTCCCCGCCGACAATCGGCGACTTGCCATTGCCCATCTCTCCCAGCTTTGCACAACGACGCCATGACGGAAGCCGATCTACCAATTCTGGAATTCCCTCATTCTAATTGATATTGAGGTAATAGTACAGTTCTTCTAGGGTTTCTTCTTACCAAATTTTTTGTTCGCTTGCAATTTCTAGGTTACAAATCATGTTAGTCTCATTGACTTTTGTATAAATTTAGAGCACCGGGTCAGTTCAAACTTTTTTTTTGCAACATGTAAATTTAGTATGCATCTCTCATTTTACAAGTAAAATTGGCTAGTCCAGACTGACAAACTCCAATTTAATTCATACCATCTATTACTTTTTTCCTTGTTCATAGTACACTTCATCATTGTGTATGATATTTGGCGATTTGATAATGTATTTAACGTATTAGTTTTTGGCATTCAAAGTTGCTGGGAAGCTAAGGGGGAGGTTTTTCTTCTTCAAGAAAATTAACAACCTCCGAGATTCATGAACTATTGGTTTGAACAAGCTTTCTACGGATCGATCTAAAAGGAAAGAGGATTGCATACTACA
>NC_041380.1:296931221-297076640 GCF_002162155.2 Triticum dicoccoides
TGTCATGTGCTTACTCCTAGAAAGTTTAAGCCAATGATAATCGAGAAGATCAATCAATATTTTATTGAAGAACAATTGTTCAATACAATTTTGTAATGAAGTTATGGTTAAACGCTTTCTTGAGATGAAAGATCATTGTCAGATAAAATAAAAGGTATTGTGCTAAAGCTCCTTTTATTTTGTAATAGTGGTATACTTCAATGTTATTATTTCTCTCTCTATTTGATAGGAATTTTTTTGTTGCATGTTGCAGGTTAGATTTTTGGAACAATCTGTCGATGTTCTCTTTTGCAAATTTTGAATAAGATATCGACATGCTGATGTAAGTCATTTTCTTCGTATTGTTAGTTTCCTTTCAGTTGCAATGAACTGGCTAATCTTGTGTAGTGATTGTGCTCAGGTTTTAGTTTATATGGATACTTGCCTTGTTAATTCAGGAATATGGCCATACATGTTTGCCCCCTCTCAAGTTTTTTCCTGGGTCCGCCCCTGAGCCCCGACGCCACCTGCACCGGCCCGTCATCATGCTGCCGCGCCCGATGCGGAGCACGGCACCCAGGCGAGGCAGCCTCGGCCCGCGCCAAGGCTCCCGGTGCGAGGAGACGTGGAATCCCCGCCGTCGCCGGCGAGGCTTCGCCCGGCCGCGCCCTTTGGCGGCCACGGGGGAGGGAGGAGGGGACCCCAGCGGCGGTGGTGGTAGGGTTTGCCTCCCCTGCCGCCCGCGGGAGTGCCAAAGGAGGGGGCGGCTCTTTTCATTTCGTGTTTTGGCCGGTAATCCTACAGAGTGATTCAGAGGTTCAGATGTGGAATGTATGGGAACAGTGTTCCAGAAAAAAACGAAAAACAAGCCAGCCCTAAGACATAGGAATGAGAAGGAACATGTAACGATCGGCACAGTTCGGGTGGAGTTCACTTCGATTGTAATTAGCTCCAGGAGCGTTTCTACTCCTGTATTCTTTAAAAAAAAAATCCCGTGCAACGAGCGGCCGGACAAACAAAAAAGAGCAACTAGTATCCAGCAACAGCGAGAGCGACGTGTGCCAGCCACGGGGACGCGCGGGCGGGACGCAAATCAATACTGCACGAAAATTATAGCAGGATAGATCCGTGGTTAATAACTTAGATGCCACATCCTTAAACATCTAGATGTGATTTAGCCATTTCGATTTTATTATGTTTGAAATGCTTTATACTTTCACTAAACTTCGAAATAGATCTGGATCATTTTCCAAAAAAGAAAGAGACGCTCTAATACACAACGGTGAAGCTACTACAAAATGAGTACTTGCTGTATCTAACATCTTCGCTGCGAAAAAGCGATGTGATCAACATAGTGCATTGCCCTCCCCAAGAGGCCAAGACAACTTGTCCCTGCGGGCAGGAAACCACCCAAGAGGCTCACAGAATCGTACTATATATATGTACACCTTCAGACTTCCATCTTGCTAAGTACTCGTATAATCGCTAGTAATAAGCTCGACGCGTGGTTGATCTCTAATTCTCTTCCATCGACCATTTGCCAATATCCAAAGAGAAAAGCCCACGGCACTGCTACTGCTAGCTCCAGGTACCGTCGCCGTATGCGCAGAGTCGAGACAGAAACAGAATTGGGTTCAGGCGTTCAAGGACCAGTCGTAGTCCTGGTAGGCGATGCTGATGGGTCCGCCGTCGTTCAGGAGATGCGTCAGGAGCCCGGCTTTGGTCGGGTCCAGGTAGTTGACGATCCACCTGAGGATGTCCCTGTCCTGCCCGAAATCGGCGCTGTACCTGCACAGCACGAAGCAATCGCCGGTCAGCACCAACTCTCCATGAACTTGAAACATGCATCAGCCCACCCACATGGGAATGGGTCGGGAACAAACAACAGAGTAGCAGCTAGCTGCAAGCTCTCAGTACCATTTGATGATCCTGGTGAGGTGGACGGTCCGGGTCTCGAGGTCGATCTCCACGCCGCCGTCGAGGAGGAACTCCCTGGCCGCGTGCCGGAGCTCCGGCTCCACGCCCTGCGTGGAGTAGAACCGCACGGTGGGGCTCGACCGCGTCGCGTTGCACAGCGCGAAGTGCACCAGCGGGTTCACCTTCGTCGCCGCCAGCTGCACAGCCATAGTAAAATAAAGATCCCAGCGCGAGCGAAGAGCATGCGTCGATCCCATTCCTACGGTGTTCCAGACATGTACCTCGAGCCTCTTATCGGAGGCGCCGAACGGCTTGACGATGGTGTAGGGCTGCCTGCGGTTGCCGCGGAGGATGCCGTTCTTGATGGTCGTGAGGGAGTAGGGGTACCCGCCGACGACGTACTGGAAGTCGGTGAAGAAGGAGCGGCGGTCGACGGCGCCCGCGCCCGCCGGCTGGCCGGTCCTGATGACGGCGTGGATGGCCATGGCGTTGTGCAGGTTGAGGAAGAAGGAGAGGCGCTCCCCGGCGGGCAGGGCGAAGACGTCCGCCCGCTGCAGGTCCCGCGCCAGGTTGGCGTACCTCCGGAACTCCTCGCTGGCGGCGACGCGGGCGTAGTCGACGCGGCGGCGGTCCTCGGAGGCGTAGGCCTCGAGTATGGCGACCATGATCTTGGTCATCCTCTGGCCGACGGCGGCGGCGGGCTTGGGCTCGCCGTCGTTGGTGGAGCCCCTGAAGTTGTAGTACCTGGGGACGGCCGGGTCGTGCTCCAGGAAGCGGTACAGGCTCTGGGCGCCATCCTCGAAGTCGTTCTCCCTGCACGCATATCCACTCAACGTTCATTCATTGATGAACAAAACTTTACTGGAATGAAAGTAAAATCCAGAGTGATGCATTGCACGCTGACCTGAAGACGTGGTGGATGAAGTGCTTCCTCGCGAGTTCTTTGCCGATCTCCACAGCCTATATACAAGTAACAAAAAGGGGTTATTATTGTCTTACTTAATTGATCGATCGAGGAGGAAATTAAGCTGGTTTATTGATTGATCGACCTCCACAGTCCTGTCATTTCAAGTCAAGTCAAATTCGCAACAGAAAACACGAAATAGACAAAGGCCAAGGGCAGGGAGCCAGGGACAGAGACGGCAACACTGGTTACAAGTCAAAGTAGGGGGGACGTGCCGATCATACGCATGCATGCACTAGACCATAGTATGATGGGTCGGTGCTTAAGCACCAAGAACGTAGTAGCAGTGGATCTATCACGCGCGGTCGTCCACCCCACTAATCCAATCACCCTAATTTTTCCAACCCGACCAAAATCTTATCACATCTTCCAGCACGCAGGGCCAATCAGGGACTCTGCTCACGAAGATTGCACCGAGAGAGAGAGAAGGGTGTCTGTGTGTCCTGTGATGGTCAGCGACGTGGTCGGCACAGAATCACACGACCAGTGCGGTCGAGCACGCACGACCTGTTCAATTACTATCCGGATCAACATGGCCAAACGAGTGCATACGTACTCACGCCGCGCCGGTCTCGATTGGGTGCCAGCGAACCGAGCCAGCCGGTGGTGGGGAGCGGCTGCTTGCCCCGTTCCGTTGTGCTCCGCTCACCCGTTGCGGCGCGGGAAACCGAAGGAGAGCAGGCGGGCCGGCCCGGCCCGGCACGGCACGGCGCGCGTGATCCTATCCTATCCTGGACAGCGGTTGCTTCCGGGCACCTCGTTTTCACCGATACGTTCCTCGGTATGATCGCTGCCTTCAAATACGATGATTTAGACAGCATCGTATTTGAATTTCTAAAGTTCGGCATTTCAGCAGTGCATGACAGCCAAGCATTCGGTTTTACTGAATTAATTGAGCATGACTTAAATGTACTCAGTATTGACAATGCTAACTAGCATGGCTGGATTCTAAACAGAATTTAAGTAGTCAAGTAATTTGATCAGAAAACCCATGCTCCACATGACCAACTTGATTTTGCTTCATTTAAACTCCATGCATATTCACTGCCTAATATTTGTCCAATTTGCATAAATAACTCGAGGTGCAGCTTAATGCGCACCATCATCAAGTTAATTCTGTGAGAAAATGATACTACGATCTAAACTACTATTCACACCCAACACGTTTAATCCAAGACTACCACCATCACCATTCATGCAACGATAAACAACCATCAAGATTTAAAATAAAAAAGTCAAACGAAACAGAATCGAGGCAGGCAGTAATAATCTAGTGCAACTCACCTTGTTCCTGCTGCACTCCAAGTGGTTCACGATGCCGTCGACCATGTCGGCGCCGGAGAAGCAGTTCTTCACGAGCTTCACCCTCACGAACCGGTCCTGTATGGGCAGCCGGTGCCGGAGCACCCTCGCGATGCCCACCATGGCGTCCTCCCTCTCCTCCCCCTCCTCGCCGGCGTCGGTGTCGAACCCGTACACGGGCACCCGCGGCGCCGCGTCGGGGCACCGCCTCCCGGCGACCTCGCGCACGCGCCGCTCGAACTCGCCGCTGTTGCGGAGGGAGTTGAGCACGACGAGCCCGCCCAGGAGCTTCTCGTTGAGGAAGATCTGGGGCACGCGCGCGGCGGCGCCGGCCCGGGACGCGAGGTCGGCCTCGCGCTCCGGGAACACGTCCAGGTTGATCTCCACGTAGGGCAGGCCCGACTGGCGGAAGAAGGCGCGCACGGCGGCGCAGTCGCGGCAGCCGGAGCGGGAGAAGAAGCTGACCCGGCCCTTGATGTGGCTGCCCGAGAAGGAGTGGCCGTAGCCGTCGTCCTCCTCCGCGTCGGCGGCGATGGCCTCCTTGAGGCGGACGGTGACCTTCACGTTGGGCAGGTGGATCTCCTGCACGCCGTAGCAGGCGTCCCCCGGCGCCGGGGCCGGCGCCTCCTTGAGCGACGAGATGCGGCGGTTGATGGCCGAGGACAGCACGTCGCGCCGGTCGCGGAAGAAGCGCCCGATGGACGCCACGTCCACCACGGCCGCGGCGGAGTTGGACCGCTCGACGACGTGCCTCTGTCCTTCCTCCACCTCCGCGCGCCCGTTCGGCGCCGGCGTGGAGACCACCCTCGTAAGCCCAGGCGGCGCCTCCGGCTGCGGGAGGTGCGACGGCGGGCGGAGCACCACGCCCTGCAGCATCTTGCGCGCGTAGTACACGTCCTCCTCCTCGCTCGCGTCCCCTGCCGCGGCGATCCCGGTCCGGGTCCGCGGAGCGTGCGCCGCCGGATGGTCGTCTCGACGTTCGACGCCGGCCGGATCCGGGGCGGCGGGGTGGACGTGGTGGTGGTGGCGGTGGGGCGCGAGCGGCATGGCCTGCACGAGGGTCTCCTCTCCCATGCCTCTCCCTCGGGGCCTGGGTTTTACGAGTGCCGAGTGCCGAGCGGAACGGAACGGGAGGGCAACGGTATTTTTCTTTCCTTTTTTCTTCCTCCGCTGCCGCTCCTGTAACGGGATTTGGGATTTCCTTCCGTTCGTTTTTGAGCGGCGAGGCGAACGAGGAGGAAGGAAGGGGGGGCGGGGGTTTAAGAACGAACGGCCGGGCCGTCTATGCGCCACGACCACGACGCGCGCCGATGGACCCGGTGCACGGTGCCGCCGGTGTCTGACGTGTGGGCCCGGGAGCGCCGTGGACCGCGGGAAGGTTTCGAAGGAGAAGAAGAGGTCAGGCCATGACGGAGCGGAGCCGTGGTCTGATTTGGGTTGGTTTCTTTCGTTTTCCGGGGTCGTGTAGATCGGCGAGGTCAATCTGGGGCCGCACGGCCACGGCACGAGCAGAGCTCCTCCGGCCGTCGTGCACGCTGGGATCGGCCCGGGTTTTTTCCGTTTTATCGCGACCGAGAGATCTCAGATGGCACCACCACCGCAACGCCACTCGAGTTGACCTTGTGTGGGGCAGACGGGTCAAGTGAGCTGTCTGTGGCTGTGGCTGTGGACCTGAAGCCACAATTCTTCTAGGACGACTAGTACTGCGACGACTGAACGCGTGACAGAGATCACACCAGAGGCAGAGGGCCTCGATCTGCACCGTCCGGCCGCTCTGGACCCACCCCCTGGCCGGCGAACAGCGTACCGCGGAAGGAGCCTGCCGAAGTGACGGATTTTCTTCCACTCCGCGAAGCATCGATGAAATCGCGGAAATCCAAATGGATCCCGGTCGTTTTCACGCGATGGACGAGCCGGCATACGCATCTGTATCGGGCGAGTATTTAACCAAAAACTACCACAATTCACGGAAACGTGACAGAAAACTACCATTTTACGATTTTGTCCCGAAAACTACCATTTTTTTATTAATCCGTGGCAAAAAACTACCAAGTGTGAAAACTACTCGCTTTGCCTGGGTTAAACCCGAATCTGACTGCCCGACCCCACACATAAGCGGGCTAAAAATGCAATCGGGTCCCTAGTTTTTTTTAAAAAAAGCAATCGGGTCCATATCCCTCGTCTTCTCTTTTTGGAGCAGGAGCTCTACAGCCATGTCGCGCCGCCGTCGTCGAGAGGAGAGCCTCGCCGCGCCCGGATCCGCTACCTCAACCCTCCCATGGCTCAACTCTCGCGGGAACTCGTCGTCGCCACCTCATATCACCCTCCCGGCCTCCGCGCCGCCGCGGCCCCTGGACGGGCAGGTGTGGGTGTCCCTCACCCTGGTCGCCACGCTCGCCTTCCTCTCCCTCTGCTCGCTGCTCCGGGTCCTGGAGGTGGAAGAGCTGCTGCAGCTGGCCCTGGAACGCCGTGACGCTCTCGGCGGCGTCGTCGCGGGCCGCAGCCGCAGCAGGTGGCGCGCCCGCAGGTGCAGCAGGCCGCAGACGAAGAAGACGATCGCCAGCACCGCCATGATGAAGAGGATGCTCGGGCTGATCTCGGTCTCCACCGTCTCCAGCGCCGACGACCCCGGCCCCGCCGTCCACGACGTGGACTCGCCGCAGCAGTAGCCGTTCCCGTCCGCCGGCGGCAAGCGGCTGGGGAAGGAGGAGGCCGGCGACGAGGAGGAGAAGGAGGCGGAGGACCCGATTGCTTTTTTGAAGAAAAACTAGGGACCCGATTGCATTTTAGCCCATTTATGTGTGGGGTCAGGCTGTCAGATTCACGTTTAACCCAGGCAAAACGAGCAGTTTTCACACTTGGTAGTTTTTTGTCATGGATTAATAAAAAAGTGGTAGTTTTCGAAACAAAATCGTAAAATGGTAGTTTTCTATTACGTTTCCGCGAATTGTGGTAGTTTTTGGTTAAATACTCGTATCGGGCTCATCGGAGACCCGGACGCGGCCAAATGCATCATGGGCAGCAGCGCGCGACCTCAAGGGAAGGGCGCATGCATCGTCCGTCGTCAGAGCTCGTCGTCTACTACGGTTGTCGGAGTATTTTATGTGCAGTGGATGTAAAGAGTATGGACATGCCACTACTACTAATCTGAACCAACGATCCTTCCAACACAAACTAATGAGCGGATAAACAAACGCGACCCCGTCTAGTTACGTTTTTTTAGAACATAGACGCCAGGGACGTCCGGTTTTAAATTAATGAAGCTCACAACATAGGCAGCATATGACAACCGCATGACCAACACACGGCACCAAATATAAGACGAGCAGGTCTTGAAAACAGCAACCGGAGAAGGAATAAAGTACGTTATAAGGCACGTCCGGCCTAGCGAAACGAGCGCGCAGGCTCGGCTGAAACTACAACCAAAAGGGGCTGCCCATCCCTATGCGACAGCAGACGGCGCGGACGACGGAGCGCGGGACTCGGCGTAAACTAAGCGAAGACGGCAAAGAGCTTGACGATGAAGATCAGAGTCCTGTTGTCTGACCAGCGGTGACCATTGCTGCAAGCAAACGATGCATTTGAAGATAACGTCAGCGGGATGCGAGGGAAATACGTCCTCAATAGTAAACTTGTTACGAATATGCCAGATAGCCCATAACATGGCCGCCGCACACGTCCACATGACCCGACGAGCCGGACCATAAACCAATGACAAAGAAGACACTAGCGCGGCTCGGGAGCGGGGATCCCAATCCACCCCCGCGGCCTCACGGACCGCGCTCCAAGCAAAGCGCGTCAAAGAGCACCGGAAGAAAGCGTGGTCAGCATCTTCCGGAACCCCACACAAAGCACAAGGGCCGGAGGCGGGGCCGTTGCGCTTAGCAAGGTTGGTAGAGGTAGGAAGGCGATCTTGGCATAGTTGCCAGAGGAAGACCTTGATCTTGAGAGGGATTTTAGCCTTCCAAAGCCCCATGGCAGCCGAAGGGACCTGGCCGCGGGTAAGCTCTCTGTATAAGGAATTGACAGAGAATTTGCCAGAGCCCGAAAGTCTCCAAGAGACCGTGTCTGCGGAGTCCGACAGGCGAACATCCGTGATCAAATCCCGAAGGCGGTCCCACTCTGCCATTTCCGTCCCTGATAATTCTCTTCTGAAGTTGATGTAGGGTGGGGAGGAGCTAAGAGCCGAAGCAACTAGTTGGTTGGGCTCGACTGCAATGGAGTAGAGTTGGCGAAACTCCGACCATAGGGGTTGGTGGCCAATCCAAAGGTCTAGCCAAAACCGCGTGGAGCGCCCGTTGTTAACCCTAAACTTCGCACCCCTGGCGAAGAAGGGTTTTAGGGCTTGAATGGAGTTCCAGAAGGGGGACCCACGAGAGGCCGCCTCGAAGAAATTCCCGTTCGGGAAGTATTTCGCACGGAAGAGGCCAGTCTCACCCTGAGACATCTTCCAGATCCATTTGCACATGAGTGCAATATTCATCGGCTTGGAGTTGATGATCCCAAGGCCCCCCTGGGCTTTAGGTCTACAAACGGCCTGCCATTTGACCATATGGTATTTCCGTTTGGGTCCCGCTCCTTCCCAAAAGAAACGGGACCGCGGGGTATCCAACTTAGTGTGTACCCCATCCGCCAGCAAGAACAAACCCATGACGAACATAGGTAAGGATGAGAGGCTGGAGTTGGTTAAGATTAGTCTAGCCCCTGAAGACATAAATCTACCTCTCCACGGACACACCCTGCCTGCTACCTTGGAGGTGAGAGGTTCCCAATCGGCGATCGAACATTTCTTCGCCGCGATCGGGAGGCGGAGGTAAGTGAACGGAAACTGGCCAAGTTTGCAGTTAAGCAAGTTAGCTACCCGCTGACTTTCGGTCGCGTCCATTCCTATGGACACCACTTCACACTTGTGGAAGTTGATTTTAAGCCCCGACATGAGTTTAAAACACAACAGAATGGCCTTGACCGATGCGATGTTGTATGTGTCGGGCTCGAAAAGGAGGAGTGTGTCATCCGCGTATTGCAGGTGTGACACTCCCTCCGGGATCAGGTTGTCCACCACTTCCCTGATGTGGCCAGCCAAACGAGCTCTGTCGAGCATGGCGCCCAAGACGTCCGCTACAAAGTTAAACAGCAATGGTGAGGCTGGATCCCCTGACGCAGTCCACGCTTGTTACAGAAGAAGTTCCCTACTTCTCCGTCATCCAGTTACGTTGCCATTTGGTTCCATGTTAAATGCATGCTGCTGAAAGCTGACTCTTTCAAGAATGTATCTACCATCGATGAAGATACTTGTGCAAAAATGAAATGCCACCAGGTAGCCTCGTGAATTATCCATTCGGGAAACTCCTCGAGGCAACAAAAAAAATGTCTTTCCATACGGAGTCAACGGCAACACGCATGCTCCCCTCCTGGGCCTGATGACACGGACCGGTGTCCAAAGCCAGCTTCATCGTCGAACCATCCTCGCTTGTAAGCGAAGAGTTGTTGAAGCTTAGAAGCGAATTCAAGACCATTTCAATTGCTACCAAGACTGTGGAAAGTTGGCACGCTCCTGGGTCCTGACCAGTCTCACGGTCACGGGCATACGTTGTATGCGTGCGCGCAAGAACGGTTCAATTCAATTTGGACGTGTCTTCGACATCAACACGCCAATAGGTGAAACCACCTCTTTATAATATGGACTTGTGCCGCTGCTGGTTCACAGTATCTTTACCTGAGGTTTTCAGGTTCATGATGAATGACCTCAACTTGTAAGATAAAAATATCACGGTGATTGTGATCATGAGGTTTCCCCACCTTTTCTCCCTCTTTGTGTGGTCCATTTCCACGTACTTGAATCATGTCTTCAAAGACATGTATATGTAAACAGCTGTCCTATGCAATAGAAGTGTAGTATCTTACCCATGACTCGTAAAGTGTCAATTAGCACATAATAAGGGTGGGATATTGCTCTTATAGCATGTACAGCCTCCGCCGCCCTGTACGTCCGTGCGCGTTTCTGGGCATCCATTGACAGGACGGCCCTTCACTTGGGTTGTTGCACATGCACACACCTCAAATGCATCATCAAATACATATAATCCATGCACATCGATCATATGATACACATCATTCAAATTGAACAGTTCAAAACAAAATACGACAAAGCAAAACAAAACATAGTTCAACAATCCAAACATGCCAAAATGAAATCAATGTTCGAACTTGACAGATCACTCGCTGGCTGGCCGGATCACTCACCGGACGCCATCCATGCCGCCTGCTCCGTGGCCATCCTTGCCTCCTGCCCTACCTGCATCCTTGTGGCATCCTTCGCTGCTGCCATAGCCGCCCTTGCTGCCTCGTACTCCCTCCGTTCCAAATTACTTGACCTATATTTATCTACACACGGATGTATCTAGACACTAAACAATTATAGATACATCCGTATTTAGACAAATTCAAGTCAACTAATTTGGAACGGAGGGAGTAGTCCCTATGGTCGTTGATCTCCTTCATTCCCACAAGCCACTTCTTTGCATGCTCATCGAAGAGGCCTTCATCTGCCAACATTATCTTTACATCTCCGTGTCCCGTGCGATTTGCAACCTCTCATTCTCAAGCTCAATCTCTTCAAATGTCTTGGTCTTCTCGAGCTCCCATTTGATCGCCGCCTCTTTCTTCTCCTTGCAGCATGCTCCGCTGCTTTCTTTGGCTTCTTTTTCTTCTTGCTCGGATTGGGATTTGATGTTGTCCTAACTTCAAATGAAGAGCAAGTTGGATCCCCCAACTTGTAGTGCATTTGGGTCGGATCATTGATCATGTTCGACGTGATAAACTCCAAAATGATCATGGTTTCCAAGCATGGATCATGTCCGAAATGAACTAGCGGCCTATACAAAACATTGAACATGGCATATGTAAAGTTGATTGGATAGGAGCAACAAGAACATACCGAGTCTTGTTGTATCATTTCGTCGAACAGGTCGTGGGCAGTTGGGCACCGCGGGTGCATGTGCTTCTCCGCGCCAGAACGAGCTGCGGCGACTGATAGACGTCCATCGGTGGCATATGCATGGGCAAAAATCTCTCCATATGCCCCAACCGGCCGTCAGATCCTCCTCTGTCCCAACCTGGTCTGACAGTGCGATCCTTGTCGACGGCTGGATGGACGGGGTGCGGGGTTCCGGGCGCGGCGGGGCGTAGGGGGATAGCTGCTCGTCGATGTCCGCATTCGCTCCCTGCGACGCCACCGCTTCCCCCTCTCGCTACCACCATCACCGATCTCTCTGGTTGATGTTCTCCGCTTGCACGACGAAGCCGAGGACAAGACGTCGATAGACGAGGCGGACCCAGCCTCGGTCGCGGCTGTCATGGACGGGTTGGACGACATCTAGGGAGGCAGATCAGGATCGACGGCGAGGATGGGGAGCAAGGGTGGCGGATGGCGAGGGCTCGAACGCGGGAAAGGGTGGATGGAGGCGGGAGGAGGGGAAAGGATTTGGTGGATTTGGTACAATTTATGGTGGGGTGGGCCTGTCGGGTTCGACGTGGCGGACGCGTCCGGGCATCCCCAAATTCACCCTACAATTGGGTTGGATATGAGGGATGCCGATCAGCCCAGGCGTTTGAGGCTCATTTGAGGCGTCCGTCTGGGTCAGGTTTTTTACCGGTTGGTGAATGGGCCGTCCGTCCGAGTGTTTGAAGGGGGGTTTAGGGTGCCCATCTATAGATGCTCTTACCTCTTTGGTTTTCATATTTTCAAAACAAATATGAATGCAAATAAGGATGTTACCGGATGCGGATGAGGATCAGATGTTACTCGAATGTACATATCGGATGTTTAGTCAGATTCAAAACGGATTACATCACATATTAGTTATAATCAAAATGCAACAAATAATAAGTTAATAATAGACAGGTTTATGAACAAACACTACTATAATGCGTATTAATTCCTAAGTTTTACCTTACAAAAAGTAACTTTTGACAATTTATTAGGCTTTTATGTTGGATAATTGGCATGTTGGGGTTAGAACTCCTTAATTAGTTCATGGAACTTTATTCAAATACAGATATATCCACTTCCATATTAATATTTAAGTCACAATCTCGTGTCATATTTGTATTTGTAAAACAAACACAGGTATCTTGTATTTCCATTTCGGTCAGTTTCATATGCAGATGTTTCAGATATAAATAGACATTCCATGCAAAAAAAAAGATAAAAATAGACATTTTCTCAAATACAAATATCAGATAGTATTTTGGATTATCCCCTGCCATGTTCCACCCCTACATATCACTCGTGTATCACATTCATGGAACCAAATAGTCTAACCATTGGTACCAGCATCAATCCGATTTTACAGTGCTGATAAGCTCAGATTACCTCTAGTGATCAAATCACAGATCCATGGACAAAACAATAGCACAGTTATGATGGAGGTACATAGGGTTGGGAGTGAAACATTTTAAAGACACGATTTGAGAATGAGGGCAACCAAAAGAGGCATGTATTTTGATGCAAAATTCCACCAACATATCAGACGAAACTCGCGTACATGACAAAACCGGTCCACCGGCACAAATAAGGTAGGTCAGAATTCTTGAAAGGGGAGGTGGTCTCTAATGGCGCCGCTTAACTTATAACCCTTCACAACAGTAAACATGCATCAAAATCACGACTCTGCCTTTTTCTCTTCGGCGGCCTCTTCAAATGTCTCTCCAGGGACAAGCTCAGGAACATCATCATCGTCGTCAGCCTGAGCAGCACCTGCACTGGCACCAGCCTCGATGCCAGCAGCACCACCAGGGACCTGCTTTTGGAATTGCTCTGCAAGCCTCCGCAGGTTGTCCAAGTTGTCAGGACCTGAACACAAGGAACGGTTAAAAAAGGTAAAGGGACACCACTCACTAGTTTTGTACTATTCGTGAAATATTACTTCACTGTAAACTTTGAACTAGATATGTATTTATGAACACTGGATACAGAGACATACCAAGTTGATTGATAATTGATGGCAGCAGATCTTGCAGTTCTGTCAAGATTAGGAAAAGTTAGAATAAAAATACTGTCAGTCTGTCACACAAGCATCAGAAAAGAAACTATACTTTACAGAGAGCATTCAACTATTACAGTGGACAACAGACATGTGTACAACATACAAAATAGCTGCCAATTTGCAGGTGGGTACAAGAACATGAATGAAGTAAAATGACCGAGGGCAAACGACATCAAAGACATGTTAATGGAAGAAGCATACTCTTTGTCTGTGGAGTTCCACTGACCACCCATGTATTAGCACCAATCGAAGCTTGCACTGCAAGGAAACCAAGAAACATATGTAAGGAAGTGGAAAACTAATCCTGTAGAACTGAGTTTATTGTCAAGGGGTACCACCTTTAGGATTGAGAAACTGAATAACCACATCATCCTTAAAGATGTTGACCTCTTCGATACCAGGGATGGTGTTCACTCCTACTCTTTTCAGCGTACTCTGGAGCCTTTTGTCATCTGTAGTTGTGGTCTTGTGTACAGCCTTCTTCTTCCTACACCGACACAGGGACCATATTTAACATGACGATAGGGTTTCAAATTCACTAGCATCTCACTGGCACAGATATCATATGCATACAAAACATATTAATCAATCTTACATGACACAATAATAATAATAACGTGGGTAGCACTATTTCCACATACATACCAAAATGCATATGTTTAAGCAGAACAAACTTATATGCCAACATACAGCAAAATAGTTAAAATGCATCATATCATCTTGGATGCATCTATGAAAAGAAGAAGCACCTGCGCATGCTACCCTTCCCTCCGGTGCGCACGGCACCTGCCATCTTCTTGAGCTTTTCAACATTCATCTGCATGAGAGACAAATAAGATCACTACATGTTTCTTTCAGTTATGCAAGAGACAGGCTAACCTAACGAGTAACACCAAAGACAAGATGCATTCACAAACAACAACAGAGTAGAGGTCCGCGTAAGAACAGAAAACATGCAGCTCGGTAACTAACATGACTGGATCCAACTGCACATAGACAGGGAATAACCTTGACCACATCAGGTTCAAACAAGTAACTAATGCTTCCTAACTAATCACCCATACAAATACAGCTGACATGGCAAAACCAGACCAATGTTAGTCGCTTCTGGCTCATGTCTGCTGAGCCACTAATCAAAGATACTACTACTAATTAAATGGCTTGACACTACAACCGACTGTGATGGAACAAATTGCCCACAGCTCTGATATCTGTCATGATAACGATATAAAAGCTAGTAATAATCATCGAATGTAAACCTATCCACCCATTTCTGTGCTTAAGACTCCATAAAAAAACATACTAATAAAGCTCTGCGCACGACGAGACCGGGACCAAGCAAAGCCCACCTCTCATATGACACCGCAAATACCTTCCGTAAATGAAATCACTACCAAGTAGCATACGTGCTACACGGAACACAGCGCAAGCGCCGCTTCCAGATTCGATCGCAGGCCCATCAACGAAACCAGTCCAACCGCTCGAGCCGCATCGCGCGAGCCGAATCTCGCCAAGGCGCGTGAACCTACCTAAGTCAGCAAAAAGTACAGATCCAATCGCTCCTGGAGCAAACAGAACCGCGTTGATGCTTGATGCTAAGAAATTGTATTGCCGCTAGTGGTAGCCGGGAGCAGCTCACCTTGGCTGGGGGGGGAGCGGAAGCCGCGGCGTGGGCGCCGGCGGCGGCGCGAGGAGGGGAGGAGAGGATAGGAGCGGGAGAGAGACCAGGAGTGGGGGAACGGATAGGGGTCGGGACGGGAGGATGGGTTGCTCGGTGCGAGCCCTCTTTTAGTTTTAGGGTTTTAACCCCAGAAGAATCCTGGCCGTGCGATCCTCGATGCACGGCTGCGGTGCTTGTAGCGGAGGGTTTGCGCTCGGTGTTCGGGTCATCTGGTGCGTGCGTGTGTTGCGGCTCCGCTGTGCATGTGTTCGGGTGGGCAGTGTGGCCAGTTGAGAAATACTCTCTCTTACTCCCTTCGTTCCATCATAAAAAAACCACGACAAATAATTTGGAATGAAGGGAGTATTTGCTAGTACTCCATTCGATCCAAAATAAGCGTAACAATTTCAAATTATAAGATTAATTCAAAACTATGACGTTTATTATGAATCGGAGGTAGTACCTTTTTCGGGGTAAAATGAGTTTTATTTCATGAAAACAGGATTATGGTCAACTAATAATACTAGTTTAGATTCCTAAAAAAATACCAGCTTAGAAATACAGTATAATATCAGAACGTTACGATTAGCTAGACAATAAGCAACCCTGTTTTTATAGACGATCAATTTTCTAAGGAATAAAGTCGCGGCCTATTGAATCATATTTGGGCAGCTGACAGTGGGCCCAATCTCATGGCCACCATGCTTCATCAATTCATGGACATGTGGCGATGAGTGGACGAGGCCCACATTCGAACTGATAGACGTGACTCGATTCGGTGGGTGTGGGAGAAGTGCCGTGGAAAAATTCATTTACGCGGCCAAATTCTCACGGCTCGAGGTCATGCCAACGGCGGCATTCACTTGGAAGTCGAGAGCCCATCTGCGGCGCCATTTCTTTGCATGGTTGGCTATTAAGAACAGATGTTGGACCTCTGACAGGCTAGCATAGAGAGGCTTCCTCATTAGAGCATGTGCCCACTGTGTGACCAGCACGATGAGACCATGAACCATATCATGATTGGATGCGTATTTGCAAGGAAGATTTGGGGGAGGGCCTGCATGGTGATGGGGCAGCCGGGCAGAGCGCCCATATCGGATGAGACGTTACCCGAGTGGTGCATCAGGCAAGAGAAAACCGAAAAGCACCTGAAGATGGTAAGGGCGATTTGCATCCTTGTCCCCTGGGAACTTTGGACGCATCACAATGTCGTGGTCTTCAACGGAGCGACGCCATCTACACAACAGGTGTTGCAGCGCACCAGCGGCGAGGCCCGAGCATGGAAGCAGGCAGGACTTCTACGAGGGTAAGTTGAGGAGTTCTTCACTGGTCTGGCACCGTGGGATAGTAGTGAGTAGTCGACCATAGTTAGCTAGATCAGTGGAGTGGTCTTTGTGCCACATGTAAATGACCTTGTAACATCAAACGTGGAGGGAGTCTTCCCTTTCCTTTTTTGCGGGAAAACTTCCAATCTATTCATCTTCAATCATGGCAGTACAACGAACACCAGAAATAAAAATTACATCCAGATCTGTAGACCACTTAGCGACGACTACAAGCACTGAAGCGAGCCGAAGGTGCGCCGCCATCATTGCCCCTCCATCGCCGGAGTCAGGCATAACTTGTTGCAGTAGACAGCCGAGAAGTCATCGATCTAATAAGGCCCCATAGGACCAGCACCCCAGAACAGCAACCGCCGCCAATGAAGAATATCGTAGATCGAAAGGATCCAAACCGAAGACACATGAACGTACGAGATCCGAGCAAATGCACCAAAGATAGATCTGCCGGAGACACACCTCCACACGCCCACCAACGATGCTAGACGCATCGCCAGAACGGGGGCTAGGCGGGGAGACCTTTATTCCATCTTTAGGGAGCCACCGCCGTCTCGCCTTCCTGAGCAGAACACAAACCCTAACAAGACTGAAAAACGACTAAAAACGGAGCCCTCCCGCCAACCCTTGACAGGATCCACCGCGCCTCCTGTTGGAAATATGCCCTAGAGGCAATAATAAATTAGTTATTATTATATTTCCTTGTTCATGATAATCGTTTATTATCCATGCTAGAATTGTATTGATAGGAAACTCAGATACATGTGTGGATACATAGACAACACCATATCCCTAGTAAGTCTCTAGTTGACTAGCTCGTTGATCAATAGATGGTTACAGTTTCCTGACCATGGACATTGGATGTCATTGATAACGGGATCACATCATTAGAAGAATGATGTGATGGACAAGACCCAATCTTAAGCATAGCACAAGATCGTGTAGTTCGCATGCTAAAGCTTTTCTAATGTCAAGTATCATTTCCTTAGACCATGAGATTGTGCAACTCCCGGATACCGTAGGAATACTTTGGGTGTGCCAAATGTCACAACGTAACTGGGTGGCTATAAAGGTGCACTACGGGTATCTCCGAAAGTGTCTGTTGGGTTGGCACGAATCGAGACTGGGATTTGTCACTCCGTGTGACGGAGAGGTATCTCTGGGCCCACTCGGTAGGACATCATCATAATGTGCACAATGTGATCAAGGAGTTGATCACGGGATGATGTGTTAAGAAACGAGTAAAAGAGACTTGCCGGTAACGAGATTGAACAAGGTATCAGGATACCGACGATCGAATCTCGGGCAAGTACAATACCGCTAGACAAAGGGAATTGTATACGGGATTGATCGAATCCTCGACATCGTGGTTCATTCGATGAGATCATCGTGGAACATGTGGGAACCAACATGGGTATCCAGATCCCACTGTTAGTTATTGACCGGAGAATGTCTCGGTCATGTCTGCATGGTTCCCGAACCCGTAGGGTCTACACACTTAAGGTTCGATGACGCTAGGGTTATAAAGGAAGTTTGTATGTGGTTACCGAATTTTGTTCGGAGTCCTGGATGAGATACCGGACGTCACGAGGAGTTTCGGAATGGTCCGGAGGTAAAGATTTATATATGGGAAGTCCTGTTTTGGTCACCGGAAAAGTTTTGGGTTTTATCGGTAACGTACTGGGACCATCGGGAGGGTCCCGGGGGTCCACCAAGTGGGGCCACAAGCCCCAGAGGGCTGCATGGGCCAAGTGTGGGAGGGGACCAGCCCCAGGTGGGCTGGTGCACCCCCCCCCACAAGGGCCCAAGGCACCTAAGGGGAGGAGGGGGGGCAAACCCTAAGGGCAGATGGGCCTTAGGGCCCATGCCTGGTGCGCCTCCCTCTCCCCCTCCACCTGGCCGCCACCCAGATGGGATCCGGGGGCTGCCGCCACCCCTAGGGAGGGAACCCTAGGTGGGGGCGCAGCCCCTCCCATCCCCCTATATATACTTGAGGTTTGGGCTGCCCAAGACACACGAGTTCCTCTCCTTCTTGGCGCAGCCCTACCCCTCTCCCTCCTCGTCTCTTGCAGTGCTTGGCGAAGCCCTGCTGAAGTACCACGCTCCTCCACCACCACCACGTCATTTTGCTGCTGCTGGATGGAGTCTTCCTCAACCTCTCCCTCTCTCCTTGCTGGATCAAGGCATGGGAGACGTCACCGGACTGTACGTGTGTTGAACACGGAGGTGCCGTCCGTTCGGCACTAGGATCTCTGGTGATTTGGATCACGACGAGTACGACTCCTTCAACCCCGTTCTCTTGAACGCTTCCGCTTAGCGATCTACAAGGGTATGTAGATGCACTCTCCTTCCCCTCATTGCTGGTTTCTCCATAGATAGATCTTGGTGACACGTAGGAAAATTTTGAATTTCTGCTACGTTCCCCAACAGTGGCATCATGAGCCAGGTCTATGTGTAGTTTCTATGCACGAGTAGAACACAAAGCAGTTGTGGGCGTTGATTTTGTTCAATATGCTTACCGTTACTAGTCCAATCTTGATTCGGCGGCATTGTGGGATGAAGCGGCCCAGACCGACCTTACACGTACTCTTACGTGAGACTGGTTCCACCGACTGACATGCACTAGTTGCATAAGGTAGCTAGCGGGTGTTTGTCTCTCCCACTTTAGTCGGATCAGATTCGATGAAAAGGGTCCTTATGAAGGGTAAATAGCAATTGGCATATCATGTTGTGGTTTTTGCGTAGGTAAGAAACGTTCTTACTAGAAACCCATAGCAGCCACGTAAAACATGCAAACAACAATTAGAGGACGTCTAACTTGTTTTTGCAGGGTATGCTATGTGATGTGATATGGCCAAAAGGAATGTGATGAATGATATGTGATGTATGAGATTGATCATGTTGTTGTAATAGGAATCATGACTTGCATGTCGATGAGTATGACAACTGATAGGAGCCATAGGAGTTGTCTTTATTTATTGTATGACCTGCGTGTCATTGAACAACGCCATGTAATTACTTTACTTTATTGCTAACCGGTAGCCATAGTAGTAGAAGTAATAGTTGGCGAGCAACTTCATGGAGACACGATGATGGAGATCATGATGATGGAGATCATGGTGTCATGCCGGTGACGATGATGATCATGGAGCCCCGAAGATGGAGATCAAGAGGAGCAAAGTGATGATGGCCATATCATGTCACTATTTGATTGCATGTGATGTTTATCATGTTTATGCATCTTATTTGCTTAGAACGACGGTAGTAAATAAGATGATCTCTCATTAAAATTTCAAGAAAGTGTTCCCCCTAACTGTGCACCGTTGCGAAGGTTCGTTGTTTCGAAGCACCACGTGATGATCGGGTGTGATAGATTCTAACATTCGAATACAACGGGTGTTGACGAGCCTAGCATGTACAGACATGGCCTCGGGACACATGCGAAACACTTAGGTTGACTTGACGAGCCTAGCATGTACAGACATGGCCTCGGAACACGGAGGACCGAAAGGTCGAGCATGAGTCATATGGTAGATACGATCAACATGAAGATGTTCACCGATGATGACTAGTCCGTCTCACGTGATGATCGGACACGACCTAGTTGACTCGGATCATGTAATCACTTAGATGACTAGAGGGATGTCTATCTTAGTGGGAGTTCATAAGATGAACTTAATTATCCTGAACATAGTCAAAAGGTCTTCACAAATTATGTCGTGGCTCGCGCTTTAGTTCTACTGTTTAGATATGTTCATAGAGAAAATTTAGTTGAAAGTTGATAGTAGCAATTATGCGGACTAGGTCCGTAAACTGAGGATTGTCCTCATTGCTTCATAGAAGGCTTATGTCACCGCTCAGTGTGCTGAGCCTCGAATGTCGTCTGTGGATGTTGCGAACATCTGACATACACATTTTGATAACTACGTGATAGTTCAGTTAAACGGTTTAGAGTTGAGGTACCGAAGACGTTTTGAAACGTCGCGAAACATATGAGATGTTTCGAGGGCTGAAATTGGGATTTCAGGCTCGTGCCCACGTCAAGAGGTATAAGACCTCCGACGATTTTCTTAGCCTGCAAACTAAGGGAGAAAAGCTCAATTGTTGAGCTTGTGCTCAGATTGTCTGAGTACAACAATCATTTGAATCGAGTGGGAGTTGATCTTCCAGATGAGATAGTGATATTTCTCCGAAGTCATTACCACCAAGCTGCTAGAGCTTCGTGATGAACTATAATATATCAGGGACATATATGATGATCCTTGAGATATTCACGATGTTTGACACCACAAAAGTAGAAATCAAGAAGGAGCATCAATTGTTGATGGTTGGTGAAACCACTAGTTTCAAGAAGGACAAGGGCAAAAAGGGATACTTCATGAAACGGCAAATCAGCTGCTGCTCTAGTGAAGAAACCCAAGGTTGAACCCAAACCTGAGACTAAGTGCTTCTGTAATAAGGGGAACAGCCACTGGAGCAGAATTACCCTAGATACTTGGTAGATGAGAAGGCTGGCAAGGTCGATAGAAGTATATTGGATATACATTGTGTTGATGTGTACTTTACTAGCACTCCTAGTAGCAACATGGTATTAGATACCGGTTCGGTTGCTAAGTGTTAGTAAACTCGAAATAAAAGGCTACGGAGTAAACGGAGACTAGCTAAAGGTGAGCTAGCGATATGTGTTGGAAGTTTTTCCCAAGCTTGATGTGATCAAGCATCGCACGCTCCCTCTACCATCGAGATTGGTGTTTGCATTGAGCATAGACATGATTGGATTATGTCTATCGCAATACGGTTATTCATTTAAGGAGAATAATGGTTACTCTGTTTATTTGAATAATACCTTCAATGGTCTTGCACCCAAAAATGAATGGTTTATTGAATCTCGATCGTAGTGATACACATGTTCATGCCAAAAGATATAAGATAGTAATGATAGTACCACCTACTTGTGGCACTGCCACATAAGTCATATCGGTATAAACGCATGAAGAAGCTCCATGATGATGGATCTTTGGGCTCACTCGTTTTTGAAAAGTTTGAGACATGCGAACCATGTCTATTGGTGTATATGCATGAAGAAACTCCATGCAAATGGACCGTTTGGACTCACTTGATTTTGAATCACTTGAGACATGCAAATCATACCACATGGGCAAGATGACTGAAAGCCTCGTTTTCAGTAAAATGGAACTAGAAAGCAACTTGTTGGAAGTAATACATTTTGATGTGTGCAGTCCAATGAGTGCTGAGGCGTGTAGTGGATATTGTTATGTTCTTACTTCACAGATGATTTGAGTAAATGTTGAGTACATTTACTTGATGAATCACGAGTCTGAATTATTGAAAGGTTCAAGTAATTTCAGGGTGAAGTTGAAAGATTGTCGTGACAAGAGGATAAAATATCTATGATATGATCATAGAGATGAATATCTGAATTACGAGTTTGGCACAGAATTAAGACATTGTGGAAATTGTTTCACAACTAATACAGCCTGGAACACCATAGTGTGATGGTGTGTCCGAACATTATAACTGCACCCTATTGGATATGATGCATACCATGATGTCTCTTATCGAAATACCACGATAGTTTATGTGTTAGGCATTAGAGACAACCACATTCACTTTAAATAGGGCACCACGTAATTCCGATGAGATGACACCGTATGAACTATGGTTTAGAGAAACCTAAGCTGTCATTTCTTAAAAGTTTGGGGCTGCGACGCTTATGTGAAAAAGTTTCAGGCTGATAAGCTTGAACCAAAGCGGATAAATGCATCTTCATAGGACACCCAAAACAGTTGGGTATACCTCCTGTCTCAGATCCGAAAGCAATAAGGGATTGTTTCTAGAATCGGGTCCTTTCTCGAGGAAAAGTTTCTCTCGAAAGAATTGAGTGGGAGGATGGTGGAGACTTGATGAGGTTATTAAACCGTCTCTTCAACTAGTGTGTGGCAGGGCACAGGGAGTTGTTCCTGTGGCACCTACACCAATTGAAGTGGAAGCTTATGATAGTGATCATGAAACTTCAGATCAAGTCACTACCAAACCTCGTGGGATGACAAGGATGCGTACTACTTCCGAGTGGTACGTAATCCTGTCTTGGAAGTCATGTTTCTAGACAACAATGAACCTACGAGCTATGGAGAAGTGATGGTGGGCCTGAATTCCGACAAATGGTTAGAAGCCATGAAATCCGAGATAGGATCCATGTATCAGAGCAAAGCATGGACTTTGGTGGACTTGCCCAATGATCGGCAAGCCATTGAGATAAATGGATCTTTAAGAAGAAGACGGACGTAGACGGTAATGTCACCGTCTATGAAGCTCGACTTGTGGCGAAGAGTTTTTCACAAGTTCAAGGAGTTGACTACGATGAGATCTTCTCATCCGTAGCAATTCTTAAGTCCGTCGGAATCATGTTAGCATTAGCTGCATTTATGTAATCTGGCAGATGGATGTCAAAACGAGTTTCCTTACCAGTTTTTGTAAGGAAAGGTTGTATGCGATACAATCAGAAAGGTTTTGTCGATCCTAAGGATGCTAAAAGGTATGCTAACTCCAGCGATCCTTCTAAGTGTTGGGGAACGTTGCAGAAAACAAAATTTTTCCTACGGTTTCACCAAGATCCATCTAGGAGTTCATCTAGCAACGAGTGATTGGATTGCATCTACATACCTTTGTAGATCACGCGCGGAAGCGTTCAAAGAACGGGGATGAGGGAGTCGTACTCGACATGATTCGAATCATCGAAGATCCTAGCACCGAACGGACGGCACCTCCGCGTTCAACACACGTACGGAACAACCATGTCTCCTCCTTCTTGATCCAGCAAGGGGGAAGGAGAGGTTGAGGGAGATGGCTCCAGCAGCAGCACGACGGCGTGGTGGTGATGGGGCTGTAGTACTCCGGCAGGGCTTCGCCAAGCACTATGGAGGAGGAGGAGGTGTTGGAGAGGGAGAGGGAGACACCAAAGATCAAGGTAAGAAGTCGTCCATCTCCCCACTATATATAGGAGGGCCACGGGGGGTGCCGGCCCTAGGAGATCTAATCTCCTAGGGTGGTGCGGCCAAGGGGAGGAATCCCTCCTCCCCAAGGCACCTAGGAGGTGCCTTCCCCTCCTAGGACTCTTCCTCCTTGAAACCCTAGGTGCATGGGCCTCTTGGGGCTGGTGCCCTTGGCCCATGTAGGCCAAGGCGCACCCCCTACAGCCCATGTGGCCCCCCGGGACAGGTGGCCCTACCCGGTGGACCCCCGGGACCCTTCCGGTGGTCCCGGTACAATACCGATGACCCCGAAACTTGTCCCGATGGCCGAAACAGGACTTCCCATATATAAATCTTTACCTCCGGACCATTCCGGAACTCCTCGTGACGTCCGGGATCTCATCTGGGACTCCGAACAACATTCGGGTTACTGCATATACATATCCCTACAACCCTAGCGTCACCGAACCTTAAGTGTGTAGACCCTACGGGTTCGGGAGACATGTAGACATGACCAAGATCGCTCTCCGGTCAATAACCAACAACGGGATCTGGATACCCATGTTGGCTCCCACATGCTCCTCGATGATCTCATCGGATGAACCACGATGTCGAGGATTCAAGCAACCTCGTATACAATTCCCTTTGTCAATCGGTATGTTACTTGCCCGAGATTCGATCGTCAGTATCCCAATACCTCGTTCAATCTCGTTACCGGCAAGTCACTTTACTCGTACCGTAATGCATGATCCTGTGACCAAACACTTGGTCACTTTGAGCTCATAATGATGATGCATTACCGAGTGGGCCCAGTGATACCTCTCCGTCATACAGAGTGACAAATCCCAGTCTTGATCCGTGTCAACCCAACAGACACTTTCGGAGATACCCGTAGTATACCTTTATAGTCACCCAGTTACGTTGTGACGTTTGGCACACCCAAAGCACTCCTACGGTATCCGGGAGTTACACGATCTCATGGTCTAAGGAAAAGATACTTGACATTGGAAAACTCTAGCAAACGAACTATATGATCTGATGCTATGTTTAGGATTGGGTCTTGTCCATCACATCATTCTCCTAATGATGTGATCTCGTTATCAATGACATCCAATGTCCATAGTCAGGAAACCGTGACTATCTGTTGATCAACGAGCTAGTCAACTAGAGGCTTACTAGGGACATGTTGGTGTCTATTATTCACACATGTATTACAATTTCCGGATAATACAATTATAGCATGAATAAAGACAATTATCATGAACAAGGAAATATAATAACAATGCTTTTATTATTGCCTCTAGGGCATATTTCCAATAGTCTCCCACTTGCACTAGAGTCAATAATCTAGTTACATTGTGATGAATCGAACACCCATGGAATTCTGGTGTTGATCATGTTTTGCTCTAGGGAGAGGTTTAGTCAACGGATCTGCTACATTCAGGTCTGTGTGTACTTTACAAATATCTATGTCTCCATCTTGAACATTTTCACGAATGGAGTTGAAGCGACGCTTGATGTGCCTTGTCTTCTTGTGAAACCTGGGCTCCTTGGCAAGAGCAATAGCTCCAGTGTTGTCACAGAAGAGCTTGATCGGCCCCGACGCATTGGGTATGACTCCTAGGTCGGTGATGAACTCCTTTACCCAAATTGCTTCATGCGCTGCCTCCGAGGCTGCCATGTACTCCGCTTCACATGTAGATCCCGCCACGACGCTCTGCTTGCAACTGCACCAGCTTACTGCCCCACCATTCAAAATATACACGTATCCGGTTTGTGACTTAGAGTCATCCAGATCTGTGTCGAAGCTAGCGTCGACGTAACCCTTTACGACGAGCTCTTCGTCACCTCCATAAACGAGAAACATTTCCTTAGTCCTTTTCAGGTACTTCAGGATATTCTTGACCGCTGTCCAGTGTTCCTTGCCGGGATTACTTTGGTACCTTCCTACCAAACTTACGGCAAGGTTTACATCAGGTCTGGTACACAGCATGGCATACATAATAGAACCTATGGCTGAGGCATAGGGGATGACACTCATCTCTTCTATATCTTCTGCCGTGGTCGGACATTGAGCTGAGCTCAATTTCACACCTTGCAACACAGGCAAGAACCCCTTCTTAGACTGATCCATATTGAACTTCTTCAATATCTATCAAGGTATGTGCTTTGTGAAAGACCTATGAGGCGTCTTGATCTATCTCTGTAGATCTTGATGCCTAATATATAAGCAGCTTCTCCAAGGTCCTTCATTGAAAAACTTTTATTCAAGTAGGCCTTAATGCTGTCCAAGAGTTCTATATCATTTCCCATCAAAAGTATGTCATCTACATATAATATGAGAAATGCTACAGAGCTCCCACTCACTTTCTTGTAAATGCAGGCTTCTCCATAAGTCTGCGTAAACCCAAACGCTTTGATCATCTCATCAAAGCGAATGTTCCAACTCCGAGATGCTTGCACCAGCCCATAAATCGAGCGTTGGAGCTTGCACACCTTGTCAGCATTCTTAGGATCGACAAAACCTTCTGGCTGCATCATATACAATTCTTCCTTAAGGAAACCATTAAGGAATGCCGTTTTGACGTCCATTTGCCATATCTCATAATCGTAGAATGCGGCAATTGCTAACATGATTCAGACGGACTTTAGCTTCGCTACCGGTGAGAAAGTCTCATCGTAGTCAACCCCTTGAACTTGTCGATAACCCTTAGCGACAAGCCGAGCTTTATAGATGGTCACATTACCATCCGCGTCTGTCTTCTTCTTAAAGATCCATTTATTTTCTATGGCTCGCCGCTCAACGGGCAAGTCAGTCAAAGTCCATACTTCGTTTTCATACATGGATCCTATCTCGGATTTCATGGCTTCTAGCCATTTGTCAGAATCCGGGCCCGCCATCGCTTCTTCATAGTTTGAATGTTCACCGTTGTCTAACAACATGATTTCCAAGACAGGGTTGCCGTACCACTCTGGTGCGGAACGTGTCCTTGTGGACCTTCGAATTTCAGTAGGAGCTTGATCAGAAGTATCTTGATCATCATCATTAACTTCCTCTCTAGTCGGTACAGGCACCTCGGGAACATTTTCTTGAGTTGCGCCATTTTCCGGTTCAAGAGGTAATACTTCATCAAGTTCTACTTTCCTCCCACTTACTTCTTTCGAGAGAAACTCTTTCTCTAGAAAGGACCCATTCTTGGCAAGAAAGATCTTGCCTTCGGATCTGAGGTAGAAGGTATACCCAATAGTTTCTTTAGGCTATCCTATGAAGACGCATTTTTCCGACTTGGGTTCGAGCTTTTCAGGTTGAAGTTTCCTGACATAAGCATCGCATGCCCAAACTTTTAGAAATGACAGCTTAGGTTTCTTCCCAAACCATAATTCAAACGGTGTCGTCTCAACGGATTTCGACGGAGCCCTATTTAAAGTGAATGCGGCAGTCTCTAAAGCATACCCCCAAAAAGATAACGGTAAATCGGCAAGAGACATCATAGATCGCACCATATCTAATAGAGTGCGGTTACGACGTTCGGACACACCATTATGCTGAGGTGTTCCAGGCGGCGTGAGTTGTGAAACTATTCCACATTTTCTTAAGTGTGTGCCAAACTCATGACTCAAGTATTCTCCTCCACGATCTGATCGCAGGAACTTGATTTTCCTGTCACATTGATTCTCAACCTCACTCTGAAATTCCTTGAACTTTTCAAAGGTCTCAGACTTGTGTTTCATTAAGTAGACATACCCATATCTACTCAAGTCATTAGTGAGGGTGAGAACATAACGATAGCCACCGCGAGCCTCAACACTCATTGGACCGCACACATCAGTATGTATGATTTCTAATAAGTTGGTTGCTCGCTCCATTGTTCCTGAGAATGGAGTCTTGGTCATTTTACCCATGAGGCATGGTTCGCACGTGTCATATGATTCGTAATCAAGAGACTCTAAAAGTCCATCAGCATGGAGCTTCTTCATGCGTTTGACACCTATGTGACCAAGGCGACAGTGCCACAAGTACGTGGGACTATCATTATCAACCTTACATCTTTTGGTACTCACACTATGAATATGTGTAGCATTACGCTCGAGATTCATTAAGAATAAACCATTCACCATCGGAGCATGACCATAAAACATATCTCTCATATAAATAGAACAACCATTATTCTCGGATTTAAATGAGTAGCCATCTCGTATTAAACGAGATCCTGATACAATGTTCATGCTCAAACTTGGCACTAAATAACAATTATTGAGGTTCAAAACTAATCCCGTAGGTAAATGTAGAGGTAGCGTGCCGATGGCGATCACATCGACTTTGGAACCATTCCCGACGCGCATCGTCACCTCGTCCTTCGCCAGTCTCCGCTTATTCCGCAGCTCCTGCTTTGAGTTACAAATGTGAGCAACTGCACCGGTATCAAATACCCAGGAGCTACTACGAGTACTAGTAAGGTACACATCAATTACATGTATATCACATATACCTTTCGTTTTGCCGGCCTTCTTGTCCGCTAAGTATTTGGGGCAGTTCCGCTTTCAGTGACCACTTTCCTTGCAATAAAAGCACTCAGTCTCGGGCTTGGGTCCATTCTTTGGCTTCTTCCCGGCAGCTTGCTTGCCGGGCGCGGCAACTCCCTTGCCGTCTTTCTTGAAGGTTTTCTTACCCTTGCCTTTCTTGAACTTAGTGGTTTTAGTGACCATCAACACTTGATGTTCCTTCTTGACTTCTACCTCTGCTGATTTCAGCATAGCAAATACTTCAGGAATGGTCTTTTCCATCCCCTGCATATTGAAGTTCATCACAAAGCTCTTGTAGCTCGGTGGATGCGACTGGAGGATTTTGTCAATGACCGCGTCATCCGGGAGATTAACTCCCAGCTGAGTCAAGTGGTTATGTAACCCAGACATTGTGAGTATGTGCTCACTGACAGAACTATTTTCCTCCATCTTACAACTGAAGAACTTGTCGGAGACTTCATATCTCTCGACCCGGGCATGAGCTTGGAAAACCATTTTCAGCTCTTCGAACATCTCATATGATCCGTGTCTCTCAAAACACTTTTGGAGCCCCGGCTCTAAGCTATAAAGCATGCCGCACTGAACGAGGGAGTAGTCATCGGTGCGTGCCTGCCAAGCGTTCATAACATCTTGTTCTGCAGGGAGAATAGGTGCGTCACCTAGCGGTGCTTGTAGGACATAATCTTTCTTGGTAGCTATGAGGATTATCCTCAGGTTCCGGACCCAGTCCGTGTAGTTGCTGCCATCGTCTTTCAGCTTGGTTTTCTCTAGGAACGCGTTGAAGTTGAGGACTACGTTGGCCATTTGATCTACAAGACATATTGTAAATATTTTAGACTAAGTTCATGATAATTAAGTTCATCTAATCAAATTATTCAATGAACTCCCACTTAGATAGACAACCCTCTTCTAGTCATCTAAGTATAACATGATCCGAGTTAACTAGACCGTGTCCGATCATCACGTGAGACGGACTAGTCAACGTCGGTGAACATCTTCATGTTGATCGTATCTTCTATACGACTCATGCTCGACCTTTCGGTCTTCTGTGTTCTGAGGCCATGTCTGTACACATGCTAGGCTCGTCAAGTCAACCTAAGTGTTTGCATGTGTAAATCTGTCTTACACCCGTTGTATGTGAACGTTAGAATCTATCACACCCGATCATCACGTGGTGCTTCGAAACAACGAACTGTCGCAACGGTGCACAGTTAGGGGGAACACTTTCTTGAAATTATTATGAGGGATCATCTTATTTACTACCGTCGTTCTAAGCAAACAAGATGGAAAACATGATAAACATCACATGCAATCAAATAATAATAGTGACATGATATGGCCAATATCACATAGCTCCTTTGATCTCCATCTTGGGGCTCCATGATCATCTTGTCACCGGCATGACACCATGATCTCCATCATCATGATCTCCATCATTGTGTCTCCATGAAGTTGGTCGCCAACTATTACTTCTACTACTATGGCTAACGCGTTTAGCAATAAAGTAAAGTAATTTACATGGCGTTTCTCAATGACACGCAGGTCATACAAAAAATATAGACAACTCCTATGGCTCCGGCCGGTTGTCATACTCATCGACATGCAAGTCGTGATTCCTATTACAATAGCATGAACATCTCATACATCACATATAGATCATTCATCATTCATCACAACTTTGGCCATATCATATCACAAAGCACTTGCTGCAAAAACAAGTTAGACGTCCTCTAATTGTTGTTGCAAGTTTTACGTGGCTGAAGTAGGGTTCTAGCAAGAACGTTTTCTTACCTACGTGAAAGCCACAACGTGATTTGTCAACTTCTATTTACCCTTCATAAGGACCCTTTTCATCGAATCCGCTCCAACTAAAGTGGGAGAGACAGACACCCGCCAGCCACCTTATGCAACTAGTGCATGTTAGTCGGTGGAACCGGTCTCACGTAAGCGTACGTGTAAGGTTGGTCCGGGCCGCTTCATCCCACAATACCGTTGAAGCAAGATAAGACTAGTAGCGGCAAGAAAGTTGACAACATCAATGCCCACAACAAATTGTGTTCTACTCGTGCATAAAGAACTACGCATAGACCTAGCTCATGATGCCACTGTTGGGGAACGTTGCAGAAAACAAAAATTTTCCTACGGTTTCACCAAGACCCATCTAGGAGTTCATCTAGCAACGGGTGATTGGATTGCATCTACATACCTTTGTAGATCACGCGCGGAAGCGTTCAAAGAACGGGGATGAGGGAGTCGTACTCGACGTGATTCGAATCACCGAAGATCCTAGCACCAAACGGACGGCACCTCCGCGTTCAACACACGTACGGAACAGCCACGTCTCCTCCTTCTTGATCCAGCAAGGGGGAAGGAGAGGTTGAGGGAGATGGCTCCAGCAGCAGCACGACGGCGTGGTGGTGATGGGGCTGCAGTACTCCGGTAGGGCTTCGCCAAGCACTATGGAGGAGGAGGAGGTGTTGGAGAGGGAGAGGGAGGCACCAAAGATCAAGGTAAGAAGTCCTCCATCTCCCCACTATATATAGGAGGGCCAAGGGGGGGGGGGGCGCCGGCCCTAGGAGATCTAATCTCCTAGGGTGGTGCGGCCAAGGGGAGGAATCCCTCCTCCCCAAGGCACCTAGGAGGTGCCTTCCCCTCCTAGGACTCTTCCTCCTTGAAACCCTAGGCGCATGGGCCTCTTGGGGCTGGTGCCCTTGGCCCATGTAGGCCAAGGCGCACCGCCTACAGCCCATGTGCCCCCCCGGGACAGGTGGCCCCACCCGGTGGACCCCCGGGACCCTTCCGGTGGTCCCGGTACAATACCGATGACCCCGAAACTTGTCCCGATGGCCGAAATAGGACTTCCCATATATAAATCTTTACCTCCGGACCATTCCGGAACTCCTCGTGATGTCCGGGATCTCATCCGGGACTCCAAACAACATTCGGGTTACTGCATATACATATCCCTACAACCCTAGCGTCACCGAACCTTAAGTGTGTAGACCCTACGGGTTCGGGAGACATGTAGACATGACCGAGATCGCTCTCCGGTCAATAACCAACAGCGGGATTTGGATACCCATGTTGGCTCCCACATGCTCCTCGATGATCTCATCGGATGAACCACGATGTCGAGGATTCAAGCAACCCCGTATACAATTCCCTTTGTCAATCGGTATGTTACTTGCCCGAGATTCGATCGTCGGTATCCCGATACCTCGTTCAATCTCGTTACCGGCAAGTCACTTTACTCGTACCGTAATGCATGATCCTGTGACCAAACACTTGGTCACTTTGAGCTCATAATGATGATGCATTACCAAGTGGGCCCAGTGATACCTCTCCGTCATACGGAGTGACAAATCCCAGTCTTGATCCGTGTCAACCCAACAGACACTTTCGGAGATACCCGTAGTATACCTTTATAGTCACCCAGTTACGTTGTGACGTTTGGCACACCCAAAGCACTCCTACGGTATCCGGGAGTTACACGATCTCATGGTCTAAGGAAAAGATACTTGACATTGGAAAACTCTAGCAAACGAACTATACGATCTGATGCTATGTTTAGGATTGGGTCTTGTCCATCACATCATTCTCCTCATGATGTGATCTCGCTATCAATGACATCCAATGTCCATAGTCAGGAAACCGTGACTATCTGTTGATCAACGAGCTAGTCAACTAGAGGCTTACTAGGGACATGTTGGTGTCTATTATTCACACATGTATTACGATTTCCGGATAATACAATTATAGCATGAATAAAGACAATTATCATGAACAAGGAAATATAATAATAATGCTTTTATTATTGCCTCTAGGGCATATTTCCAACACTAAGGACTGGAGTAAGCATCTCGGAGTTGGAATGTACGCTTTGATGAGATGATCAAAGATTTTGGGTTTATACAAAGTTTATGAGAAACTTGTATTTCCAAAGAAGTGAGTGGGAGCACTATAGAATTTCTGATGAGTATATGTTGTTGACATATTGTGGATCAGAAATGATGTAGAATTTCTGGAAAGCATATAGGGTTATTTGAAAAGTGTTTTTCAATAGAAAACCTGGATTAGGCTACTTGAACATTGAGCATCAAGATCTATGAGGATAGATCAAAAAAACGCTAAATGGTACTTTCAAATGAGCACATACCTTGACATGATTTTGAAGGTGTTCAAGATGGATCAGTCAAGGAAGGAGTTCTTGCCTGAGTTGTAAGGTATGAAGTTAAGACTTAAAGCTCGACCACGACAGAAGAAAGAGAAAGGACGAATGTCGTCCCCTATGCTTTTGTCATAGGCTCTATACGGTATGCCATGCTGAGTACCGCACCTGATGTGTGCCTTGCCACATGTCTGGCAAGAGGGTACAAAGGTGATCCAGGAGTGGATCACTAGATAGCGGTCAAAATTATCCTTGGAGTAATAAGGACATGTTTCTCGATTATGGAGGTGATAAAGAGTTCAGCATAAAGGGTTACATAAATGCAAGCTTTAACACCTATCCGAATGACTCTGAGTAGCAAACCGGATACGTATAGTGGAGCAACCATTTGGAATACCTCCAAGTGGAGCGTGGAAGCAGCATTTATAATATGACCTAGAGATTTGCAAAGTACATATGGATCTGATTGTTGTAGACCCGTTGACTAAAACCTCTCTCACAAGCAAAACATGATCAAACCCCAGAACTTATTGAGTCTTAATCACATGATGATGTGAACTAGTTTAGTGACACTAGTAAACTCTTTGGATGTTGGTCACATGGCGATGTGACCTGTGAGTGTTAATCACATGGCGATGTGAACTAGATTATTGACTCTAGTGCAAGTGGGAGACTGTTGGAAATATGCCCTAGAGGCAATAATAAATTAGTTATTATTATATTTCCTTGTTCATGATAATCGTTTATTATCCATGCTAGAATTGTATTGATAGGAAACTCAGATACATGTGTGGATACATAGACAACACCATGTCCCTAGTAAGCCTCTAGTTGACTAGCTCGCTGATCAATAGATGGTTACGGTTTCCTGACCATGGACATTGGATGTCATTGATAACGGGATCACATCATTAGAAGAATGATGTGATGGACAAGACCCAATCCTAAGCATAGCACAAGATCGTGTAGTTCGCATGCTAAAGCTTTTCTAATGTCAAGTATCATTTCCTTAGACCATGAGATTGTGCAACTCCCGGATACCGTAGGAATACTTTGGGTGTGCCAAACATCACAACGTAACTGGGTGGCTATAAAGGTGCACTACGGGTATCTCCGAAAGTGTCTGTTGGGTTAGCACGAATCGAGACTGGGACTTGTCACTCCGTGTGACGGAGAGGTATCTCTGGGCCCACTCGGTAGGACATCATCATAATGTGCACAATGTGATCAAGGAGTTGATCACGGGATGATGTGTTACAGAACGAGTAAAAGAGACTTGCCGGTAACGAGATTGAACAAGGTATCGGGATACCAACGATCGAATCTCGGGCAAGTACAATACCGCTAGACAAAGGGAATTGTATACGGGATTGATCGAATCCTCAAGATCGTGGTTCATCCGATGAGATCATCGTGGAACATGTGATAACCAACATGGGTATCCAGATCCCGCTGTTGGTTATTGACCGGAGAACGTCTCGGTCATGTCTGCATGGTTCCCGAACCCGTAGGGTCTACACACTTAAGGTTCGATGACGCTAGGGTTATAAAGGAAGTTTGTATGTGGTTACCGAATTTTGTTCGGAGTCCTGGATGAGATACCGGACGTCACGAGGAGTTTCGGAATGGTCCGGAGGTAAAGATTTATATATGGGAAGTCCTGTTTTGGTCACCGGAAAAGTTTTGGGTTTTATCGGTAACGTACTGGGACCATCGGGAGGGTCCCGGGGGTCCACCAAGTGGGGCCACAAGCCCCAGAGGGCTGCATGGGCCAAGTGTGGGAGGGGACCAGCCCCAGGTGGGCTGGTGCACCCCCCCCCACAAGGGCCCAAGGCGCCTAAGGGGAGGAGGGGGGGGCAAACCCTAAGGGCAGATGGGCCTTAGGGCCCATGCCTGGTGCGCCTCCCTCTCCCCCTCCACCTGGCCGCCACCCAGATGGGATCTGGGGGCTGCCGCCACCCCTAGGGAGGGAACCCTAGGTGGGGGCGCAGCCCCTCCCATCCCCCTATATATACTTGAGGTTTGGGCTGCCCAAGACACACGAGTTCCTCTCCTTCTTGGCGCAGCCCTACCCCTCTCCCCCCTCGTCTCTTGCGGTGCTTGGCGAAGCCCTGCTGGAGTACCACGCTCCTCCACCACCACCACGTCGTTGTGCTACTGCTGGATGGAGTCTTCCTCAACCTCTCCCTCTCTCCTTGCTGGATCAAGGCATGAGAGACGTCACCGGGCTATACGTGTGTTGAACGCGGAGGTGCTGTCCGTTCGGCACTAGGATCTCCGGTGATTTGGATGACGACGAGTACGACTCCTTCAACCCCGTTCTCTTGAACGCTTCCGCTTAGCGATCTACAAGGGTATGTAGATGCACTCTCCTTCCCCTCGTTGCTGGTTTCTCCATAGATAGATCTTGGTGACACGTAGGAAAATTTTGAATTTCTACTACGTTCCCCAGCACCTCCATGGCCCTTGGGCCACCGGAGACGAGGCGGGAGTCTTCCCTTTCCTCTTTTAATTTGTGGTACGCACACTCATGTGTATTCGAGAGAAAAAAGTCACAACCTTCTAAAAGTCGTTTAATCTCCAATAACAAATGTTCGTATACCAACTGAGCGATGGAGGAGATAGCCAGGTCATTGATGGTAGCCGTACAGTCCGATTGAGTGACTTGTCTACTGTGACGCCCCCGATTTGACCGTACACTAATCACACATGCAAATGTGTACGATCAAGATCAGGGACTCACGGGAAGATATCACAACACAACTCTAGACATAAATTAAAATAATGCAAGCTTCATATTACAAGCCAGGGGCCTCAAGGGCTCGAATACAAGAGCTCGATCATAGAAGAGTCAGCGGAAGCAACAATATCTGAGTACAGACATAAGTTAAACAAGTTGCCATAAGATGGCTAGCACAAACTGGGATACAGATCGAAAGGGACGCATGCCTCCTGCCTGGGATCCTCCTAAACTACTCCTGATCGTCGGCGGCGGCCTGCACGTAGTAGTAGGCACCTCCAGTGTAGTAGGAGTCATCGTCGACGGTGGCGTCTGGCTCCTGGGCTCCAGCATCTGGTCACAACAACCAGGTATAGAAAGGGGGAAAAGGGGGGAGCAAAGCAACCGTGAGTACTCATCCAAAGTACTCGCAAGCAAGGAATTACACTACATGTGCATTGGTATTAATGAAATGGGTAGTATATGTGGACTGAACTGCAGAATGCCAGAATAAGAGGGGATAGTGAAGGAAATATGCCCTAGAGGCAATAATAAAGTTATTATTTATTTCCTTATATCATGATAAAATTTTATTATTCATGCTAGAATTGTATTAACCGGAAACATAATACATGTGTGAATACATAGACAAATAGAGTGTCACTAGTATGCCTCTACTAGACTAGCTTGTTAATCAAAGATGGTTATGTTTCCTAACCATGGACAAAGAGTTGTCATTTGATTAACATGATCACATCATTAGTTGAATGATCTGATTGACATGACCCATTCCATTAGCTTAGCACCCGATCGTTTAGTATGTTGCTATTGCTTTCTTCATGACTTATACATGTTCCTATGACTATGAGATTATGCAACTCCCGTTTGCCAGAGGAACACTTTGTGTGCTACCAAACGTCACAATGTAACTGGGTGATTATAAAGGAGCTCTACAGGTGTCTCCAAAGGTACATGTTGGGTTGGCGTATTTCGAGATTAGGATTTGTCACTCCGATTGTCGGAGAGGTATCTCTGGGCCCTCTCGGTAATGCACATTACTTAAGCCTTGCAAGCATTGCAACTAATGAGTTAGTTGCGGGATGATGTATTACATAACGAGTAAAGAGACTTGCCGGTAACGAGATTGAACTAGGTATGGGATACCGACGATCGAATCTCGGGCAAGTAACATACCGATGACAAAGGGAACAACGTATGTTGTTATGCGGTCTGACCGATAAAAGATCTTCGTAGAATATGTAGGAGCCAATATGAGCATCCAGGTTCCGCTATTGGTTATTGACCGGAGACGTGTCTCGGTCATGTCTACATTGTTCTCGAACCCGTAGGGTCCGCATGCTTAAGGTTACGATGACAGTTATATTATGAGTTTATGCATTTTGATGTACCGAAGGTTGTTCGGAGTCCTGGATGTGATCACGGACATGACTAGGAGTCTCTAAATGGTCGAGACATAAAGATTGATATATTGGAAGCCTATGTTTGGATATCGGAAGTGTTCCGGGTGAAATCAGGATTTTACCGGAGTATCGGGAGGTTACCGGAACCCCCCGGGAGATATATGGGCCTTAATGGGCCTTAGTGGAAGAAGAGGAGAGGCAGCCAGGGCTGGGTCGCGCGCCCTTCCCCCCTAGTACGAATAGGACAAGGAGAGATGGGGCCGGCGCCCCCCTCCTTCTCTCTCTCTCTTTTCCCACCTCGCGAATCCTATTCCAACTAGGATTGGGGGAGAAGTCCTACTCCCGGAGGGAGTAGGACTCCTCCTGGCGCGCCCTATGATGGCCGGCCGGCCTCCCCCTCTTGAGCCTTTATATACGGAGGCAGGGGCACCCCAAAGAGACACAAGTTGATCCACGTGATCATATTCTTAGCCGTGTGCGGTGCCCCCTTCCACCATAGTCCTCGATAATATTGTAGCGGTGCTTAGGCGAAGCCCTGCTGCGGTTGTACATCAAGATCGTCACCACGCCGTCGTGCTGACGGAACTCTTCCCCGACACTTTGCTGGATCGGAGTCCGGGGATCGTCATCGAGCTGAACGTGTGCTAGAACTCGGAGGTGCCGTAGTTTCGGTGCTCGATCGGTCGGGCCGTGGAGACATACGACTACATCAACCAAACGCTTCCGTTGTCGATCTACAAGGGTACGTAGATCATACTCTCCCCTTTCGTTGCTATGCATCACCATGATCTTGCGTGAGCGTAGGATTTTTTTTGAAATTACTACGAAACCCAACAGATAGCTAGTCCTATCGAAGACTACGCTTCTGGCAGCCTCCATCTTGAAGCATATAGAAGAGAGTAGATGGTAAGTTCACCAAGTAGCATCGTATAGCATAATCCAAACCGGCGATCATCTCCTCGTTGCCCTGTTAGAGAGTGATCACCGGGTTGTATCTGGCACTTGAAAGGGTGTGTTTTATTAAGTATCTGGTTCTAGTTGTCATAAGGTCAAGGTACAACTCTGGGTCGTCCTTTTACCGAGGGACACGACTATTCGAATAGATAAACTTCCCTGCAGGGGTGCACCACATTTCCCAACACGCTCGATCCCTCTGACTAGGCACACTTTCCTGTGTCATGTCCGGCCTCGGAAGATCAACACGTCGCAGCCTTACCTAAGCATCAACAACAGTATGCAGGGAATGACCCGAGGCATACGCGTACGCGGGAGGGCGCCGGCCCCGGGCGGGCAGAGGTGCACGGGAGCATGAGCAGGGGCGCGGTGGCACTGGCCCGACGGGATCGAGGCCTCAGACTCGGATTCGTCGACCAAGATGATCAGGCGGCTCCCTAGGGGCTTCACGAGCACGAAGACTCTGTTAGTTCATCCCTGGGTTGACTACATCGTCCTCCTTGAGCACATCAGGGACAACTTGGCCACGACAATGGCACGACGACGTGGATCTCGAGCTACGGCGTGAATTCGAGCAATCCAGAGAAGGGGAAGGGGTGGGTGCTCACAATGGAGCCATTGGTGCACTCGAGGAGGCCGAGGGAGGTCAAGGGTGATGGTTCGGACGACGGGCTCGCGGTGGCCGTGGCGGGGAAGATTGGTGCAGGCGACGTGGCGCCGGCCCTCCAGCTTCGAGCCGGCGGTGTAGTCGATGAAGAAGACCTGGGTGAAGCCGTTGTACCCCTTGGCGCAGCTCGGGGGTGGCTCCGGTGCGTGCGGACGACGACGACACGGTGACGGTGGCGTCGGTGTGGGTGGGGGAGAGAGCAGTGATGCGAGGAGGAGAAAGGAGGAGCTAGGGTTAGTCCATGGGCAGATGAGGGTCAGGTGGCATCCTTATCATCGCGGGGAGGTCCGCGGGATGGCCGGTCCATGGCAACCTACGACACGGACGCACGACCAGCGTCCAACACGCTGGGATGAACAAGGAGGAAGACAATGGCGCTGTGGGCTGGGCCTGCACCCTATGCACTAGAGGCCGAGTTACACACTGCCAATTTACATTTTTCACTTTTTTCAATTTTTGCCACTATTTTCTAATTGAATGAGTGTCCAAACATTTTTTTGCTAAATATTAAACTTGGTACATAAATTCTCTGGAATATTCTGAGGTTGCTCAAAAAGTTTGAGGCCAACTAGAAAAGTTTATAATTGTGTTTGCATTTAATTGGACCACTTTAAATGATGTTGGTACATTCTACGATTAGTTAGGAGCATTTTAGAAACTCTCTCAAGTGGGGTTTCTTCATGAAAAATATCAGTGGATTATTTGAAATATTATGAACACTTTTGTTTTGTAGTTTGAAGAAATGATTTATTTGACTTTACCTTAAAATTTGAATTTGAACTCGGTTTGGACCAAGGTGTGGTTTAGCAAATTAATTGTGATGACATGGCACCATTTGTGTGTGATTATTGTAGCTTAACTACCGGGGTGTTACAAATCTCCTCCACTACAAAAAAGCTCGTCCCGAGATTTTAAGAGGTGGAGTACGGGGGAAAGATCTGGTTACGAAATTCTAACGAATCTTGTCGGTCTTGGTTGCTCTTCTCGAAGAGGTCGATCCATTACGTTGATGTCTTCATTTCTCTGCTTCGGGTCATCATGATGAAGTCGGCATCCTTTCTTCGGGAACTCCATCATACTTACGAAAGAATAAAGGATGGGTATTCCGGGAGAACAGACCTCTGCAAGGTTGACTATCTGGTCGATAACATCAGGGAAGGTGGCGGAAAGTAACTCTCGAATTGAAACTTAATTAAAATATCGAGATCAAAGTATGAAGGTAGCATGAGAAGTTTCGAGCGGATAGGCAATCGTTCGTTGCTCGAAATAGAGTGTGAAATGGGTGTAGAGCAACAGAAATAAGTATCGTGTCCGATACCAGAATTGATCACTAGGAAGGTGGCTTGTGAATTACATATGAAACGAAGCACAAGGGATAACTTCAAAACAGGGATGTACAGGAGAGTCAGGTTTCGATCATGTGGAACTGTGGGTTATGGGCCCACCATGTGGGTTAAAAGTAGATAAGGGGTGCTGATGTCTTGCATGGTCAAGATAGCAAGGTTTGTCAGAGGATAGCCTGTCAGTTACGTCGGCAACAACGTCTATACCAAGGGCGAGGGACAAAGAGAACCACTTTCCTGCTCGTTGAACGAGGAGGACCAATAGGGAAAGTTCTCGTCCATCAGTGGTTACGGAAAAGTCATCAACAATAGTAACATGGCCTTACTCACAGAGTTGTATGACGAGGTGTTTACTTAAACAGGGAAATATTGCTGCTTATATCATATGGATCTCAAGAAAGGTTAAACAAAACAATGGAATGGAAATGCGATTATCAGATTAAACAGAACAATGGAAAGGAAAATGTGTTTAAACACATATTTCAGCGGTATATCCTTTCCAAGGATAAGCAGAGCATGATATCCATGATAGGATAGAAAGTAGAAAACCATTTAGGTAAGGGAGAGTATTTCATGACATAACCCAAACAACGGGGATTGAATAATTGATAAAGAAAATTTAGCATTGTGCTTTAGTTGTTCTTATTGAAAATCGGAGTACCACAAACATGCTTCAAGATAGCATTGACATGGTCTTCAAGCAAAGGTCGGACTTTGGATACACAAAGGATCCATCAGGAACAACTTATAAAATAAGTTTTACGATTTCTGCATGGAAGAATGTTAACCTTGCTAAAAAGGATACTATAACAACAGGTCCTCTGGCCAGGTGTGCTAGGCATGACGTCACCTTACCGAGTTATATAAATACCCATGTTATAACTCTTGAAAAATGTTCCAACCTTCAAGTCTGACTAAGATTCAGATCTGATTGGTGTTAGGATACCTCTGACTCAGGAAGCCTGAGAAGAAAAAGGTGTGACACAATTTGATGCGATGACATTGTAAGATTCTTGGGAAATGAACTATGGAAGCGAGTTCCGAAACAAGAGTTCATCAGTAAATCAAGGAGAGGATGAGGAGGTGGCTGATGAGCTCAGTGACAATTCATCGAGATTTCCAGAAGATGAATTTCCACAATTATGTGGACAAGGAGATAACATTTGTTAGACCAAAATGATATAATGATGTATGCTTGAGGAAAACATAGACAATTAAACATTGGTTCAAAGGTGCATCTAAAATATGGGCTTAGGTAGCATGATCAATGTTAATGGTGATTCAATAACCAATAGTATAAGAATGAACTATCAACCATTAACTTCAAAGCAATAGGGTTGCTAGAAGTTATAAAGCCACACATAAGTGTTCACTTGTGTGTATTCTGGTTAGAAACAACAAGAGGAACAAGGAATAATGGTGATGGCGAGAAGTATCACTATGTTCAAGGATCCTCAAGACACAGTGAAATTCCCACGACATTCTTGACATAAAAGATGGTAATATTCCAAGGTAAAGAAGAACAATTGTTGGATAGTAATGAACTCAAGATATAACACCAAAACACGAACAAGTTTGTGTTGAACGGAAGGCAATAAAGTGGTCGATGATAACACAAATCATCAAGGGCAAGGAGGGTATTTCTCATCATGAATTCAATTGATATTCTGGAAGAGCCTATAATGTTGATGATGATCACGACACGATTGTCGAGAGATTTCATGAAGATATAATCGATCGGCGATGACATCAAGTTAAAGGAATGATGAAGCGAAAGGTTAATGGATCCAAGGGTACGACACAAACTCCAAACCAAGCTTGCTGTCCAAAGCGAAATGATATGATGAGGAAGATCGACATAAGTTTAGCTCATCCTCAAAAATTGTGCTCCGGGAAGAAGGACCAGGTAGCACAGTTAAAATTTAGCATGATAATGATATAGCCGATCAGGCTTGGGATGACTTGAAGGATTATTAAACTTGTAAGCAACAAAAATTACTTATAGTTATTGAATAGGAGTGTGGACTCGATTCACTATTTGGTGTCCTCGGTTGACGACAATCCAAAACCCAGGAAAATTGGAATCAGTGAGAAATAATAGTTGATGAAGAACCCATAAGAAGTTATGCAGTTCCATGATATTCTCGAGATACCAGAGTGTAATACTCGACGGTATATCAAAGTCAAGGTTGGACTGGGGTATTGATCCGCGGAAGACAATGCTTAAACTTGCCCGAGAAATGGGATCAAAGAAGAACAATATTGTCGGAACCATAGCGGCAAGGGACCCAATTTAATGACACCGAAAGAATTACCCAAATGATTATATATTTTGCAAGAAGCTTCCATGATAAGTTCCACATCGGGTCCATGGGCGTGAACACAAAGTTCAAGGTCGACTCCCACTTCTTCAATGTATAACCTTCCATTCACCTCTCGCTTTTCAAAAATGACATTAGTTGTTGAAAGTTTTACCTGGTGCAATACCAGATAAGTATGACCTGTGAAATCTTTCGGGTTCACACAGATTAAGGAAGGCATAGGTTCAAGCCATCGGGGCATCATAGAAACATATACCACAAACTTCAGGAGTAAATAACACAAGCTCGAAAGTAGAGCATGGTTGACAAAGCAGGGGATACAATTTACCAAAGGCATTATGTATTAGGGAAAGAACTTCCCGAGGTTTTTGTAAACGAAGGACACTGTCGGATGATAAATTCAACAGAGGATCTGACGGTCCATAACGGAGCTGATGTGAGCATCGGTACCCAACCAGAATAAGAAGGGATGCAAGGAGATCAGATTATAGAAACAACCAACTAATTCAAACTCAAATGCAAAGGAATTATGATTTCCAAATCAAATGATCAGAAGTAATGCTCTGATTAAGGATGGATAAGTTGGATAGACTTAGGGGTACAATCAACGACAATTTGATTTGTCAAGAACCAGCTCACGTTCAAAATGACGTCTGAGCCGGAAGGATGAATTCTAGGATCTGACTGAGGATTGCGAGCATTCGCAACATATTGAATCAAGGGACTTAGAATGATAGTGACAAAGAATGTCAAGGGAGATTACCAGAAATATCGAATTAACCATAATGTTGGAAGGAAAGAAATTCGGGATCAATTGCTGAGGATTTTCAGAAGATCAAATAGTTTTTCAAAGAACTTTCTAAAACACACGAACAACTGGGAATGAGCAGATACTCAGTAAGTGCAAGGAATTATCAATAGGGGTATTCATGTGGCAAGGAACTGCAAGGCAGTAGGCTCAAAGTATTTTCGGAACAATGGAGAGAACTTCGGGGTATCTTGTAATAACAAGATCAATGGGGAATGATTGTATGAATGGCAAGCGTATGTTGTTATCCATAGGGGTTTATCGATGGAAGGGAATTGCAAAAGTGATGGCACAAAGTCTCGAGAGAACATCGTAGAGTATCTTTCGAATCTTCCGACGCAGCAGGCGATCCTCTAGAACGAAGGGGCTCTCTGGGAGGAAGTGGTTACGAGAACCTAGAGTCAAAGTTAGCAAAATCACTTAGCCCGAATAGAGGAGATATCAGAGTCCCAGAGTATAGACGAGGAGTAAAAGATCCTAATACCACCCAATGGCGACGTGGGCCCGTAAGCCACACAACCATGTTAGTAAAAGTTTTGCAATGACTAGACTCAACTTCATCCAAGGAGTTTGGAAGGGGGATTCCTACAGGTAGTCGGCTCTGATACCAACTTGTGACGCCCCCGATTTGACCATACACTAATCATACATGCAAATGTGCATGACCAAGATCAGGGATTCATGGGAAGATATCACAACACAACTCTAGACATAAATTAAAATAATGCAAGCTTTATATTACAAGGCAGGGGCCTCGAGGGCTCGAATACAAGAGCTCAATCATAGAAGAGTCAGCGGAAGCAACAATATCTGAGTACAGACATAAGTTAAACAAGTTTCCATAAGATGGCTAGCACAAACTGGGATACAAATCGAAAGAGACGCAGGCCTCCTGCCTGGGATCCTCCTAAACTACTCCTGATCGTTGGCGGCGGCCTGCACGTAGTAGTAGGCACCTCCAGTGTAGTAGGAGTCATCATCGACGGTGGCGTCTGGCTCCTGGGCTCCAGCATCTGGTCGCAACAACCAGGTATAGAAATGGGGAAAAGGGGGGAGCAAAGCAACCGTGAGTACTCATCCAAAGTACTCGCAAGCAAGGAACTACACTACATGTGCATTGGTATTAATGAAATGGGTAGTATATGTGGACTGAACTGCAGAATGCCAGAATAAGAGGGGGATAGCTAGTCCTATCGAAGACTACGCTTCTGGCAGCCTCATCTTGAAGCATATAGAAGAGAGTAGATGGTAAGTTCACCAAGTAGCATCGTATAGCATAATCCTAACCGGCGATCATCTCCTCATCGCCCTGTTAGAGAGTCATCACCGAGTTGTATCTGGCACTTGAAAGGGTGTGTTTTATCAAGTATCTGGTTCTAGTTGTCATAAGGTCAAGGTACAACTCTGGGTCGTCCTTTTACCGAGGGACACGACTATTCGAATAGATAAACTTCCCTGCAGGGGTGCACCACATTTCCCAACACGCTCGATCCCTCTGACCGGGCATACTTTCCTGGGTCATGTCCGACCTCGAAAGATCAACACGTCGCAACCCTACCTAGGCACAACAGAGAGGTCAGCACACCGGTCTAAATCCTATGTGCGTAGGGGTCTAGGCCCATCGCCCGTTGCTCACCTGCACGTTGCGAACGCGGACAGAAACAAACCTAGCCTCCCTAATACAAGAGCAGGCATTCCAGCCCAATCCGGCGCACGCCGCTCAGTCGCTGGCGTCAAGAAGGCTTCGGCTGATACCACGACATCGAGTGCCCATAACTGTTCCCACGTAGTTTGTTAGTGCGTACAGGCTAGTGGCCAGACTCAGATAAAATACCAAGATCTCGTTAAGCGTGTTAATTGATGTAACGTGGACGCCGACCAGGGCCAGGTCCACATCTCACCTAGGTGGTCTCAACCCGCCCTGTCGCTCCGCCACAAAGTAACAGTCGGGGGCCTTCGGGAACCTAAGCCCACCTCTACCGGGATGGAGCCACCTGTCCTTTCAGCCCCCACATCGGAATCATTTGCGGGTACTCTACGAGCCGACCCGACTTTAGTCACCACATGTATCATATAATATGTACTCCCTCCGTTCCTTGATATAAGGTGTATAGATTTTTGAGAAAAAACCCGAAATATATGGTGTATTGCGTTGCACCACTCATTTGGATATTTTTTTAGGGATTTGATTACATTTCCTTGTATTAGGCAAGCACCTCTATTTTCTCATGCCAATTAGTCTGGTGTAATCTCGCCCAAAATATGTAAAATTTTCCCTTCACATGCGTTCTTTAATTTTCGTGCCAAAAACTATACACCCTATATTCAGGAATGGAGGGAGTATGTAATTATATACCCATGATCACCTCCCGAGTGATCACGGCCCGAAAGTATAGCATGGCAAACGGACAAGAATGTAGGGTCACTGATGATAAACTAGCATCCTATACTAAGCATATAGGATTGCAGGTAAAGGTAACAACAGTAGTAGCAAGGACATGCTACGCATCAGAATAGGATTAATGGAAAGCAATAACATGCTACACTACTCTAATGCAAGCAGTAGAGAGAAGAATAGGATATATCAGGTTGATCAAGGGGGGGGGGGCTTGCCTGGTTGCTTTGCAGACAGATACGGACCCTCAACGGTGAAGTAGTCGATCACCGGTTCAACCGAGGTCTCGAGGTCTACCGGAAAGAAGTAACATAGGGGAACATAATAAATAACACAGCAAACACTGCATCACAAAGCATGTCAAAGCAAAACGTTGGGCTCGGGGTGACCTAACGCAGTGCTTCACGTTGCAAACAAAGCGGGAACTTAACTGGGACGTTTTCCCGGTTTCGGACATCTGTCAGACAGATGAACCGAAGGGGAAGGTTCCATGTTTGTAGTGCTAGAGGTATCTGACAGGTATGGGGATAGCGTATTCGGGTTCGTCTTATTTTTCTGATCAACTTTCATGTAGAAAACATTTCCATCCAAGTTACGGTTTATTTACTATTAATTTTCAAAGTTTTAAAACGTTTTGTGGAATTTCCTGAAAATTGACCAAGTCTGAGAATTGCTTATTTTTAAACATCACTTAGATGTTTTCCAAAGGCTATAACCATTGTTCTGTTCATCCTACGGATTAGTGCCTTATATCAATATTGATCACTTTCCTGTGCTCTACAAGATGGTATCAATTGCATCTCTGTTAGATCCATGTAACCTATTTATTTTCTGCTCTAAAGTAGCTACCACAATAACTCTGTTTTCAGTCTTTTTAGTTAACAGAACATAGACTTTTGTCATTTTCATAGGATTTAATCCGTGCCTCAAATGGATTTGTTCCAATGGGATAAAATGGAGTCGGTCAAGTGTACTACCTGCCCATATAATTTTTAGCCATATTAACTTTCGTTTAGTGGTCGTTCAAGGGCTGTCCAAAGGGCTACTCAGGTTGAAGTGGCAGAAGCTAGCAAGCGCTACAATAACCTTCAGTTTACTATAGCACCGTAGTGCAGGCAAAGCAGGGGAGCCCGGCGCTGGGGGCGCACCTGGGAACGACCAGAGAGTGCCGTGCGTGGCAGGGCGCTGGCGGGCGCGGTAGCGGCGGGACGAGCTATAGCGAGTGGCGAGCGGAGCCGGCACGACCACGGGTGGATGGGCAGCAGCAGGAGCGGGCCAGCGCGTGGCTAAGGGCGCGGCGCCGAAAACGCCGGCAACGGGAAGCGAGGGGCATCAACGGGGCGCGGCGAGCACAAAGCATCAGCAACAGTATGCAAGGCATAACCCGAGGCGTACGCGTACGCGCGAGGGCGCCGGCCCTGGGCAGGCACAGGCGCACGGGAGCATGAGCAGGGGCGCGGTGGCACTGGCCCGACGGGATGAGGCCTCAGACTCGGATTCGTCGACCAAGATGATCAGGCGGCTCCCTAGGAGCTTCACGAGCACGAAGACTCTGTTAGTTCATCTCGGGGTTGACTACATTGTCCTCCTTGAGCACATCAGGGACAACTTGGCCACGACAATGGCGCGACGGCGTGGATCTCCAGCTACGGCGTGAATTCGAGCAATCCAGAGAAGGGGAAGGGGTGGGTGCTCACAGTGGAGCCATTGGTGCGCTCGAGGAGGCCGAGGGAGGTCGAGGGTGACGGTTCGAACGATGGGCTCGCGGTGGCCGTGGTGGGGAAGATCGGTGCAGGCGACGTGGCGCCGGCCTCCCAGCTCCGAGCCGGCGGTGTAGTCGACGAAGAAGACCTGGGTGAAGCCACTGTACCCCTTGGCACGGCTTGGGGGTGGCTCCGGTGCGTGCGGACAATGACGGCACGGTGACGGTGGTGTCGGTGTGGGTGGGGGCAGAGAGCAGTGATGCGAGGAGGAGAAAGGAGGATCTAGGGTTCGTCCATGGGCAAATGGGGGTCAGGTGGCATCCTTATCATCGTGGGGAGGTCCGCGGGATGGCTGGCGCGTGGCAATCTATGACACGGATGCACGGCCAGCGTCCAGCACGTTGGGGATGAACAGGGAGGAAGACAATGGCGCTGTGGGTTGGGCCTCCACCTATGCACTAGAGGCCGAGTTACACATTGCCAATTTACATTTTTCTATTTTTTCAAATTTTGCCACTATTTTCTAATTGAATGAGTGTCCAAACATTTTTTTGCTAAATATTAAACTTGGTACATAAATTCTTTGGAATATTCTGAGGTTGCTCAAAAAGGTTGAGGCCAACTAGAAAAGTTTATAATTGCGTTTGCATTTAATTGGACCACTTTAAATGATGTTGGTACATTCTACGATTAGTTAGGAGCATTTTAGAAACTCTCTCAAGTGGGGTTCCTTCATGAAAAATATCAGTGGATTATTTGAAATATTATGAACACTTTTTTTTGCAGTTTGAAGAAATGATTTATTTGACTTTACCTTAAAATTTGAATTTGAACTCGGTTTGGACCAAGGTGTGGTTTAGCAAATTAATTGTGATGACATGGCACCATTTGTGTGTGATTACTGTAGCTTAACTACCGGGGTGTTACAAATCTCCTCCACTACAAGAAATCTCATCCTGAGATTTTAAGAGGTGGAGTACGGGGGAAATATCTGGTTACGAAATTCTAACGAATCTTGTCGGTCTTGGTTGCTCTTCTCAAAGAGGTCGATCCATTACGTTGATGTCTTCATTTCTCTGCTTCGGCTCATCATGATGAAGTCGGCATCCTTTCTTCGGGAACTCCATCGTACTTGCAAAAGAATAAACGGTGGGTATTCCGGGAGAACAGACCTCTGCAAGGTTGACTATCTGGTCGATAACATCAGGGAAGGTGGCGGAAAGTAACTCTCAAATTGAAACTTAATGAAAATATCGAGATCAAAGTATGAAGGTAGCATGAGAAGTTTCGAGCGGATAGGCAATCTCTCGTTGCTCGAAACAGAGTGTGAAATGGGTTCAGAGCAACGGAAATAAGTATCGTGTCCGATACCAGAATTGATCACTAGGAAGGTGGCTCGTGAATTACTTATGAAACAAACCGCAAGGGATAACTTCAAAACGAAGCGCAAAGTGGCTCTGTTTTCAGTCTTTTCTATTAACAAAACATAGACTTTTGTCATTTTCATAGGATTTAATTCGTGCCTCAAATGGATTAGTTCCAATGGGATAAAATGGAGTTGGTCAAGTGTACTACCTGCCCATATAATTTTTACCCATATTAACTTTCGTTTAGTGGTCGTTCAAGGGCTGCCCAGAGGGCTAGTCAGGTTGAAGTAGCAGAAGCTAGCAAGCGCTACAGTAACCTTTAGTTTACTATAGCAACGGAGTGCAGGGAGAGTAGCGGCAAGAAGAGCAGGGGAGCCCGGCGGCGGGGCGCACCTGGGCACGACCAGAGAGCACCGTGCGTGGTAGCGGCGGCGGAGTCGGCACAACCACAAGTGGATGGGCAGCAGCAGGAGCGGGCCAACGCGTGGCTAAGGGCGCGCCGCCGGAAACGTCGGCAGTGGGCAGCGAGGGGCATCAACGGGGCGCGGCGAGTGCAAAGCATCAACAGCAGTATGCAGGGCACAACCCGGGGCGTACGCGTATGAACGAGGGCGCGGGCCCCGGGCGGGCAGAGGCGCACGGGAGCATGAGCAGGGGCGCGGTGGCACTGGCCCGACGGGATCGAAGCCTTAAACTCGGATTCGTCGACCAAGATGGTCAGGCGGCTCCCTAGGGGCTTGACGAGCACGAAGACTCTGTTACATCATCCCGGGGTTGAATACATCGTCGTCCTTGAGCACATCAACGACAACTTGGTGTTGGGGAACATAGTAATTTCAAAAAAAAATCGTACGCACACGCAAGATCATGGTGATGCATAGCAATGAGAGGGAAGAGTGTTGTCTACGTACCCTTGTAGATCGTAAGCAGAAGCGTTATGACAACGCGGTTGATGTAGTCGTACATCTTCACGATCGATCGATCTCAGCACCGAAGGTATGGCATGATACGTCCATTTTGCATCATGCTTTTATATCGATATTTATCGCATTATGGGCTGTTATTACACATTATGTCACAATACTTATGCCTATTCTATCTTATTTTACAAGGTTTACATGAAGAGAGGGAATGCCGATAGCTGGAATTCAGGGCTGGAAAAGGAGAAAATATTAGAGACCTATTCTGCATATCTCCAAAAGTCCTGAAACTCCACGGGAGTTATTTTTAGAATATATAAAAAATACTGAGCGAAGAAAGTACCAGAGGGGGGCGACCCACCGTCCATGAGGGTGGGGGGCGTGCCCTACCCCCTAGGCGCGCCCCCTGGCTTGTGGGCCCCCTGATGGCCCTCTGATGCCCACCTTTGGCTATATGGAGTCTTTCGTCGAGGAAAAAATCATAAGCAAGCTCACGGGATGAAACTCTGCCGCCACGAGGCGGAACCTTGGCAGAACCAATCTAGGGCTCCGGTGGAGCTGTTCTACCGGGGAAACTTCCCTCCAGGAGGGGGAAATCATCACCATCGTCATCACCAACGATCCTCTCATCAGGAGGGGGTCAATCTCCATCAACATCTTCACCAACACCATCTCATCTCAAACCCCAGTTCATATCTTGTATCCAATCTTTGTATCCAAACATCAGATTGGTACCTGTGGGTTTCTAGTAATGTTGATTACTCTTTGTAGTTGATGCTAGTTGGTTTATCTAGTGGAAGATCATATGTTCAGATCCATTATGCATATTAATACTCCTCTGATTATGAACATGAATATGCTTTGTGAGTAGTTAGGTTTGTTCCCGAGGACATGGGAGAAGTCTTGCTATAAGTAGTCATGTGAATTTGGTATTCGTTCGATATTTTGATGAGATGTATGTTGTCTTTCCTCTAGTGGTGTCATGTGAACGTCGACTACATGAAACTTCACCATTGTTTGGGCCCAGGGGAAGGCATTGGGAAGTAATAAGTAGATGATGGGTTGCTAGAGTGACAGAAGCTTAAACCCTAGTTTATGCGTTGCTTTGTAAGGGGCTGATTTGGATCCATATGTTTCATGCTATGGTTAGGTGTACCTTAATACTTCTGTTGTAGTTGCGGATGCTTGCAATAGTGGTTAATCATAAGTGGGATTCTTGTCCAAGAAAGGACATTACCCACACACGGTCCACCCACATATCAAATTATCAAAGTACCAAACGCGAATCATATGAGCGTGATGAAAACTAGCTTGATGATAATTCCCATGTGTCCTCGGGAGCGCTTTCCTTCATATAAGAGTTTGTCCAGACTTGTCCTTTGCTACAAAAAGGATTGGGCCATCTTGCTGCACCTTATTTACTTTCATTACTTGTTGCTCGTTACAATTTATCTTATCACAAAACTATCTGTTACCGATAATTTCAGTGCTTGCAGAGAGTACCTTGCTGAAAATCGCTTATCATTTCCTTCTGCTCCTCGTTGGGTTCGACACTCTTACTTATCGAAAAGGCTATGATAGACCCCCTACACTTGTGGGTCATCAAGACTCTTTTCTAGCGCCTTTTCCGAGGAGTGAAGTGCCTTCGGTAGGTGGAATTTGGTAAGGAAAAATTTATATAGTGTGCTGAAATTTACTGTCACTTGTTACTGTGGAACATAATCCTTTGAGGGGCTTGTTCGGGGTATCTTCACCCCGACCAGTAGAGCAAAGATTTGCTCCTCAACCTACTGAACCTACTGAAATTTTTTACTTTGAAATTCCTTCGGGTATGATAGAGAAACTGCTAGCTAATCCTTTCACATGTGATGGAACATTACATCCCGATTTGCACCTAATATATGTGGATGAAGTTTGTGGATTATTTAAGCTTGTAGGTATGCCCGAGGATGTTATCAAGAAGAAGGTATTCCCTTTATCTTTGAAGGGAGAGGAATTGACATGGTTTAGGCTATGTGATGATATGGGATCATGGAACTACAACCGATTGAAATTGGAATTTCATCAGAAGTTTTATCCTATGCATCTTGTTCATCGTGATCGTAATTATATATATAATTTTTGGCCTCGTGAAGGAGAAAACATCGCTCAAGCTTGGGGGAGGCTTAAGTCAATGTTATATTCATGCCCCAATCATGAGCTCTCAAAAGAAATGATTATTCAAAAATTTTATGCTCGGCTTTCTCTCAGTAATCGCTCCAGGCTCGATACTTCTTGTACTGATTCTTTTATGATGAAGACTATTGAATTCAAATGGGATTTATTGGAGAGAATTAAACGCAACTCTAAAGATTGGGATCTCGACGAAGGTAAGGAGTCAGGTATAACACCTAAGTTTAATTGTGTTAAATCTTTTCTGGATACCGACGCTTTTCGTGAATTTAGCACTAAATATGGACTTGACTCTGAGATAGTAGTTTCTTTCTGTGAATCATTTGCTATTCATGTTGATCTCCCTAAGGAGAAGTGGTTTAAATATAATCCTCCCATTGAAGTAAAAGTAGTTGCACCTATTAAAGTTGAAGAAAAGACTATCACTTATAATGATCATGTTGTTCCTGCTGCTTATATTGAGAAACCACCTTTCCCTGTTAGAATAAAGGATCATGCTAAAACTTCAACTGTGGTCAACAAAAGTAATATTAGGACACCCAAACCCCCTGAGCAAATTAAAGTTGAACCGAATATTGCTATGGTTAAAGATCTCTTGGTTGATAATATTGAGGGGCATGTTATTTACTTCTGTGCTGAAGCTGCTAGAATTGCTAGACCTGATACTAAAAATAAACATAGACATGTTGTAGGCATGCCTGTTATTTCTGTTAAAATAGGAGATCATTGTTATCATGGCTTATGTGATATGGGTGCTAGTTCAAGTGCAATACCTCATTCTTTATATAAAGAAATTATGCATGATATTGCACCCGCCGAGATAGAAGAGATTGATGTTACAATTAAGCTTGCTAATAGAGATACTATTTCACGAGTTGGGATTGTTAGAGATGTTGAAGTCTTGTGTGGGAAAGTTAAATATCCTGTTGATTTTCTTGTTCTTGGTTCCCCACAAGATGACTTTTGTCCCATTATATTTGGTAGACCCTTCTTGAATACTGTTAATGCTAGGATGGACTGCGGAAAGGATGTTGTTACTATTGGTTTAGGGGATATGTCTCATGAGTTTAATTTTGCTAAATTTCGTAGACAACCCCATGATAAATAATTGCCTAGTAAAGATGAAATTATTGGTCTAGCTTCTATTGCCGTTCCTCCTAGTGACCCTTTAGAACAATATTTGCTAGACCATGAAAATGATATGTTTATGAATGAAAGAAGGGAAATAGATGAAGTGTTCTTTAAACAGGGACCTATTTTGAAGCACAACTTACCTGTTGAAATCTTAGGGGTTCCTCCTCCACCTAAGGGTGATCCCGTGTTTGAGCTTAAACCTTTACCTGATACTCTTAAATATGCTTATCTTGATGAGAACGAGATATATCCTGTTATTATTAGTGCTAACTTCTAGTGCATGAAGAAAAGAAATTATTGAAAACTCTGAAGAAGCACCGTGCTGCTATTGGATATACTCTTGATGATCTTAAGGGCATTAGTACCACTCTATGTCAGCACAAAATAAAATTGGAGAAAGACGCTAAACCAGTTGTTGATCACCAACGACGGTTAAATCCTGAGATGAAAGAAGTGGTAAGAAAAGAAATACTAAAGCTTCTGGAGGCAGGTATAATTTATCCCATTTCTGATAGTCAGTGGGTAAGTCTTGTTCATTGTGTCCCTAAGAAGGGAGGTATTACTGTTGTTCCTAATGATAAAGATGAATTGATCCCACAAAGAATTGTTACAGGTTATAGAATGGTAATTGATCTCCGCAAATTAAATAAAGCTACTAAAAAGGATCATTACCCTTTACCTTTTATTGATCAAATGCTAGAAAGACTATCCAAACATACACATTTTTGCTTTCTAGATGGTTATTCTGGTTTCTCTCAAATACCTGTGTCAAAAGAGGATCAAGAAAAGACAACTTTTACTTGCCCTTTCGGTACCTTTGCTTATAGACGTATGCCTTTTGGTTTATGTAATGCATCTGCTACCTTTCAATGATGTATGACTGCTATATTCTCTGACTTTTGTGAAAAGATTGCTGAGGTATTCATGGAAGATTTCTCCGTTTATGGGACTTATTTTGATGATTGCTTAAGCAACCTTGATCGAGTTTTGCAGAGATGTGAAGAAACTAATCTTGTTTTGAATTGGGAGAAGTGCCACTTTATGGTTAATGAAGGTATTGTCTTGGGGCATAAAATTTCTAAAAGAGGTATTCAAGTTGATAAAGCTAAAGTTGATGCTATTGACAAGATGCCGTGTCTCAAGGACATTAAAGGTATAAGAAGTTTCCTTGGTCATTCCAATTTTTATAGGAGGTTCATTAAGGACTTCTCTAAAATTTCTAGGCCTTTGACTAATCTCTTACAAAAAGATGTTCCTTTTGTTTTTGATGATGACTGTGTAGAAGCATTTGAAATACTTAAGAAAGCTTTGATTTCCGCACCTATTGTTCAGCCTCCTGATTGGAATTTACCATTTGAAATCATGTGTGATGCTAGTGATTATGCTGTAGGGGCTGTTCTAGGACAAAGAGTTGAAAATAAATTAAATGTTATCCAATATGCTAGTAAAACTCTAGACAGTGCCCAGAGAAATTATGCTACTACTGAAAAAGAATTTTTAGCAGCTGTATTTGTTTGTGATAAGTTCTGACCTTATATTGTTGATTCTAAAGTAACTGTTCACACCGATCATGCTGCTATTAAATATCTTATGGAAAAGAAAGATGCTAGACCTAGACTTATTAGATGGGTTCTCTTGCTTCAAGAATTTGATTTGTATATTATTGATAGAAAGGGAGCTGAGAACCCCGTTGTAGACAACTTATCTAGGCTAGAGAATGTTCTTAATGACCCACTTCCTATTGATGATAGCTTTCCTGATGAACAATTAGTTGTCATAAATGCCTCTCGTACTGCTCCATGGTATGCTGATTATGCTAATTATATCGTTGCTAAATTTATACCACCTAGTTTCACATACCAGCAAAAGAAAAAGTTCTTCTATGATTTAAGACATTACTTCTGGGATGACCCACATCTTTATAAAGGACTAGATGGTGTTATTAGACATTGTGTACCTGAGCATGAACAGGAACAGATCCTACGCAAGTGTCACTCTGAGGCTTATGGAGGACACCATGCTAGAGATAGAACTGCACATAAGGTATTGCAATCCGGTTTTTATTGGCCTACTCTCTTCAAGGATGCCCGTAAGTTTGTCTTGTCTTGTGATGAATGTCAAAGAATTGGTAATATTAGTAGACGTCAAGAAATTCCTATGAATTATTCACTTGTTATTGAGCCATTTGATGTTTGGGGCTTTGATTATATGGGACCGTTTCCTTCCTCTAATGGGTATACATATATTTTAGTTGCTGTTGATTATGTTACTAAGTGGGTAGAAGCTATTCCAACCAGCAGTGCTGATCATAACACCTCTATTAAGATGCTTAAAGAAGTTATTTTCCCGAGGTTTGGAGTCCCTAGGTATTTAATGACTGATCGCAACAGTTTTCCCAAGGATCGCAACAGTTTTCGAGGGTAGAGTATTCAACCCAAATTTATTGATTCAACACAAGGGGAGCCATAGAATATTCTCAAGTATTAGCAGATGAGTTGTCAATTCAACCACACCTGGATAACTTAATATCTGCAGCAAAGTATTTAGTAGCAAAGTAATATGATAGTAGTGGTAACGGTGGCAAAAGGTAACAGTAGCAAAAGTAATATTTTTGGTGTTTTATAGTGATGATAACAATAGCAACGGAAAAGTAAATAAGCGAAGAACAATATGTGAAATGCTCGTAGGCATTGGATCGGTGATGGAGAATTATGCCGGGTGTGGTTTATCATGTAACAGTCATAACATAGGGTGACACAGAACTAGCTCCAATTCATCAATGTAATGTAGGCATGTATTCCGAATATAGTCATACATGCTTATGGAAAAGAACTTGCATGAAATCTTTTGTCCTACCCTCCCGTGGTAGTGGGGTCCTGGAGGAAAGTAAGGGATATTAAGGCCTCCTTTTAATAGAGTACCGGACCAAAGCATTAACACACGGTGAATACATGAACTCCTCAAACTATGGTCATCACCGGGAGTGGTCCCGATTATTGTCACTTCGGGGTTGCCGGATCATAACACATAGTAGGTGACTATAGACTCGCAAGATAGGATCAAGAACTCACATATATTCATGAAAACATAATAGGTTCAGATCTGAAATCATGGCACTCGGGCCCTAGTGACAAGCATTAAGCATAGCAAAGTCATAGCAACATCAATCTCAGAACATAGTGGATACTAGGGATCAAACCCTAACAAAACTAACTCCATTACATGATAAATCTCATCCAACCCATCACCGTCCAGCAAGCCTACGATGGAATTACTCACGCACGGCGGTGAGAACCATGAAATTGGTGATGGAGGATGGTTGATGATGATGACGGCGACAGATCCCCCTCTTCGGAGCCCCGAACGGACTCCGGATCAGCCCTCCCGAGAGAGTTTAGGGCTTGGCGGCGGCTCCGTATCGTAAAACGAGATGAATCCTTCTCTCTAATTTTTTTCTCCCCGAACACGAATATATGGAGTTGGAGTTGAGGTCGGTGGAGCTCCAGGGGGCCCACGAGGCAGGGAGGCACGCCTGCCCCCTAGCCTTGATTATTTGCCAATATTTTTTATTATTTCCAAAAATAATCTCTGTGGAGTTTCAGGTCATTCTAAGAACTTTTGTTTCTGCACATAAATAACACCATGGCAATTCTGCTGAAAACAATGTCAGTCTGGGTTAGTTCCATTCAAATCATGCAAGTTAGAGTCCAAAACAAGGGCAAAAGTGTTTGGAAAACTAGATACGATGGAGACGTATCAACTCCCCCAAGCATAAACCTTTGCTTGTCCTCAAGCAATTCAGTTGACAAACTGAAAGTGATAAGGAAAAACTTTTACAAACTCTGTTTGCTCTTGTTGTTGTAAATATGTAAAGCCAACATTCATGTTTTTAGCAAGGATTATGAACTAACCACATTCACAATAACACTTAAGTCTCATGTTTACTCATATCAATGGCATAATCAACTAGCGAGTAAAATAATAAATCTCGGATGACAACACTTTCTCAAAACAATCATGATATGATATAACAGGATGGTATCTCGCTAGCCCTTTCTAAGACCGCAAAACATAAATGCAGAGCACCTTTAAAGACCAAGGACTGACTAGACATTGTAATTCATGGTAAAAGAGATCAAGTCAAGTCATACTCAATGTAAACTAACAGTAATGAATGCAAATGACAGTGGTGCTCTTCAACCAGTGCTTTTTAATAAGAGGGTGATGACTCAACATAAAAGTAAATAGATAGGCCCTTCATAGAGGGAAGCAGGGATTTGTAGAGGTGCCAGAGCTCGGTTTTGAAATAGATATGAATAATATTTTGAGCGGTATACTTTCATTGTCAACATAACAACCAAGTGATGGTGATATCTTCCATGCTACACACATTATAGGCGGTTCCCAAATAGAATGGTAAAGTTTATACTCCCCCTCCACCAACAAGCATCAATCCATGGCTTGCTCGAAACAACGAGTGCCTCCAACTAACAACAGTCCCACGGGAGTTTTGTTTGCCATTATTTTGATTTGATTTGCATAAAGCATGGGACCAGGCATCCTGGTGACCAGCCATTTTCTCGTGAGTGAGGAGCGGAGTCCACTCCTCTTGAGAATAACCCGCCTAACATGGAAGTTACGGACAACCCTAGTTGATACATGAGCTATTCGAGCATACAAAACAGAATGTTTATTTGAAGGTTTAGAGTTTGGCACATACAAATTTACTTGGAACGGCATGTAGATACCGTATATAGGTAGGTATGGTGGACTCATATAGAACAAATTTGGGGTTTATGGAATTGGATGCACAAGCAGTATTCCCGCTTAGTACAGGTGAAGGCTAGAAAAAGACTGGGAAGCGACCAACTAGAGAGTGACAACAGTCATGAACATGCATTAAAATTAATCAACACTGAATGCAAGCATGAGTAGGATATTATGCACCATGAACATAAATATCGTAGAGGCTATGTTGATTTTGTTTCAACTACATGCATGAACATGTGCCAAGTCAAGCCACTCGAATCGTTCAAAAGAGGATACCACCCTATCATACCACATCACAACCATTTTAATAGCATGTTGGCACGCAAGGTAAACCATTATAAGCTCCTAGCTAATTAAGCATGGCATAAGCAACTATAATCTCTAATTGTCATTGCAAACATGTTTATTCATAATAGGCTGAATCAAGAACGATGAACTAACCATATTTACAAAAACAAGAAAGGTCGAGTTCATACCAGCTTCTCCCATCTCAATCAGTCCATCATATATCGTCATAATTGCCTTTCACTTGCACGACCGAATGATGTGAATCATAATAACAGTGCACGTGCATTGGACTAAGCTGGAATCCGCAAGCATTCAATAAACGGGAGAAGACAAGGGAATATGGACTCTTGGTTAAATCAACAACAATGCATATAGGAGTCACTTCAACAATTTAATCATGGTCTTCTCCTATCGACCCCCAAAGAAAAGAAAAGAAATAAAACTATTTACACGGGAAAGCTCCCAACAAGCAAAAAAAGAATAAAGGGAAATATTTTTGAGTTTTCTTTTTAGTTATTACTACTACAACAAGAAAAATAAAATAGCTAAAATCTACTACTATTTTTTTGGTTTTCTTAAGTTTTATCAAACACACAAGAAGAAAGCATAAAAAAGAAATAAACTAGCATGGATATTACAATGAAAAAGTATGAGCACCAACATCTAGCAATGAGTGTGTGAACATAAATGTAATGTCGGTGGGAAATGCATACTCCCCCAAGCTTAGGCTTTTGGCCTAAGTTGGTCTATGGCCACGGCTAGCTTGGCGGATATCCAAAGTAATAGTTGGGGTCGTACTGTGAAGAAGCCTTGGATTGCCACTGGTTGGCAATCACCTCCGAATCCCATTGATAATCAGACTGTCGTGGAGGATCAAATTGTGATTCCGGCTCTGGCTCTGTAGCTGTTGTAGGGTTCCGGTAGGCGTGAATGGCCTCCAACGGAACAAGGTACTTGCCTACAGATGAATCAAACAAGGAAGGAGCAGGCAAGGTAATAATCTCAGGATGATTTTTACCAAATATTAATTTGTACTTAAGCTCCTTTTCCCTATTCTTAACAATAAAATCATGTGCTACCATACTCTTATAATCTAAATAAACAGGAGGCAGCAATTTTTCTTCCTTCTCATAATGCCTAATGGGTATGTTAAAATGTGAAGCGAGGCACGAGGCGAAGATGCCACCAAGGATGGGGCCCTTTGTATGGTTCAGACTTAACCGTTTGGCAATAATACCGCCCATACTAACAGAGTCGTCACGGAATTAACCATGGAACAAAATAATAATATCAGGAACACTAAAGTTTCCATAGTTTCTGCGACCAACTAAGCAACGACTAGCAAAGTTGCAAAGTAGCGTAAAACAGGAAAATGTATGCTAGTGATTCTTGCATCAGAAACTTTCCTAGTTTCCCCTATAGTGATAGTGTCAATAAACCCATCCACATCTCTATGATGTCGTTCCTCTAAGCTACCCTCGAAAGGTATTTTGCAAACCCTGCAAAATTCATATAGTGACATCTTCTTAACCACATCATATAAATGAAACTCTACTGAAGGAGGTGATTCCTTAGGATAATAGTAGAAGTTTTGCACAAAAGTTGGTGAGTAAGTGATACTGTTCGCGTTGGTCGCGGAGGAAGTCGGTGAGGCCTCCGCGGTGCGAGGCAGATTATATTTGGGCCTCTTTGCTTCTTTATTTTGCTTTTCCTTCGAGCTTCGGCTCGATGAGTCCCTCAAAAATCTCTTCATTATTTTCTGAAAAAGTCTGAAATTTTTAGTAACTTCAAATAAAAGTAAACCAAACTCAACAAAATTGATAGCAACTACTCCTACAAGTGCCTAGAGCCTATATCATGCATTAGAACTACTTGGAACCATATAAATTTGACATGCAAGCTCAAGAACATGGTCACCTAGGCAACACAAATTTGCAATGAATAAAGCACTAGAACAAAAACTAATTGGACCAATGGAGGATTCACATACCAAGGAACAATCCCCCCAAAGCAGTTTTGTGCGAGGTGCTTTGAGCAAGGAGATCAAAAATCGCAGCAAAATGAGCTAGAACTCATGCTTGAGCTGGCTGGTGATTTTTTTGTGAGGAAGAAGAAGTGTGTGGGTGCAGGAATAAGTGGAGGGGAGCTACCGTGGGCCCACAAGGCAGGGGGACATGCCCTGGACCCTCGTGCCCAGGTGCTTGCTCCCCCTGCTGTGTTCTCAGTGCCAGATATTCTCAAATATTTCAGAAAAAATCATATTTAAATTTCAGGGCATTTGGAGAACTTTTATTTTCGGGGTATTTTTATATTGCACGGATAATTCAGAAAACTGATAGAAAATACTATTTTTACTTTATTTCAACTAAATAACAGAAAGTAAAAGGAGGGTACAGAAGGTTGTGCTTTCTAACTTCATCCATCTCATGCTCATCAAAAGGAATCCACTAACAAGGTTGATCAAGTCTTGTTAACAAACTCATTTCGAGTAACATGAAACCGGAGAAATTTCGAATGACACTATGTTACCTCAACGGGGATATGCACATCCCCAACAATAAGAATATCATATTTCTTCTTGACAGTAGGAAGAGGAAATTTAAAACCTCCAAAAATAATCGATGGAATTTTTCCAATAGAGTTTATACTATGAACTTGAGGTTGTTTCCTCGGAAAGTGTACCATATGCTCATTACCATTAACATGAAAAGTGACATTGCCTTTGTTGCAATCAATAACAGCCCCTGCAGTATTCAAAAAAGGTCTTCCAAGAATAATGGACATACTATCATCCTCGGGAATGTCAAGAATAACAAAGTCCGTTAAAATAGTAACGTTTGCAACTACAACAGGCACATCCTCACAAATACCGACAGGTATAACAGTTGATTTATCAGCCATTTGCAAGGATATTTCAGTAGGTGTTAACTTACTCAAGTCAAGTCTACAATATAAAGAGAGAGAGGCATAACACTAACACCGGCCCCAAGATCACATAAGCAGTTCTAACATAGTTTCTTTTAATGGAGCATGGTATAGTTGGTACTCCTGGATCTCCTAGTTTCTTAGGTATTCCACCCTTAAAAGTATAATTAGCAAGCATGGTGGAAATTTCAGCTTCCGCTATCTTTCTTTTATTAGTAACAATATTTTTCATGTACTTAGCATAAGGATTCATTTTAAGCATATCAGTCAAACGCATACGCAAAAAGATAGGTCTAATCATTTCAGCAAAGCGCTCAAAATCCTCACCATCATTTTTCTTGGATGGCTTAGGAGGAAAAGGCATGGGTTTCTGAACCCAAGGCTCTCTTTCCTTACCATGTTTCCTAGCAACAAAGTCTCTCTTATCATAACGTTGATTCTTTGGTTGTGGGTTATCAAGATTAACAGCAGGTTCAATCTCTACATCATTGTCATCACTAGGTTGAGCATCAACATGAACATTATCATTAACATTATCACTAGTTTCATGTTCATTAGCAGATTGTGTTTCAGCATCAAAAATAGAGATATCATTGGGATTCTCAGGTGTGTCAATAACAGGTTCACTAGAAGCATGCAAAGTCCTATCATTTTTCTTTTTCTTCCTCTTACAAGGACTAGGTGTATCAATATCATTTCTCTGATAATCTTGCTCAATTCTCTTAGGATGGCCCTTAGGATACAAAGGTTCCTGGGTCATTTTACCACCTCTAGTCATAACTCTAACAACATTATCATTTTTCTTATTATTTAATTCATTGAGCAAATCATTCTGAGCTTTAAGTACTTGTTCTACTTGAGTGGTAACCATAGAAGCATGTTTACTAATGAGTTTAAGTCCACCTTTAACTCTAGACATATAATCACCCAAGTGTTCAATCATATAAGCATTTTGTTTCAATTGTCTACCAAAATAAGCATTGAAGTCTTCTTGCTTAACCATAAAGTTATCAAACTCATCCAAACATTGGCTAGCAAACTTAGTAGGAGGGATTTCAGCTTTATCATATCTATAGAGAGAATTTACCTTTATTACCTGTGTCGGGTTATCAAGACCATGTGTTTCTTCAATAGGTGATGGATTAAAACCATATATTTCTTCAACAGGTGGTAAATTAAGACCATGTATTTCTTTAATAGGAGGTAAATTCTTAACATCTTCAGCCTTAATACCCTTTTCTTTCATGGATTTCTTTGCCTCTTGCATATCTTCAGGACTGAGAAATAGAACACCCCTTTTCTTTGGAGTTGGTTTAGGAATAGGCTCAGGAGTTGGCTCAGGAGCTGGCTCAGGAAGTGTCCAATTATTTTCATTTGTCAACATATTATTCAATAGAATTTCAGCTTCATCCGGTGTTCTTTCCCTAAAAGCAGAACCAGCACAACTATCCAGATGGTCTCTGGAAGCATCAGTTAGTCCATTATAAAAGACATCAAGTATTTCATTTTTCTTAAGAGGATGATCAGGCAAAGCATTAAGTAATTGGAGAAGCCTCCCCCAAGCTTGTGGGAGACTCTCTTCTTCAATTTGCACAAAATTATATATATCCCTTAAGGCAGCTTGTTTCTTATGAGCAGGGTAATATTTAGCAGAGAAGTAATAAATCATATCCAGGGGACTACGCACACAACCAGGATCAAGAGAATTAAACCATATCTTAGCATCACCCTTTAATGAGAACGGAAATATTTTAAGGATATAAAAGTAGCAAGTTCTCTCATCATTAGTGAACAGGGTGGCTATATCATTTAATTTAGTATGGTGTGCCACAATAGTTTCAGATTCATAGCCATAAAAAGGATCAGATTCAACTAAGGTAATTATCTCAGGATCAACAGAGAAATCATAATCCTTATCAGTAACAAAGATAGGTGAAGTAGCATAAGCAGGATCATATTTCATTCTAGCATTCAGAGTTTTTGTGTTTAAGCTTAGCTAATAATTTCTTAAGATCACTTCTATCATTGCATGCAAGAAAGTCTCTTGTAGTTTATTCATCCATAACATAGCCCTCAGGCACAACATGCAATTCATATTTATTAGGAGAGCCTTCATCATCACTTTCATCAATATTATCATTTTCAATAATTTCATTCTCTCTATCCCTAGCAAGTTGTTCATCAAGAAATTCACCAAGTGGCACAGTAGTATCAAGCATAGAAGTAGTTTCATCATAAGTATCATGCATAGCAGAAGTGGCATCATCAATAATATGCGACATATCAGAATTAATAGCAGAAGCAGGTTTAGGTGTCGCAAGCTTACTCAAAACAGAAGGTGAATCAAGTGCAGAGCTAGATGGCAGTTCCTTACCTCCCCTCGTAGTTGAGGGATAATTTTTTGTTTTTGCGTCTTTCAAGTTCTTCATAGTGACCAACAGATATAAATCCCAATTGACTCAAAGAATAGATCTATGCTCCCGGAAATGGCGCCAGAAAATAGTCTTGATAACCCACAAGTATAGGGGATCGCAACAGTTTTCGAGGGTAGAGTATTCAACCCAAATTTATTGATTCGACACAAGGGGAGCTGTCGGTGTCAAAACCAGCGGATCTCGGGTAGGGGGTCCCGAACTGTGCGTCTAGGCCGGATGGTAACAAGAGGCAGGGGACACAATGTTTTACCCAGGTTCGGGCCCTCTTGATGGAGGTAAAACCCTACGTCCTGCTTGATTAATATTAATGATATGGGTAGTACAAGAGTAGATCTACCACGACATCAGAGAGGCTAAACCCTAGAAGCTAGCCTATGGTATGATTGTATGTTGTCCTACGGACTAAAACCCTCTGGCTTATATAGACACCGGAGAGGGTTAGGGTTACACAAGGTCGGTTACAAAGGAGGAGATATCCATATCCGTATTGCCTAGCTTGCCTTCCACGCCAAGTAGAGTCCCATCCGGACACGAGACGAAGTCTTCAATCTTGTATCTTCATAGTCTAACAGTCCGGCCAAAGGATATAGTTCGGCTGTCCGGAGACCCCCTAATCCAGGACTCCCTCAGTAGCCCCTGAACCAGGCTTCAATGACGATGAGTCTGGCGCGCAGTATTGTCTTCGACATTGCAAGGCAGGTTCCTCCTCCGAATACATCACAGAAGAATTTGAACACGAGGATAGTGTCCGACCCTGCAACATAAGTTCCACATACTTCCGTAGAGAGAATAATATTTTCGCAAATCTAATTTGCTGACTTGTTTTGACAGTATGACGTTATGTCATGGCCCGGTGATTATTCGAACCGTTTCCTTTAACTAGCCCCGCACATAACGCGAGGCAGTTTTTCGACACGTCTTGTCAAAGCAGAGATCGTGTCCCCTTATTACGGGATCCTCATCAATACGGGCGTGGGTAACCCAACCGCGCCATCGATTACGGCGCTTGGGGGATGAGCGAGTTTTACCAGGCTAGTGGGGGGCGCATAGTTTTGTCTGCCCACATAAAGGGATAAGGATTCACCTTTTCATCCACGCCTTCTTCCTCCTTTGCTCATCCATTTTCGCACACTCGAGCTCTAGCACCCAAGTCCGCACTTCCCACCTCCACCTTCTGCAACCATGTCCGGAGCGGGAGGCAGGTGGATGGTGTCCTCTGTCACGGAGGGAGATGTCAAGAAGCTGCGCGGAGCCGGATACTTAGCTGCGAATATCGCGCATCGGCTACCCGCTGTGGGGCAGATCGTCCCTACCCCGGAACCTCACGAGAGGGTAGTTTTCCTCCACCACTTCCTCCGCGGACTGGGGTTTCCCCTCCATCCATTCATCCGTGGTCTCATGTTCTACTACAGGCTGGACTTTCATGATCTGGCCCCGAACTTCGTCCTCAACATTTCGGCGTTCATCATCGTGTGTGAGGCTTTCCTCCGCATCCGGCCCCACTTCGGCCTGTGGTTAAAGACCTTCAATATCAAGCCGAAGGTGGTACGAGGCCAACAAGCAGAATGCGGCAGAGCCATGGTGGGCAAGATGCCCAACGTTATATGGCTCGAAGGCTCGTTTGTGGAGACAATAAAGGGATGGCAATCGGCGTGGTTCTACATCACCGAGCCGCACGACGCCAAATGGGCGACAGCCCCCGAGTTTCGATCCGGATTCCCTACACGGCTCACTTCCTGGAAAGAGAAGGGCTTGTCGTGGGGTTCATCGGTGGAGCTGGATGGACTCCAGAAATGTATCCAGAGCATGGCAAGCGAGAAGCTCAAGCTTGTCAACATAGTCCAGGTTATGCTCATCCGCCGGATCCTCCCGTGTCAACAACGGGATTTTAACTTGTGGGAGTTCGACCCGGCCCGACACCAGACTCTAAGCGAGCTCTTTGATACGACACACAAGGACGTCTGGAAGGTGCTGTTCAAGGGTGCCGAGGTCCCTCCTTTTCTCGCCGAGGACCGTGGACTAAGCGCAAAGTGCCTAGCGTGTTCGGTGAGTTTAATACGCCTCGTAGGACATTTATTTCCCCTAGATTAACCATGCGCGGGGTCTAATCTCCATGCCTTTGACAGGACTGGGTGGAGACGTCGGGGCAGATTAACTGTCCGACCCCTTTACCCGAAGACACTGCGGGCGCTCTCCTGACGGAGATGCTGACTCCGGCTCCTTGCAAGGTGCCGGAGAAGACCAAGAAGGCCAAGGGAACCCGAAAGAGTTCCCGGCGCTAGGTGTTATCGGACTCATCGTCCGATAATTTTGCGGCACACTCCTCCCCCGAAGACGAGGAGGAAGAAGAAGATGCTCCCCCTCCAGGCAAGGGAGACAAGAAAAGGAAGGCTGTCCCGACTGTGGGGGCCGAAGGGTCCAAGAAGGGAAGGACTCTCCTTCCGAACAGCTCCACCACCGTCGATGAAGACGAAGACGAGTGGTTGCCCAGGGCCAAGCCCCTGGGGAGATCGTAAGTATTCGGGTACCAGAGTAACTCATAGTATTCCTTTGTCGCACTGCTTTCCTTAACGCCTAACATAATTATGCAGGCCGCCACGAGCCAGTATCGATGTATCATCGGACGGCTCCCTGGGCTCGTCGGACATGGATAGCGATCCAGTCCCGACCGCCACCTCCCCTCATCCTGCTGACGACGCTGAGGTGCTGTCTCAAGAGGCACCGGGTCGAGGGGATATAGTCCTGGAGGCGCCTCAAGGTGACCTTCCGGACTCCGGGAGCCGAGGGGACGGGGCCCCTGAGAGCTCCGAGTTTGGCCCTCAGCTGAACACTGCGCTGGAACCTCCAGTGGTTCCGGGCTCGGGCAGGCGGCCTCCTTCTAAGAGGGGCAAGACGCCTGTGCCAGTGACCTCTGTCCATCCAGAGGCGCCGGACAATCTGCTGGAAGCGCTTCGCAGCGCTTCCATCGATGAGGAGCACCGCACTATGATGAGTGCGGTGATCCAGAAGGTTCAGTCCGCCAAGAGCGGATTGACTGAAGCCTGTGCCAGCCTTCTAACAGGCTTTGAGGTAAGTGTTTTAAAATGTAGTAGAAATATTACCGCATAGAGAGTAGCCCCTGATGCTTTGTTCGGTGTTCACAAAGAAAAGCCGAATAGAGGATCAAATAATATCGTAGGAGTCTAATATAAGTATGTCAATATGCATATGCAGGCTTCGCTGCTGGCGTCCGCCGCACTGACTGCAGAGGTCGCCGTACTGAAGCAGGACCTCGAGGGGTCTAGGAAACAGCCCGGCCTTGTCAAGAGGCAGCTCGAGGAGAACAAGGGTAAGTAATACCCTATCTATAGATATGTATATATAAAAGAAGACGCGATTGCAAAATGACATGATCATCGTATATTCACCAGGGGCCACGACCGAGGTGGCAACCCTGAAGCAAGTGCTAACCAAGGCCGAAGATAACGCGGCCAAGGAGCGCACCGAGCGAGAGAAGCACGAGGCTCAGGTGGGCGAGGTGCAGCAAGAGCTCCAGGCTCTCGTGGCGAAGCACGAGGCGTTGGAGCTTGACTCAAAGACGCGGGAGTCTGAGCTTGCCGCGGCCCTCAAGAGCACAAAAAGTGCCAAGGCCGAAGCCCAAAGGGCCCTCCAGGAGATCGACGCAATGATGAAGATAGCGGCGGGTAAGGCTTTCTATATGCAAAGCAAGCATGTAAAAGTAAATTACCGATTACTTACCCGAATCCGGAGCTCTCGAGGAGCATCGCAGATTTGCCCCGCAGTGTGTCCGATGCCGCACAATTTTACCAGGCCAAGGATGGAAGCTCAACGAAGAAGCTATTCTGGTCTCAGTATGCTAAGGCCGAACACCCGGTGCCAATGAGCGATCAGCTGAAGCAGGTGGTCGAGCTACATAAGGCAGCCGATTAGGCCATGAAGGGCTTTATAGTCCGGCTGTGGCCTGGCGACGCCCTTCCGAACAGCTTCTTCGGCCTGGTGAGGCAGCTTGTGGATGCCTGCCCGCGGCTGGAGGTCGTCAAGCGATCTGTCTGCATTGAGGGTGCACGCCGGGCTTTCGCCCGTGTGAAATTGCAGTGGGTCAAGCTAGACGCCGTAAAGCTGATCAAGAAGGGGCCACCGGAGGGCAAGGAGCACCGCCACCCCGAGATGTACTACGAGGGTGTTCTGCCGGGTGCCCGTCTCATAGCGGACGAGTGTTCACAAGATGTAATATTTGAGTGAGACTTGCTCGTTTTATCATGTATTTATGAAAACTTGTTTCATATGCGCTATGCAACGCTTGTTTGAATTTAAAATATTACCTTTTGTTTGGCCGTTTATCAATCTGAGAGATGGATAGTCCTCGGCTTCTGCCCCCATGCCACGAGTGCTGGGGTGTTCGGGATAAACCTGAGCACTCTTGTTCCCATATTTGGGTCCTTCGAGGGAGGTGCTCAACGCAACGAACAAGGTAACCGGACTAATAATGCTTTATCACTCTCACTTAGCCATAGAATTCTATAATTTTAAATTTCGGCGAAGCCCCTGGTATTCGGAAGGCCGAATTCGGGGCGCGATACACGCCTTTAAGCCGGACAGGGCCGGCCCCTCGCCCTAAGCAACATAAGTCTTTAGGGACTCGAAAACCTCGCCGAACAGCGACCAGTCTCTCGCCTTATCATGACAGTCAGTTTTAGCTTTCTCTACTGAGGTGCTAAGCCCGGCAGAACCGAGGCACAATCGCAGTAGTTCTCCTAGCGCTACCTTAGCCGATGGAGCGGAATGTAAGGTACCAAAACATAGGAGCCGGGCAAACCCAACATTTGACGAAAGACATGATTCGAAGCTGATGCATATAATGCTATAAGTTCGGGGTGCCGCACTTGTGAAAGTGTTCGGACTTTTCACACCATGTTGTGGGGTACGTAAGCCCCCGGTGTATTTGCCGTACCAAAGTGTACGGTTGCAAGGCGTTGTTAATGAACACACACACATATATAACAAGAATGCAATAATAGTCGTGATGTTATGCATTGTTTATTCAAAAAGGTGCGTTAAAGCAGAATGATACAGATAGTGCGATAAGCAAAGAGTGGGACTATGTCCCTTCCAAGGGCAAGCTGAGGAATAGTATTAAATTAAATATTTCGCTCGGTATTGTAATCCACCTGGGAATTCCGTGGTGTGACGTAGCTTTCTGCCTCCTTGGTTGCTACATCATGTGTTCGGCAATAATGCTGCCGGACAGGGTTTTCGGAGATTAAGGTCCTGAAAGAAGAGAAAAATAACCAAACGGGAAGCCCCTAGTGTGGTTTAAGCCGCATCTTGGGGCGTGCCGCAGTGTGCCCCCCTCCCCACCTGTGCCCATGGTATTTTTAATGCGTAATTATGTACGCGTGGCACGAGCTTCGCCGTTGGGCTGGGATTGGGGTGGCCGCCGTATTGCTACGCGAGCTCAGATCACGCCAGGCGGTCTATTCGCCGATTGCTCTGAGCACGCTTGAAGGTGTCCGGGCTTTGAAGCACCGAACGGGTCGATTGCCTTGAGAGGCTGCTTTGCACTTCTGCTGCGAGGGCCACGGTGTGCTCCTTTGTTCGGAGAGAGCACTCTGTGTTTCCATTGACTGTAATAACTCCGCGAGGTCCTGGCATCTTGAGCTTGAGGTATGCATAATGCGGTACCGCATTGAATCTAGCAAATGCAGTTCACCCGAGCAGCGCGTGATAACCACTGCGGAACAGGACTATATCGAAGATTAACTCTTTGCTTCGGAAGTTATCCGGAGATCCGAAGACCACTTCTAGTGTAATTGAGCCTGTGCAATGGGCCTCTATACCTGGAATGACGCCTTTAATGGTCGTTTTTGTGGGTTTGATCCTTGAGGGGTCTATACCCATTTTGCACACTGTGTCCTGATAAAGCAGGTCCAGGCTACTGCCGCCATCCATAAGGACTCGAGTGAGGTGAAATCCGTCAATGATTGGGTCTAGGACCAGTGCAGCGAATCTGCCATGACGGATAGTAGTGGGATGGTCCCTGCGATCGAAGGTGATCGGACAAGAGGACCAAGGGTTGAACTTTGGGGCGACTGGCTCCAACGCATATACGTCCCTGAGCGCACTCTTCCGCTCCCTCTTGGGGATGTGGGTTGCGTATATCATGTTCACCATCCGCACTTGCGGGGGAAACCTCTTCTGTCCTCCGGTGTGCGGCTGTCAGGGCTCCTCATTGTCATCGCTATGCGGCCCATTGTCCTTGTTTTCGGCAATTAACTTGCCAGCCTGCTTGAACACCCAACAATCCCTGTTGGTGTGATTGGCTGGCTTGTCTAGGGTGCCGTGTATTTGACACGAGCGATCGAGCATACGGTCCAAGCTGGACGGACCCAGCGTACTTTGTTTGAATGTCTTTTTCCGCTGACCGGGTTTAGAGCCTTTGAATCCGGCATTGACTGCCGTATCCTTGGTTTTTTCGCTGTTAATGCGGCGCTTATGTTTGTTGCGACGTGACCTGCTATTGCCGTCCTTGGTATCAGAGGTACCATGGTTCTTTGATATGTTATTACTGCGAGCCAGCCAGCTGTCTTCTCTCGCACGAAAGCGGGTCATGAGCATCGTGAGAGCTGCCATAGATTTCGTCTTTTCCTGACCAATGTGTCGGGCTAGCCACTCGTCTTGGATGTTGTGTTTGAAGGCCGCTAAGGCCTCTGCATCCGGACAGTCGATGATTTGATTTTTCTTTGTAAGGAACCGAGTCCAAAATTGTCTGGCCGACTCTTCTGGCTATTGAATTATGTGGCTCAAGTCATCGGTGTCTGGTGGTCGCACATAAGTGCTCTGAAAGTTGTCGAGGAATGCGGCTTCCAGATCTTCCCAACAGCTAATGGAGTCCGCTGGCAAGCTGTTAAGCCAATGTCGCGCTGGTCCTTTGAGCTTTAGTGGGAGATATTTGATGGCGTGTAAGTCATCACCGCGGGCCATGTGGATGTGGAGGAGGAAATCCTCGATTCATACTGCGGGATCTGTTGTGCCGTCGTATGATTCAATATTTACAGGTTTGAAACCTTCTGGGAATTGATGATCCATTACTTCGTCTGTGAAGCATAAGGGGTGTGCGGCGCCTCTGTATTGGGCTATATCGCAACGTAGCTCGAATGGGTCTTGCCCGCTGTGTTCGGCCCGGCCGGATTTGCTTTTACTGTATCCAGCATGATGTTTATCGTCTCGCAGAGTTGTGCGCCCTCGCGATCCGTAGATCGATCTTGCATGCTTTGCTTTGTCCTCCAATATGTCTCGCAGGTCTGGCGTATCTCCCCATGCCTTTTTATTTGAATGGCGCCGGGGTGGAGGCTGAGTTTTTGGCTGGAATGCCTCTCTATCGCGGCCATGAGGTGGCCCATCAGCCGTATCATACGCTTCTTCCTCCAGTCGGGGTAGTAACCTGCACTTTGGGTAATTCTTGGCAGGGCGCTCGAGTTTATATTCCTCAGCCGCGAGGACTTCAGTCCATCTGTCAATTAGCATATCTTGATCAGCTTGAAGCTGCAGCTGCTTTTTCTTCAGGCTATTTGCCGTGGCCATAAGCCGGCGCTTGAAGCGCTCTTGTTCGACGGGATCCTCTGGTACGGCGAATTCATCCTCGCCGAGGCTTGCCTCCTCTTCGGAGGGGGGCATGTAATTGTCATCCTCCTCCTCTCCATCCGCCGCTCTCTCAGGAGGGCTGGCTCCTCCATCCTCCTGCTCTAATCTTGCTGGAGGGGATTGTTGTTGTCTTCGGCACTATTCAGAGTGTTATTATCTCCTGTGCCGGTATCACCACTTTTGCTTTGGCAGGACTTAGAGCGGCGCCACTGATGTCGGCGCTTGGGTTGCTTCTTGGAGGGGTTATCCTCCGTTATCTCGTCGCCATTGCCTTCTTTGGGTGTATCCACCATGTATATGGCATATGACGAGGTGGCTTTCCAGTGCCCTATAGGCGTTGGTTCATGTTCGTCTCCTACATCGTCCTCCATACCGTCGATGTCTTCGGAGTCGAAGTCGAGCATGTCGGTTAAATCATCGACAGTGGCTACGAAGTGGGTGGTGGGTGGGCGTCGAATTTCTTCATCGTCTGCATCCCAATCCTGTTGGCCATAGTCCGGCCAGGGCTCTCCTGACAAAGAGAGAGACTTTAGTGAATTCAGAATGTCGCTGAAGGGCGAGTGCTGAAAGATATCCGCGGCGGTGAATTCCATGATCGGCGCCCAATCGGATTCGATTGGCAGGGGCGCGGACGGTTCGGAGTCCGAAAAAGAGTCCGGCACTTTGGAGTCACGGGCTTCGCAGAGGATTAGGCTAGTGTTCGGCTCGATCGCCGTTGAGACTGCAGCCCCTGAGGCGGTGTCTAGCCACCCGTCCTCGATTGGCGCAGTTGGCTCCGAGCTAAGGGTCGGAGCTGATGCGGGCGCAGCCTCTGGGGTACTGTTCGGAGGCAGAGCTAGGTCATACCCATCGTGACAGTGCAGCGCGCCCGGCTGTGGCTCGAATCCGCCGAAGGTCAAGTCTCCGCGGATGTCGGCCATGTAGTTCAACCTTCCAAATCTGACCTGATGGCCAGGGGCGTAGCTTTCAATCTGCTCCAGATGGCCAAGCGAATTAGCCCGCAGTGCGAAGCCGCCGAACATGAAGATCTGTCCGGGGGGAAAGGTCTCAGCGTGGACCGCATCATTGTTGATGATCGGAGGAGCCATCGGGCCTAAAGGTGACGACACAGAGGAACTCTCAATGAAAGCACCAATGTCGGTGTCAAAACTTGCGGATCTCGGGTAGGGGGTCCCGAACTGTGCGTCTAGGCCGGATGGTAACATGAGGCAGGGGACACAATGTTTTACCCAGGTTCGGGCCCTCTTGATGGAGGAAAAACCCTACGTCCTGCTTGATTAATATTGATGATATGGGTAGTACAAGAGTAGATCTACCACGAGATCAGAGAGGCTAAACCCTAGAAGCTAGCCTATGGTATGATTGTATGTTGTCCTACGGACTAAAACCCTCCGGTTTATATAGACACCGGAGAGGGTTAGGGTTACACAAGGTTGGTTACAAAGGAGGATATATCCATATCCGTATTGCTTAGCTTGCCTTCCACGCCAAGTAGAGTCCCATCCAAACACGAGACGAAGTCTTCAATCTTGTATCTTCATAGTCTAACAGTCCGGCTGTCCGGAGACCCCCTAATCCAGGACTCCCTCAGGAGCCATAGAATATTCTCAAGTATTAGCAGCTGAGTTGTCAATTCAACCACACCTGGATAACTTAATATCTGCAGCAAAGTATTTAGTAGCAAAGTAATATCATAGTAGTGGTAACGGTGGCAAAAGGTAACGGTAGCAAAAGTAACATTTTTGGTGTTTTATAGTGATGATAACAATAGCAACGGAAAAGTAAATAAGCGAAGAACAATATGTGAATAGCTCGTAGGCATTGCATCGGTGATGGAGAATTATGCCGGATGTGGTTCATCATGTAACAGTCATAACATAGGGTGACACAGAACTAGCTCCAATTCATCAATGTAATGTAGGCATGTATTCCGAATATAGTCATACGTGCTTATGGAAAAGAACTTGCATGAAATCTTTTGTCCTACCCTCCCGTGGTAGTGGGGTCCTAGCGGAAACTAAGGGATATTAAGGCCTCCTTTTAATAGAGTACCGGACCAAAGCATTAACACACGGTGAATACATGAACTCCTCAAACTATGGTCATCACCGGGAGTGGTCCCGATTATTGTCAAATCGGGGTTGCCGGATCATAACACATAGTAGGTGACTATAGACTTGCAAGATAGGATCATGAACTCACATATATTCATGAAAACACAATAGGTTCAGATCTGAAATCATGGCACTCGGGCCCTAGTGACAAGCATTAAGCATAGCAAAGTCATAGCAACATCAATCTCAGAACATAGTGGATACTAGGGATCAAACCCTAACAAAACTTACTGGATTACATGATAAATCTCATGTTGGGGAACGCAGCGGAATTTTAAAATTTTCTATGCATCACCAAGATCAATCTATGGAGTCATCTAGCAACGAGGGAGAGGGGAGTGCATCTACATACCCTTGTAGATCGCGAGCGGAAGCGTTCAAGAGAACGGGGTTGATGGAGTCGTACTCGTCATGATCCAAATCACCGATGACCTAGCGCCGAACGGACGGCACCTCCGCGTTCAACACACGTACGGTTGGGAATACGTCTCCTCCTTCTTGATCCAGCAAGGGGGAAGGAGAGGTTGATGGAGATCCAGCAGCACGACGGCGTGGTGGTGGAAACAACGGTGATCTCGGCAGGGCTTCGCCAAGCTCAGCGAGAGGGAGAGGTGTCACGGGAGGGAGAGGGAGGCGCCAGGGGCTAGGGTGCGGCTGCCCTCCCTCCCCCACTATATATAGGACCCATAGGGGGGGCACCGGCCCTAGGAGATGGGATCTCCAAGGGGGGCGGCGGCCAAGGGGGGGGTGGCTTGCCCCCCAAGCCAAGTGGGGCGCCCCACCCCTAGGGTTTCCAACCCTAGGCGCAGGGGGAGGCCCATGGGGGGCGCACCAGCCCACCAGGGGCTGGTTCCCTTCCCCACTTCAGCCCATGGGGCCCTTCGGGATAGGTAGCCCCAACCGGTGGACCCCCGAGACCCTTCCGGTGGTCCCGGTACAATACCGGTGACCCCCGAAAGTTTCCCGATGGCCGAAACTGGACTTCCTATATATAATTCTTCACCTCTGGACCATTCCAGAACTCCTCGTGACGTCCGGGATCTCATCCGGGACTCCGAACAACTTTTGGGTTACCGCATACTAATATCTCAACAACCCTAGCATCACCGAACCTTAAGTGTGTAGACCCTACGGGTTCGGGAGACACGCAGACATGACCGAGACGACTCTCCGGTCAATAACCAACAGCGGGATCTGGATACCCATGTTGGCTCCCACATGATCCTCGATGATCTCATCGGATGAACCACGATGTCGAGGATTCAATCAATCCCGTATACAATTCCCTTTGTCAATCGGTACGTTACTCGCCCGAGACTCGATCGTCGGTATCCCAATACCTCGTTCAATCTCGTTACCGGCAAGTCACTTCACTTGTACCGTAATGCATGATCCCGTGATCAACCACTTGGTCACATTGAGCTCATTATGATGATGCATTACTGAGTGGGCCCAGAGATACCTCTCCGTCATACGGAGTGACAAATCCCAGTCTTGATTCGTGCCAACCCAACAGACACTTTCGGAGGTACCCATAGTGCACCTTTATAGTCACCCAGTTACGTTGTGACGTTTGGCACACCCAAAGCACCCCTACGGTATCCGGGAGTTGCACAATCTCATGGTCTAAGGAAATGATACTTGACATTCGGAAAAGCTATAGCAAACGAACTACACGATCTTTGAGCTATGCTTAGGATTGGGTCTTGTCCATCACAACATTCTCCTAATGATGTGATCCCGTTATCAATGACATCTAATGTCCATTGTCAGGAAACCATGACTATCTTTTGATCCACGAGCTAGTCAACTAGAGGCTCACTAGGGATGTGTTGTGGTCTATGTATTCACACATGTATTACGATTTCCGGATAACACAATTATAGCATGAACAATAGACAATTATCATGAACAAGGAAATATAATAATAACCATTTTATTATTGCCTCTAGGGCATATTTCCAACAGTCTCCCACTTGCACTAGAGTTAATAATCTAGTTACATTGTGATGAATCGAACACCCATAGAGTTCTGGTGTTGACCATGTTTTGCTCTAGGGAGAGGTTTAGTCAATGGATCTGCCACATTCAGGTCCGTATGTACTTTACAAATATCTATGTCTCCATTTTGAACACTTTCACGAATGGAATTGAAGCGACGCTTGATATGCTTGGTCTTCCTGTGAAACCTGGGCTCCTTGGCAAGGCCAATAGCTCCCGTGTTGTCACAAAAGAGAGTCATCGGGCCCGACGCATTGGGAATGACTCCTAGGTCGGTAATGAACTCCTTCACCCAGATTGCTTCTTGTGCTGCCTCCGAGGCTGCCATGTACTCCGCTTCACATGTAGATCCCGCCACAACGCTTTGCTTGCAACTCCACTAGCTTACTTCCCCACCATTCAAAATATACACGTATCCGGTTTGTGACTTAGAGTCATCCAGATCTGTGTCGAAGCTAGCATCGACGTAACCCTTTACGATGAGCTCTTCGTCACCTCCATAAACGAGAAACATATCCTTAGTCCTCTTCAGGTACTTCAGGATATTCTTGACCGCTGTCCAGTGTTCCATGCCGGGATTACTTTGGTACCTTCCTACCAAACTTATGGCAAGGTTTTCATCAGGTCTGGTACACAACATAGCATACATGATAGACCCTATGGCCGAGGCATAGGGGACGACACTCATCTTTTCTCTATCTTCTGCCGTGGTCGGGTATTGAGCCGTGCTCAATCTCGTACCTTGCAACACAGGCAAGAACCCCTTCTTTGACTGATCCATATTGAACTTCTTCAATATCTTGTCAAGGTACGTACTCTGTGAAAGACCAATGAGGCGTCTCGATCTATCTCTATAGATCTTGATGCCTAATATGTAAGCAGCTTCTCCAAGATCCTTCATTGAAAAACACTTGTTCAAGTAGGCCTTTATGCTTTCCAAGAATTCTATATCATTTCCCATCAACAGTATGTCATCCACATACAATATGAGAAATGCTACAAAGCTCCCACTCACTTTCTTGTAAATGCAGGCTTCTCCATAAGTCCGCGTAAACCCAAACGCTTTGATCATCTCATCAAGATGAACGTTCCAACTCCGAGATGCTTGCACTAGCCCATAGATCGAGCGTTGGAGCTTGCACACCTTGTCAGCATTCTTAGGATCGACAAAACCTTCCGGCTGCATCATATACAATTCTTCCTTAAGGAAACCATTAAGGAATGCCGTTTTGACGTCCATTTGCCATATCTCATAATCATAGAATGCGGCAATTGCTAACATGATTCGGACGGACTTCAGCTTCGCTACGGGTGAGAAAGTCTCATCGTAGTCAACCCCTTGAACTTGTCGATAACCCTTAGCAACAAGCCGAGCTTTATAGATGGTTACATTAACATCCGCGTCTGTCTTCTTATTAAAGATCTATTTATTTTCTATGGCTCGTCGATCATCGGGCAAGTCAGTCAAATTCCATACTTAGTTTTCATACATGGATCCTATCTCGGATTTCATGGCTTCCAGCCATTTGTCGGAATCTGGGCCCGCCATCGCTTCTTCATAGTTTGAAGGTTCACCATTGTCTAACAACATAATTTCCAGGACAGGGTTGCCGTACCACTCTGGTGCGGAATGTATCCTTGTGGACCTATGAAGTTCTTTAGCAACTTGATCTGAAGTTTCATGATCATCATCATTAACTTCCTCTCTAGTCGGTGCAGGCACCTCAGGAACATTTTCTTGAGCTGCGCCACTCTCCGGTTGAAGAGGCAATACTTCATCAAGTTCTACTTTCCTCCCACTTACTTCTTTCAAGATAAACTCTTTCTCTAGAAAGGATCCATTCTTGGCAACAAAGATCTTGCCTTCGGATCTGAGGTAGAAGGTATACTCAATAGTTTCTTTAGGGTATCCTATGAAGACGCATTTTTCCGATTTGGGTTCGAGCTTTTCAGGTTGAAGTTTCTTGACATAAGCATCACATCCCCAATCTTTTAGAAACGACAGTTTAGGTTTCTTCCCAAACCATAATTCATACGGTGTTGTCTCAACGGATTTCGACGGAGCCCTATTTAAAGTGAATGCGACAGTCTCTAAAGCATAGCCCCAAAATGACAACGGTAGATTGGTAAGAGACATCATAGATCGCACCATATCCAATAGAGTGCGATTACGACGTTCGGACACACCATTACGCTGAGGTGTTCCAGGCGGCGTGAGTTGTGAAACTATTCCACATTTCCTTAAGTGTGTGCCAAATTCGTGACTCAAGTATTCTCCCCCACGATCTGATCGCAAGAACTTGATTTTTCTGTCACGTTGATTCTCAACCTCACTCTGAAATTCCTTGAACTTTTCAAAGGTCTCAGACTTGTGTTTCATTAAGTAGACATACCCATATCTACTCAAGTCATCAGTGAGGGTGAGAACATAACGATAGCCACCGTGAGCCTCAACACTCATTGGACCGCACACATCAGTATGTATGATTTCCAATAAGTTGGTTGCTCACTCCATTGTTCCTGAGAACGGAGTCTTGGTCATTTTACCCATGAGGCATGGTTCACACATGTCGAATGATTCGTAATCAAGAGATTCCAAAATTCCATCTGCATGGAGCTTCTTCATGCGTTTGACACCTATGTGACCAAGGCGGCAGTGCCACAAGTATGTGGGACTATAATTATCAACCTTACATCTTTTGGTATTCACACTATGAATATGTGTAACATTACACTCGAGATTCATTAAGAATAAACCATTCACCAGCGGAGCATGACCATAAAACATATCTCTCATATAAATAGAACAACCATTATTCTCGGATTTAAATGAGTAGCCATCTCGAATTAAACGAGATCCTGATACAATGTTCATGCTCAAAGCTGGCACTAAATAACAAGGGTTAAATAGATAAATGCCACTCCAATTATGGCAATTCATAAAAATGCCATTGCAATTTCCAAACTTTGAAAAATGCCACTGCAAATTTTGCAATCTTTGAAGAACACCACTGCAGACTTCGAAAAATGCCACTGGAAGTGGCATGAAATGGCATTTTTCAAAATTTGGAAATTGCGGTGGCATTTCTCAGAATTGCCATAATTGGAGTGGCATTTACCAAATTAACCCAAATAGCAATTATTGAGGTTTAAAACTAATCCCGTAGGTAAATGTAGAGGTAGCGTGCCGACGACGATCACATCGACCTTGGAACCATTCCCGACGCGCATAGCCACCTCGTCCTTCGCCAGTCTCCGCTTATTCTGCAGCTCCTGCTTTGAGTTACATATGTGAGCAACCGCACCGGTATCAGATACCCAGGAGCTACTACGAGTTATGGTAAGGTACACATCAATTACATGTATATCACATATACCTTTAGTGTTGCCGGCCTTCTTGTCCGCTAAGTATTTGGGGCAGTTCCGCTTCTAGTAACCACTTCCCTTGCAATAAAAACACTCAGTCTCGGGCTTGGGTCCATTCTTTGGCTTCTTCCCGGCAGCTTGCTTACCGGGCACGGCAACCCCCTTGCCGTCCTTCTTGAAGTTCTTCTTACCCTTGCCTTTCTTAAACTTAGTGGTTTTATTAACCATCAACACTTGATGTTCCTTTTTGATCTCCTCCTCCGCTGATTTCAGCATTGAATATACCTCAGGAATGGTGTTTTCCATCCCCTGCATATTGAAGTTCATTACAAAGCTCTTGTAGCTCGGTGGAAGCGACTGAAGGATTCTGTCAATGACCGCGTGATCCGGGAGATTAACTCCCAGCTGAGTCAAGCGGTTATGCAACCCAAACATTTTGAGTATGTGCTCACTGACATAACTATTTTCCTCCATCTTACAACTGAAGAACTTGTTGGAGACTTCATATCTCTCGACCCGGGCATGAGCTTGGAAAACCATTTTCAGCTCTTCGAACATCTCATATGCTCCGTGTTGCTCAAAACGCTTTTGGAGCCCCGGTTCTAAGCTGTAAAGCATGCCGCACTGAACGAGGGAGTAATCATTAGCATGTGACTGCCAAGCGTTCATAACGTCTTGGTTCTCTGTGATGGGTGCGTCACCTAGCGGTGCTTCTAGGACATAATCTTTCTTGGTAGCTATGAGGATGATCCTCAGGTTCCGGACCCAGTCCGTATAGTTTCTGCCATCATCTTTCAGCTTGGTTTTCTCTAGGAACGCGTTGAAGTTGAGGGCAACATGGGCCATTTGATCTACAAGACATATTGTAAAGATTTTAGACTAAGTTCATGATAATTAAGTTCATCTAAGCAAATTATTCAATGAACTCCCACTCAGATAGAAATCCCTCTAGTCATCTAAGTGAAACATGATCCGAGTCAACTAGGCTGTGTCCGATCATCACGTGAGACAGACTAGTCAACATCGGTGAACATCTTCATGTTGATCGTATCTTCTATATGACTCATGCTCGACCTTTCGGTCTTCCATGTTCCGAGGCCATGTCTGTACATGCTAGGCTCGTCATGTCAACCTAAGTGTATTGCGTGTGTAAATCTGGCTTACACCCGTTGTATTCGAACGTTAGAATCTATCACACCCGATCATCATGTGGTGCTTCGAAACAATGAACCTTCGCAACGGTGCACAGTTAGGGGGAACACTTTCTTGAAATTATTATGAGGGATCATCTTATTTAAGCTACCGTCGTTCTAAGCAAATAAGATGTAAAACATGATAAACATCACATGCAATCAAATAGTGACATGATATGGCCAATATCATTTTGCTCCTTATGATCTCCATCTTTGGGGCGCCATGATCATCGTCGTCACCGGCATGACACCATGATCTCCATCATCATGATCTCCGTCATCGTGTCTTCTTGAAGTTCTCTTATCATCTATTACTTCAACTACTATGGCTAACGCTTTAGCAATAAAGTAAAGTAATTACATGACGTTTATGTTGACACGCAGGTCATAAATAAATTAAGATAACTCCTATGGCTCCTACTGGTTGTCATACTCATCGACATGCAAGTCGTGATTCCTATTACAAGAACATGATCAATCTCATACATCACATATATCATTCATCACATCCTTTTGGCCATATCACATCACACGACACATGCTGCAAAAACAAGTTAGACGTCCTCTAATTGTTGTTGCAAGTTTTTACGTGGCTGCTATAGGTTTCTAGCAAGAACGTTTCTTACCTACGCCAAAACCACAACGTGATATGCCAATTTCTATTTACCCTTCATAAGGACCCTTTTCATCGAACCCGATCCGACTAAAGTGGGAGAGACAGACACCCGGTAGCCACCTTATGCAACTAGTGCATGTCAGTCGGTGGAACCAGTCTCACGTAAGCGTACGTGTAAGGTCGGTCCGGGCTGCTTCATCCCACGATGCCGCCGAATCAAGATAAGACTAGTAACGGCAAGTAAATTGACAATATCGACACCCACAACTGCTTTGTGTTCTACTCGTGCATAGAAACTACGCATAGACCTAGCTCATGATGCCACTGTTGGGGAACGTAGCGAAATTTTAAAATTTTCTACGCATCACCAAGATCAATCTATGGAGTTATCTAGCAACGAGTGAGAGGGAAGTGCATCTACATACCCTTGTAGATCGCGAGCGGAAGCGTTCAAGAGAACGGGGTTGATGGAGTCGTACTCGTCGTGATCCAAATCACCGATGACCTAGCGCTGAACGGACGACACCTCTGCGTTCAACACACGTACGGTTGGGAAGACGTCTCCTCCTTCTTGATCCAGCAAGGGGGAAGGAGAGGTTGATGGAGATCCAGCAGCACGACGGCATGGTGGTGGAAACAACGGTGATCTCGGCAGGGCTTCGCCAAGCTCAGCGAGAGGGGGAGGTGTCACGGGAGGGAGAGGGAGGCGCCAGGGGCTAGGGTGCGGCTGCCCTCCCCCCACTATATATAGGACCCCTAGGGGGGCACCGTCCCTAGGAGATGGGATCTCCAAGGGGGGCGGCGGCCAAGGGGGGGGGTGGCTTGCCCCCCAAGCCAAGTGGGGCGCCCCCACCCCTAGGGTTTCCAACCCTAGGCGCAGGGGGAGGCCCATGGGGGGCGCACCAGCCCACCAGGGGCTGGTTCCCTTCCCCACTTCATCCCATGGGGCCCTTCGGGATAGGTGGCCCCACCCGGTGGACCCCGGGACCCTTCCAGTGGTCCCAGTACAATACCGGTGACCCTCGAAACTTTCCCGATGGCCGAAACTGGACTTCCTATATATAATTCTTCACCTCCGTACCATTCCGGAACTCCTCGTGATGTCCGAGATCTCATCCGGGACTCCGAACAACTTTTGGGTTACCGCATACTAATATCTCAACAACCCTAGCGTCACCGAACCTTAAGTGTGTAGACCCTATGGGTTCGGGAGACACGCAGACATGACCGAGACGACTCTCCGGTCAATAACCAACAGCGGGATCTGGATACCCATGTTGGCTCCCACATGCTCGTCCATGATCACATCAGATGAACCATGATGTCGAGGATTCAATCAATCTCGTATACAATTCCCTTTGTCAATCGGTACGTTACTCGCCTGAGACTCGATCGTCGGTATCCCAATACCTCGTTCAATCTCGTTACCGGCAAGTCACTTTACTCGTACCATAATGCATGATCCCGTGATCAACCACTTGGTCACATTGAGCTCATTATGATGATGCATTACCGAGTGGGCCCAGAGATACCTCTCCGTCATACGGAGTGACAAATCCTAGTCTCGATTCGTGCCAACCCAACAGACACTTTCGGAGGTACCCGTAGTGCACCTTTATAGTCACCCAGTTACGTTGTGACATTTGGCACAACCAAGGCACCCCTACGGTATCCGGGAGTTGCACAATCTCATGGTCTAAGGAAATGATACTTGACATTCGGAAAAGCTATAGCAAACAAACCACACGATCTTTGAGCTATGCTTAGGATTGGGTCTTGTCCATCACATCATTCTCCTAATGATGTGATCCCATTATCAATGACATCTAATGTCCATAGTCAGGAAACCATGACTATCTTTTGATCCACGAGCTAGTCAACTAGAGGCTCACTAGGGACGTGTTGTGGTCTATGTATTCACACATGTATTACGATTTCCGGATAACACAATTATAGCATGAACAATAGAAAATTATCATGAACAAGGAAATATAATAATAACCATTTTATTATTGCCTCTAGGGCATATTTCCAACATCTCATCCAACCCATCACCGTCCAGCAAGCCTACGATGGAATTACTCACGCACGGCGGTGAGCATCATGAAATTGGTGATGGAGGATGGTTGATGATGATGACGGTGACGGATTCCCCTCTTCGGAGCCCCAAATGGACTCTAGATCAGCCCTCCCGAGAGAGTTTAGGGCTTGGCGGTGGCTCCGTATCGTAAAACCCGATGAACCCTTCTCTTCGATTTTTTCTCCCCGAACACGAATATATGGAGTTGGAGTTGAGGTTGGTGGATCTCCAGGGGGCCCACGAGGTAGGGGGCACGCCCAGGGGGCAGGCGCGCCCCCACCCTCATGGCTAGGGTGTGGCCCCCCTGGCCTTGATTCTTTGCCAGTATTTTTTTTTTATTTCCAAAAATAATCTCCTTGGAGTTTCAGGTCATTTCGAGAACTTTTGTTTCTGCACATAAATAACACCATGGCAATTCTGCTGAAAACAACGTCAGTCCGGGTTAGTTCCATTCAAATCATGCAAGTTAGAGTTCGAAACAAGGGCAAGAGTGTTTGGAAAACTAGATACGATGGAGACGTATCACCTATTCTCTCTTATTTTACAAGGTTTACATGAAGAGGGGGAATGCCAGCAGCCGGAATTCTGGGCTGGAAAAGGAGAAAATATTAGAGACCTATTTTGCACATCTCCAAAAGTCCTGAAACTCCACGAGAATTATTTTCAGAATATATAAAAAATACTGAGCGAAGAAAGTACCAGAGGGGGCACCCACCGTCCACGAGGGTGGGGGGCGCGCCCTACCCCCTGGGCGCGCCCCTTGCCTTGTGGCCCCCCTGGTGGCCCTCTGATGCCCATCTTTGGCTATATGGAGTCTTTCATTGAGGAAAAAATCATAGTAAAGCTCACGGGATGAAACTCCGCCGCCACGAGGCGGAACCTTGGCGGAACCAATCTAGTTCTCCGGCGGAGCTGTTCTGCCGGGGAAACTTCCCTCCGGGAGGGGGGAATCATCACCATTGTCATCACCAATGATCCTCTCATCGGGAGGGGGTCAATCTCCGTCAACATCTTCACCAGCACCATCTCATCTCAAACCCTAGTTCATCTCTTGTATCCAATCTTTGTACCCAAACCTCAGATTGGTACCTGTGGGTTGATAGTAGTGTTGATTACTCTTTGTAGTTGATGCTAGTTGGTTTATTTGGTGGAAGATCATATCTTCAAATATATTATGTATATTAATACCCCTCTGATTATGAACATGAATATGCTTTGTGAGTATTTATGTTTGTTCCTGAGGACATGGGAGAAGTCTTGCTATAAGTAGTCATCTGAATTTGGTATTCGTTCGATATTTTGATGAGATGTATGTTGTCTTTCCTCTAGTGGTGTCATGTGAACGTCGACTACATGACACTTCACCATTGTTTGGGCCTAGGGGAAGGCATTGGGAAGTAATAAGTAGATGATGGGTTGCTAGAGTGGCAGAAGCTTAAACCCTACTTTATGTGTTGCTTCGTAAGGGGCTGATTTGGATCCATATTGTCGGTGTTCTGGGAACAGGGGTCCCCAGACTTGCCTGCCTGTGGCCTACAGCGTGGCTCAAGCGGAGCCCAGTGCGGCCCATCTTCATCAGCTCAAGCTCCAAGACCCTCGCGAGGGGCCAAGCCTCGTGGGGCGGACGACAGGAAGCTTCCTCAGAGGCAGCCTCATCAGGCAGGCTCGCGAGGAGGTGGAGAGATCAAGGAAGGGGTACCTCGCGAGGAACCCGTGATGCAAGCCATGACGATCGAGACCAGGCGGGCGCCGGCCTGTGCAGTGTCCTTGTTTCCCCTTTGGTGCAAAGGGGGCAAGCACAGGCCAAGGCATCAGGCAAAGGTTACCATTCCGGTGCAGCGAGACCAAGACCTGCCGGACGGCATGATGGAGGTCACCATGGAGCCCAAGATGGCGTCATCACCAGTGCTTTTGGCAGCCGAAGACCACCTTTGGTCAGGATAACTTGTACTAGATGTTCCCCTCCGAAATGGCCAATTGTTGGCGCCCTTCCCGCTCATTATTTGGGGGAGAGGCCGAGGGCCTCTATAAAGAGAGCTAGCCACCATAGAGTAGAGACTTCTAGACCCCCGGAGAGATCTGATAGAACCCCATCAGAGAGAGAGAGGCGACTAAACTCACCCTAGCAGTTCATCGCACCAGCTCAAGAACACCTCTCGCGAGGCTGTTCTTCCCTTGTACTGTCCATCATCAGCCCCAGAGGCAATCCACCACGCCACACACTGGAGTAGAGTATTACACCACAACGGTGGCCCGAACCAGTATAAACATCATGTCTCTTGTGTTGTTCATCATTTTCATCTTAGTTCGCATGAGAGGATCGGATGTAGATTGGTAGGGGAGAGATCTCCGCGCGCACCCCAGTGTTGGAACCTCAAGGGTCTGCCGGAACCCAAAACCCGACATTTAGCGCGCCAGGTAGGGGTGCGCCGGAATCTTCCTTCCACTGTTCGCGTGTGATCTTCCGTCGTGTCCATGGCTGACGCTCGTCGGGCTCGCGCCGAGCGCCGGGCTGCTCACGCCGCTTGCGTCACCCAGACGGTGCCCGTCGGCGGCCCCCCTCGTCGTTCCCCGTTGCCCGCCGCCAACGCCGCCACCGCCTCGGCGGGGAACGAGCAGCAGGCCTCGTCCCAGCACCCCTCGGTGCAGCGGGATGGCCGCACCACCACCACCATGTCGCTGACTCCAGCTGGCTCGTCGTCCCATGCCTATCGCGCACCCATGGATGTGCACGCCTCACCGCTCTTGGCGCGGGAGCTCTTGCACTATCGCCCCGTCGACGACCTCTATGAGGACTGGCTCGCCCGCATCATCGAGCTCGTTAGTGCCGCAGGGGGCTCCCCTTACGGTCCCTCTCGCCGCCTCGCTCTCCGTCCCGTGCAGGGGGCGAGGATCGGGAGGGGCCTCCACTGCCTCCTCCCCAAGAAGGTGCCTTGGCTCCAAGGCGTGCAGCCCCAGGGCGAGACCCTCCATGTTCGGCGCCAGCGCAGCAAGAAGGGAGCTGCCAAGAGATCCCACGTCCCCGGGAAGGTGCTCACGCGCTCCCAGCACCGACGCGCCAAGATCGTGCCCCAACGCCTCCACGACAAGACCCCGCGCTGCTCCCAGTGGCGGCGCGTGGTGACCCGCAAGAACGAATCCAGCACCAGCAAAGGGCGCCGGTGGCCACTACGGGCTGCCTCGCCTTCACCCCCGAGCTGCGCGGCGTCACATGGCCAGGCAAGTTCAAGCCTGACCTCCCTCCCCGCTATGATGGCACAACAGACCCCGCGGAGTTCCTGCAGCTCTACGAGCTGGGCATCGTAGCCGCCAACGGAGATGAGAAGGTCATGGTGAATTGGTTCCCCATGGCGCTCAAGGACGGCGCCCGCACCTGGTTCCTGAACCTGGCGCCCGGCACGATCTCCTCCTGGAGCGAGATGCGCACCCGCTTCATCGCCAACTTCCAGGGCACTCGCGACCGGCCCCCGGCCATGAGCGACCTGTGCCGCATAAAGCAGCAGCCAGGAGAAACCCTGCAGAAGTACATCCAACGCTTCAACTACGCTCGCGTCAAGATCCCCAAGGTGACTGAAGAAGCCATCATCTCAGCCTTCTCCGACGGCGTGCGCGACGTCAAGATGAAGGAAGAGCTAGCAATCCATGAAGACCTGTGCACATCCCTGGAGCTATTCAGCTTGGCGACCAAGTGCACCAGGGCTGAGGAAGGGCGTCCCTCCCTTCTCGAGCTCCCGGCAGCCGACCCGGAAGAAAAGAAGCTCAAGGCCAAGGACGTGAAGCGCAAGGGGGCTGCCGTGCTAGCAGCGGAACCGGTCACCAAGCGGGGCAGGGATCAGCCTGAGTCATCTAAGGGCGGACGATACTGTGTGTACCACGACCTCCACACCCACAACACCAATGAATGTCAAGAGCTCAGAGCTGTGCGAGATGGGCGAATCGGCCGACGCCTAGAGCGCAATGACAGGGGCTATGGCCGAGGAGGAGGAAGAGGCGATGGACGATGGGAAGACCGTGGCCTTCGCCAGGGATGGCGTGACCGCCCTCGCGAGGACCACTGGCAGGACCAGCCCCGCGAGGGAGGCTGGAGGGACCAGCCTCGTGAGGACCGTCCCCACGGCAACGCAGGCCTCCCTCCTCTGCCGCCTCCATCGAGGAGGAATGAAGACCAACACCAAGACGATGGGGCTGGGGGCTTCCAAGAGCCGCGTGCAATTGCTTGCATCCTGGGCGGTGCCCAGGCCCCAGCCTCACAGCGCATCTTCAAGCAGTTTGCTCGCGAGGTGAATGCAGTCCTTCCCAAGATTGAGGCCACGCGCCCTCTCAGGTGGTCTTCGTGCGTGATCACATTCAGTTCCGCACACCAGCTCAAGTGTGCGGCAATGGCCGGAGTCCTCCCGATGCTTTGCTCCCCAGTCATCAGCAACGTGCAGGTCACCAGGACCCTCATCGATGGCGAAGCAGGACTCAACGTCTTGTCCGTCGAGACGTTCGACAATCTCCAAGTGCCATACAACTTCAGTCGACCAAGCCTTTCTCAGGAGTCACCGATGGTTCCACTGTTCCAATTGGGCAGGTTCGCCTTCCGATCACCTTCGGGCAACGCAACAACTACCGCACTGAGCTCATCGACTTCGACGTCGCTCACATCCGCCTGCCGTAAAACACCATCCTCGGGTACCCAGCCTTAGCCAAGTTTATGGCAGTGACTCACCATGGTTACAATGTCCTCAAGATGCCAGGAAGCGGTGGAGTCATCACCGTACCCTGTGAAGAAAGGGACGCAGTGTGCTCGCTCGAGCGTGCGTTCCAAGCCGCAGCAATCGAAGACACAGATCGCAGAAGCGGGAGGCCTCCCGAGGCGACCCTCAAGAAGAAGAAGACCTCACCTGGCCAGAGCCACAAGGAAGCAGGCACCTCCGGAGGTGTTGCGTCAGGATTCGCGCCCTACCAAGGAGCGCCACCCTCTCGCGCATAGGAAGGTGCGCCTGGTGCCCCCCTCAGGCAGGGCTCAGGGGCTCTCTCTTGGAGAGCCACCGACCTTGCCAAGGTTGCGGGGGAGGCGCTCGGGCACCACTTGGAGGGGTGTTTTCAGGCACGCTTCCCTTAGAAAGGTACAAGTCAAAGGAGACCAAACCCTTAGGAGTTCATCACAAGGAACACCCAAGAGCTACAAGAGTCCATAGTCATGCGCGGCAGCCACCGCTTACCTGCCGTGGCCCCACATCCAGCCGAGGATGGAGGACTGCGCGTCTGCGTGGATGTACCAGGGCTCAACCGAGCTGCGTCCCGGGAGCGCATATGGCCTTCGGCCGTAGGGCGCTGCGTGGGACCACCCCATAGCTACGTTCGCATGCCCTTCGTCCTGCCAAGCGCGGTCGCCGCACATCAGCGCCTATTGAGGAGCATTCTGGAGGCTCAGGAGGTCAGGCATCGCGCGGTCCTGGCGGAGGTGGCGATGGTCCCCAAAGACCTGCACGTGCCACCAGAGCCTCCCGAGGCCCCTGGGCCTGGGGGCTCATGAGGGCCGACGTCTTCACCGCGCATCGCTCACTTCCTCAGCATCACTTCATCTTCAACAGCACCAGGTGACATCTTTCAGAGTTCTACTTTCAGCTGGGAGCGCCCACAGGGCTGCACCATTCCCAGGCCGCGTGGGTCCGTCCCCGCGGCATGTATCCATTTTGTTTATGCTCTTTATTTACCTTGTTGGGGGCGCCCCTCGGGCTGCATCATCCCCACGCCGCTCGGGCCCGACCCAGGGACGGTTGCTTTTACCTGCGCTTGCTTGAAATTGGATTTCCTCCTATGTGCTTAACATACCTGACCTAATCACCTACTCGATCGACGCCTATTTGAAGGGTCGCTCGCTCTGGCACGGCGCATGCGTACGGGTCTGTCCCTACAGCGTTGATAAACCTGAGTGGTCGAGCTCTGGCCACGGCAGCCCCGCACGGCGCCACCTCACCAGGCCCTCAGTGCCCTGACCGCTCCCTCAGAGTGACCATAGGTTGGCCGGCGACCGTAACGACATGCCTTGTTTCTCCTCATGATTGGTGTGCAGGACCTACTCCAGGAGCAACGTTGGGGCCATCGTGAGCTCTCTCTCCCTCTCTTCGGCACGGACCGCTTGCACATTAAAAGGGGGGGGGGGTACCTGAGCATCGCGACTTATGGGCTCCTACTGGCTCTCCAGCCCTCACCCCCTGGCCTTGACCCACGGCATCACGACCTGTCATACCAGCGGCGGCTGAGCTCGCTCGAGGGCCGGGACCTGAGGACGTAGAGCGTTAAGGAAAGTGCGGGGGAGTGGGAGGAAGCTCGTGAGGGCCTAAGCCAGCAGTGCCTCGACCACTGCCTCTCGGGCCAGGCGCCTCTCCGAGGAACTACGTCAGACACACAAGATAAGTCGCGCCGTCGCAAAAGCTAGACCAACACAGCGCTAAATCCCCGCCCAGTGCAACTCTATCATGGCGACGCTACCTTCCTTTCTCACCCAGCAAGGATTGCTTGAGCACTAAAGGGGACCTCCCAAGCATCGCGACTCGGGGGCTCTTACCGGACCTCGGGCCGCTCACCTCTTGGCCTTGACCACGGCATCGCGACCTGACATACCAGCGACGGCTGAAGCTTGCCTGGGGACTGGGACCTGTCAGTGTAGAGCGCCAAGTCCTCGTGAGGATAGAAAGGGGGAGCTTAGCCGGAACAGAATGGACACCTCACGCCAATTCATATTAAGGATATAGTAATTACAAAAGCACGACAGACGCCTTACATACCCCTGCGGGGTGTTGCTTTAATTCCTTGCAGGGAACAAAAGGTGCTAACCCTAAGGAACGCTACTTGCTAGCGCCTCCCCAGACGACGCCATCATCAACAGTGGGCTGCCCAGTGCCGGCGCCAATCCCATCCAGATCAGTGGCGTCAGCGGCCCGATGCAGCTGCCTCACTCCGAGCGCGATGCGAGCTCGGAGGTTCGTAGCTGTCATCGCTCGTCTCCGGGGTCGCGAGGAGTTCGGGGATGCCGCTGAAGCCCGCAGTCCCTCCGCTGCTGCCTGAGGGGCTGCAAGAGGACCAATGGGCGGGGCTGGTCCTCACCAGTTCGTCACCACTGCCGCTTCCCTTAGGACAGCATTCCAGCCGGCGTCCCGCTGCATCAAAGACCTTGAAGAACATCAAGGAGGCGTCGTCATATTCAAGATGGATCACCAAGGCGCCTTCCGCGATACAGACCCTGGCAATCTCACCCCAGCCCTGGGTCATGAAGACCTTGCCCGGAGCGACGACCGCGACCTCCGCTCCGGTTGCAGGGGTGCACAGTTGGCGTGCTGCCACCAAAGCTTCAGGGCCCCGCTCGGCGGCATCTTGAAGGCGAAGGAGGGAGGAAGGTGGATCCACGAAGTTGGAGGCATGGTGGCGTGAAGCACAAGCTCACGAGAGGAGCGCTCCATGTGGACTCTAGGGGGGATGACGCGCACCACTGTGACTCACCAGCGTCGGCGGCGATGCTGTCGGTGTTGCTCGGCGCCCCCCCCCCGGGGCCTACGACGCGGGCGTGCAAGGGTAGCGGAAACCCAGGCAGCGGCCGCTCGTACCACGGCCTCGACACCACCTGCCAGGCGCCTTCGTCCCGGTGACAAAGGATTGGCCGCGTCTTCGGCGGGAGGGGGTCAGGACCCTCTCTGGGGGCCTTTCCCTTCTCCTCAGCTGAAAACGGCGGATCGGTGCCATTAGCGCAAGAGGAAGCAAGGATGAGGAAGAAGAAGAGGAGGAGTGACGGAAAGGGGTGAACCGGCGAAGCTCACATGGCCCCGTACTTATAGCCGAGGAAGGCCAACCGCCGAGCACCATGACCTCAGGTAATCATGACCCATATCTTTGCATGCAGGGACTTGTCAAGTCGTGCAGTTGCCGAGGCGTCATGGGAAGTGCAGACGCCCACGCCCAATCAACCGCCACGCGGCACCCAAGGCCGCAGGCTATTAGGGCCCGCGCCGCTTCGCGCTTGCCCCTTCGCTTCTCTGCTAAGCCAAGCCCGCGCGTGCCTTGGGACCGTGGCTACTGTTGGTGTTCTGGGAACGAGGGTCCCCAGACTTGCCTGCCTGCGGCCTGCGGCGTGGCTCAAGCGGAGCCCAGCGCGGCCCATCTTCATGAGCTCAAGATCCAAGACCCTCGCGAGGGGGAAAGCCTCGCGGGGCGGACGACAGGAAGCTTCCTCAGAGGCAGCCTCATCAGGCAGGCTCACGAGGAGGCGGAGAGATCAAGGCAGGGGTACCTCACGAGGAACCCGTGACGCAAGCCATGACGATCGAGACCAGGCGGGCGCCGGCCTGCGCAGTGTCCTTGTTTCCCCTTTGGTGCAAAGGGGGAAAGCACATGCCAAGGCATCAGGCAAAGGTTACCATTCCGGTGCAACGAGACCAAGACCAGCCGGACGGCAGGACGGAGGTCACCGTGGAGCCCAAGACGGCGTCATCGCCAGTGCTTTTGGCGGCCGAAGCCCACCTTTTGTCAGTATGACTTGTACCAGATGTTCCCCTCCGAAATGGCAATTGCTGGCGCCCTTTCCGCTCATTATTTGGGGAGAGGCCCAGGGCCTCTATAAATAGAGCTAGCCACCACAGAGTAGAGACATCTAGACCCTCGGAGAGATCTGATAGAACCCCAGCAGAGAGAGAGAGAGATGCGACTGAACTCACCCTAGCAGTTCATCGCACCAGCTCAAGAACACCTCTCGCGAGGCTGTTCTTCCCTTGTACTGTCCATCATCAGCCCCAGAGGCAATCCACCACGCCACACACTGGAGTAGGCTATTACACCACAACGGTGGCCTGAACCAATATAAACATCGTGTCTCTTGTGTTGTTCATCATTTTCATCTTAGTTCGCATGAGAGGATCAGACGTAGATCGGTAGGGGAGAGATCTCCGTGCGCACCCCAGTGTTCGAACCTCAAGGGTCTGCCGGAACCCGAAACCCGACACATATGTTTCATGCTATGGTTAGGTTTACCTTAATACTTCTGTTGTAGTTGTGGATGCTTGCAATAGTGGTTAATCATAAGTGGGGTGCTTGTCCAAGAAAGAACAACACCCAATCACCGGTCCACTCACATATCGAACTATCAAAGTACCGAACGCGTATCATATGAGCATGATGAAAACTAGCTTGACGATAATTCTCATCTGTCCTCGGGAGCACTTTCCTTCATATAAGAGTTTGTCCAGGCTTGTCCTTTGCTACAAAAAGGATTGGGCCATCTTGCTGCACCTTATTTACTTTCATTACTTGTTGCTGGTTATAATTTATCTTATCACAAAACTATCTGTTACCAATAATTTCAGTGCTTGCAGAGAGTACCTTGGTGAAAACCGATATCATTTCCTTCTCCTCCTCATTGGGTTCGACACTTTTACTTATTGAAAAGGCTATGATAGATCCCCTACACTTGTGGGTCATCACAGCACCTCCGCGATCTGCACACATTCTGCTCGGTGACGTCCCACGAACTCATGATCCAGCAGAGCTTCGAGGGAGAGCTTCGTCAGCACAACGGTGTGATGACAATGATGATGTTGCTACCGGAACAGGGCTTCGCCTAAGCACCGCTACGATATGACCGAGGTGGATTATGGTGGAGGGGGGCACCGCACACGGCTAAAAGATCAATGATCTACTTGTGTGTCTATGGGGTGCCCCCTCCTTCGTATATAAATGAGTGGAGGAGGGGGAGGAGGCCGGCCTCCTAGACGCGCCCCAATGGTAGTCCTACTCCCACCGGGAGTAGGATTCCCCCTTCCCTAGTTGGACTAGGAGTGGAAGGAAGGGGGAGGAAGGAAAGGGGGGGGGCCTCCCAATTCGGATTGGGCTTGGGAGGGGGGGGCGCCCCCTCCTTTGCTCCTTTCCCCTCTCTCCCACTAAGGCCCAATAAGGCCCATATACCTCCCGAGGGTTCCAGTAACCTCTCGATGCTCCGGTATATGCCCGATCTCATTCGGAACCATTCCGATGTCCAAATATAGTCGTCCAATATATCGATCTTTATGTCTCGACCATTTCGAGACTCCTCGTCATGTCCATGATCATATCTGGGACTCCAAACTACCTTCGGTACATTAAAACACATAAACTCATAATACCGAATCGTCACCGAACGTTAAGCGTGCAGACCCTATGGGTTCGAGAACTATGTAGACATGACCGAGACACGTCTTCGATCAATAACCAATTGCGGAACCTGGATGCTCATATTGGTTCCTACATATTCTACGAAGATCTTTATCGGTCAAACCACATAAAGATATACGTTGTTCCCTTTGTCATCGGTATGTTACTTGCCCGAGATTCGATTGTCGGTATCTCAATACCTAGTTCAATCTCGTTACCGGCAAGTCTCTTTACTCGTTCCGTAATGCATTATCCCGCAACTAACTTATTAGTCACATTGCTTGCAAGGCTTATAGTGATGTGCATTACCGAGAGGGCTTAGAGATACCTCTCCGACAATCGGAGTGACAAATCCTAATCTAGATCTATGCCAACTCAACAAACACCATTGGAGACACCTTTAGAGCACCTTTATAATCACCCATTTACGTTGTGATGTTTGGTAGCACACAAAGTGTTCCTCCGGTATTTGGGAGTTGCATGATCTCATAGTCATAGGAACATGTATAAGTTATGGAGAAAGGAATAGCAACAAACTAAACGATCATCATGCTAAGCTAACGGATTGGTCAAGTCAATCACATCATTCTCTAATGATGTGATCCCGTTAATCAAATAACAACTCATATCTATGGTTAGGAAACATAACCATCATTGATTCAGCGAGCTAGTCATGTTGAGGCAAACTAGTGACACTTTGTTTATATATGTACTCACACATGTACTAAGTTTCCAGTTAATACAATTCTAGCATGAATAATAAACATTTATCATGATATAAGGAAATATAAATAACAACTTTATTATTGCCTCTAGGGCATATTTCCTTCAGTCTCCCACTTGCACTAGAGTCAATAGTCTAGATTACATTGTAATGATTCTAAATACCCATGGAGTCTTGGTGCTGATCATGTTTTGCTCGTGAGAGAGGCTTAGTCAACGGGTCAGCAACATTCAGATCTGTATGTATCTTGCAAATCTCTATGTCTCCCTCCTTGACTTGATCGCGGATGGAATTGAAGCGTCTCTTGATGTGCTTGGTTCTCTTGTGAAATCTGGATTCCTTTGCCAAAGCAATTGCACCAGTATTGTCACAAAAGATTTTCATTGGACCCGATGCACTAGGTATGATACCTAGATCGGATATGAACTCCTTCATCCAGACTCCTTCATTTGCTGCTTCCGAAGCAGCTATGTATTCTGCTTCACACGTAGATCCTGCCACGACGCTCTGCTTGGAACTGCACTAACTAACAGCTCCACCATTTAATAAAAATACGTATCCAGTTTGTGACTTGGAGTCATTCGGATCAGTGTCAAAGCTTGCATCGACGTAACCATTTACGACGAGCTCTTTGTCACCTCCATATACGAGAAACATATCCTTAGTCCTTTTCAGGTATTTCAGGATATTCTTGACCGCTGTCCAGTGATCCACTCCTGGATTACTTTGGTACCTTCCTGCTAAACCGATAGCAAGGCACACATCAGGTCTGGTACACAACATTGCATACATGATAGAGCCTATGGCTGAAGCATAGGGGACACCTTTCATTTTCTCTCTATCTTCTGCAGTGGTCGGGCATTGAGTCTGACTCAACTTCACACTTTGCAATACAAGTAAGAACCCTTTCTTTGCCTGATCCATTTTGAACTTCTTCAAAACTTTATCAAGGTATGTGCTTTGTGAAAGTCCAATTAAGCGTCTTGATCTATCTCTATTGATCTTGATGCCAAATATATAAGCAACTTCACCGAGGTATTTCATTGAAAAATTCTTATTCAAGTATCCTTTTATGCTATTCAGAAATTCAGTATCATTTCCGATCAACAATATGTCATCTACATATAATATCAGAAATGCTACGAAGCTCCCACTCACTTTCTTGTAAATACAGGCTTCTCCAAAAGTCTGTATAAAACCATATGCTTTGATCATGCTATCAAAGCGTATATTCCAACTCTGAGAGGCTTGCACCAGTCCATAAATGGATCGCTAGAGCTTGCACACTTTGTTAGCGCCTTTTGGATTGAAAAAACCTTCTGGTTTCATCATATACAACTCTTCTTTAAGATATCCATTAAGGAATGCAGTTTTGACATCCATTTGCCAAATTTCATAATCATAAAATGCGGAAATTGCTAACATGATTCAGACGGACTTAAGCATCGCTACGGGTTAGAAGGTACACATCAGGTCTGGTACACAACATTGCATACATGATAGGACCTATGGCTGAGGCATAGGGAATGACTTTCATTTTCTCTCTATCTTCTGCAGTGGTCTGGCATTGAGACTGACTCAAGTTCACACCTTGTAACATAGGCAAGAACCCTTTCTTTGCTTGATCCATTTTGAACCTTTTCAAAACTTTATCAAGGTATGTACTTTGTGAAAGTCCAATTAAGCGTCTTGATCTATCTCTATAGATCTTGATGCCCAATATATAAGCAGCTTCACGGAGGTATTTCATTGAAAAATTCTTATTCAAGTATCCTTTTATGCTATTCAGAAATTCAGTATCATTTCTGATCAACAATATGTCATCCACATATAATATCAGAAATGCTACAGAGCTCCCACTCACTTTCTTGTAAATATAGGCTTCTCCAAAAGTCCGTGTAAAACCATATGCTTTTATCACACTATCAAAGCGTATATTCCAACTCCGAGAGGATTGCACCAGTCCATAAATGATCGCTGGAGCTTGCACACTTTGTTAGCACCTTTTGGATTGACAAAACCTTCTGGTTGCATCATATACAACTCTTCTTTAAGATATCCATTAAGGAATGCAGTTTTGACATCCATTTGCCAAATTTCATAATCATAAAATGCGGCAATTGCTAACCTGATTCAGACGGACTTAAGCATCGCTACGGGTGAGAAGGTCTCATCATAGTCAACTCCTTGAACTTGTCGAAAACCTTTTGCAACAAGTCGAGCTTTGTAGACAGTAACATTACCGTCAGCGTCAGTCTTCTTCTTGAAGATCCATTTATTCTCTATGGTCTGCCGATCATCGGGCAAGTCAACCAAAGTCCACACTTTGTTCTCATACATGGATCCCATCTCAGATTTCATGGCCTCAAGCCATTTTGCTGAATCTGGGCTCATCATCGCTTCCCCATAATTCGTAGGTTCGTCATGGTCAAGTAACATGACTTCCAAAACAGGATTACTGTACCACTCTGGTGCGGATCTTACTCTGGTTGACCTACGAGGTTTGGTAGTAACTTGATCAGAAGTTTCATGATCATCATCATTAGCTTCCTCACTTACTGGTGTAGGAATCACTGGAACTGATTTCAGTGATGAACTACTTTCCAATAAGGGAGAAGGTACAATTGCCTCGTCAAGTTCTACTTTCCTCCCACTCACTTCTTTCGAGAGAGAATCCTTCTCTAGAAAGGATCCATTCTTAGCAACGAATATTTTGCCTTCGGATCTATGATAGAAGGTGTACCCAACAGTCTCCTTTGGGTATCCTATGAAGACACATTTCTCTGGTTTGGGTTCGAGCTTATCAGGTTGAAGCTTTTTCACATAAGCATCGCAGCCCCAAACTTTAAGAAATGACAACTTGGGTTTCTTGCCAAACCACAGTTCATAAGGTGTCGTCTCGACGTATTTAGATGGTGCCCTATTTAACGTGATTACAGCCGTCTCTAAAACATAACCCCAAAATGATAGCGGTAAATCAGTGAGAGACATCATAGATCGTACCATATCTAATAAAGTGTGGTTACGATGTTCGGACACACCATTACGTTGTGGTGTTCTAGGTGGCGTGAGTTGCGAAACTATTCCGCATTGTTTCAAATGAAGTCCAAACTCATAACTCAAATATTCACCTCCACGATCAGATCGTAGAAACTTGATTTTCTTGTTACGATGATTTTCCACTTCACTCTGAAATTCTTTGAACTTTTCAAATGTTTCAGAGTTATGTTTCATCAAGTTGATATACCCATATCTGGTCAAATCATCTGTGATGGTAAGAAAATAACGATATCTGCCACGAGCTTCAATGCTCATTGGACCACATACATCAGTATGTATGATTTCCAATAACTTTGTTGCTTGCTCCATTGTTCCGGAGAATGGAGTTTTAGTCATCTTGCCCATGAGGCATGGTTCGCAAGTACCAAGTGATGCATAATCAAGTCTCAAGTGATTCCAAAAGTCCATCATAATGGAGTTTCTTCATGCGCTTTACACCAATATGACCTAAACGACTATGCCACAAATAAGTTGCACTATCATTATCAACTCTGTATCTTTTGGCTTCAATACTATGAACATGTGTATCACTACTATCAAGAATTAGTAAAAATAGAGCACTAATCAAGGGTGCATGACCATAAAAGATATTACTCATATAAATAGAACAACCATTATTCTCTGATTTAAATGAATAACCGTCTCGCATCAAACAAGATCCAGATATAATGTTCATGCTCAACGCTAGCACCAAATAACAATTATTTAGGTCTAAAACTAATCCCGAAGGTAGATGTAGAGGTAGCGTGCCGACGACGATCACATCGACTTTGGAACCATTTCCCACGCGCATCATCACCTCGTCCTTAGCCAATCCTCTCTTAATCTGTAGCCCCTGTTTCGAGTTGCAAATGTTAGCAACTGAACCAGTATCAAATACCCAGGCACTACTACGAGCATTAGTAAGGTACAGATCAATAACATGTATATCAAATATACCTTTCACTTTGCCATCCTTCTTCTCCGCCATATACTTGGGGCAGTTCCGCTTCCAGTGACCAGTTCCTTTGCAGTAGAAGTACTCAGTCTCAGGCTTAGGTCTAGACTTGGGTTTCTTCACTTGAGCAACAACTGGCTTGGTGTTCTTCTTGAAGTTCCCCTTCTTCCCTTTACCCTTTTTCTTGAAACTGGTGGTCTTGTTGACCATCAACACTTGATGCTCCTTCTTGATTTCTACCTCCGCAGCCTTTAGCATTGCGAAGAGCTCAGGAATCGTCTTATCCATCCCTTGCATATTATAGTTCATCATGAAGCCCTTGTAGTTTGGTGGCAGTGATTGAAGAACTCTGTCAATGACACTATCATCAGGAAGATTAACTCCCAGTTGAGTCAAGTGGTTGTGGTACCGAGACATTCTGAGTATATGTTCACTGACAGAACTATTATCCTCCATTTTGCAGCTGTAGAACTTATTGGAGACTTCATATCTCTCAATCCGGGCATTTGCTTGAAATATCAACTTCAACTCCTGAAACATCTCATATGCTCCATGACATTCAAAATGTCATTGAAGTCCCGGTTCTAAGCCGTAAAGCATGGCACACTGAACTATCGAGTAGTGTCGGATCACGGGTTCTAGCAAAACCCTCAAGGTTCGAACATTGGGGTGCGTGCGAAGATCTCCCCCTACCAATCCACGTCCTAGCTTTGCTAAGATCTCAAGTACTAACTCAACGAACTCGCAACACAAGGGACACAAGAGTTATACTGGTTCGGGCCACCATTGTGGTGTAATACCCTACTCCAGTGTGGTGGTGGTGGATTGCCTCTTGGGCTGAGGATGAACAGTACAAGGGGAAGAACTGCCTCCTGAGGTGAGGTGTTCTTGTGCTCGGCTAACTTGTGTGGGTGAGGATGATCCTAATCCCTTGTGAGATGAGATGCCTCTAAACGTGTTATCCCCCCTCACTACGGTGGTAGCTAGTCCTATTTATAGAGGCCCTGGTCCTCTTCCCAAATATTGAGCGAGAAGGGAGCCAACAACGGCCAATTTGAAAGGGGACAACTAGTACAGCTTATCCTGACAAAAGGTGGTCTTCGCCTGCCAAAGGCTCTGGTGGTGATGCCGTCTTGGGCTCCACGGTGACCTCTGTCCTGCTGGTCTTGGTCTCGTTGCACCAATATGGAAACCTTTGCTTGACGCTTCGGTACTCCACGCCTGCTCTTGCTCCCTTAGCACCAAAGAGGAAACAAAGACACTATGCACGCTGGCGCCCGCCTGATCTTGGCCATCGTGGCTCACATCATGAGAACCTCGCGAGGTTTGCCTTGCCTTGAACTCTCCACCCCTCGGGAGCCAGCCTGGTGAGGGCGTTCTTGAGGAGGTGTTGTGTCGTCCGCCTCGCGAGGCTTGGCCCCTAGCGAGGGCCTTGAGTGCTTGTTGGTGAAGATGGGACGTACGGGCCCGCTTGCAAAGCCACGCTGAGGGAGTCCTGGATTAGGGGGTGTCCGGATGGCCGAACCATACCTTCAGCCAGACTCCTGGACTATGAAGATACAAGATTGAAGACTTCGTCCCGTGTCCGGAAGGGACTTTCCTTGGCGTGGAAGACAAGCTTGGCGATACGGATATGCAGATCTCCTACCATTGTAACCGACTTTGTGTAACCCTAACCCTCTCCGGTGTCTATATAAACCGGAGGGTTTTAGTCCGTAGGACAATATACACAACGACAATCATACCATAGGCTAGCTTCTAGGGTTTAGCCTCTCTGATCTCGTGGTAGATCTACTCTTGTACTACCCATATCATCAATATTAATCAAGCAGGACGTAGGGTTTTACCTCCATCGAGAGGGCCCGAACCTGGGTAAAACTTCGTGTCCCTTGCCTCCTGTTACCATCCGGCCTAGACGCACAGTTCGGGACCCCCTACCCGAGATCCGCCGGTTTTGACACCGACATTGGTGCTTTCATCGAGAGTTCCTCTGTGTCGTCGTCGTCAGGCTTGATGGCTCCTACGATCATCGATAGTGATGCGGTCCAGGGTGAAACTTGTCTCCCCGGACAGATCTCTGTCTTCGGCGGCTTTGCACTGCGGGCCAATTCACTTGGCCATCTGGAGCAGATCGAAAGCTATGCCCCTGGCCGCCAGGTCAGATTTGGAAGTTTAAGCTACACGGCTGACATCCGCGGGGACTTGATCTTCGACGGATTCGAGCCACTGCCGAGCGCGCCTCACTGCCACGACGAGCATGATCTAGCTCTGCCGCCTAACAGTGCCCTGAAGGCCGCACCCGCATAGGCTTCGACCCTTAATTCGGAGCCAACTGCGCCGATCGAGGATGGGTGGTTGGACGCCGCCTCGGGGGCTACGATCCTAACAGCGATTGAGCCGAACACCAGCCCCGCACTCCGCGAGACTCGTGATTCCAAGGAGCCGGACTCCTCTCCGGACTCCGAAACATTCGCGCCTCTGCCGATCAAATCTGATTGGGCGCCGATCATGGAGTTTACTGCCGCGGACATCTTTCAGCACTCGCCCTTTGGCGATATTATGAAATCACTAAAGTCTCTCTCTTTATCAGGAGAGCCCTGGCCGGACTACGGTCAGCGAGATTGGGATACGGACGATGAAGAAATTCAAAGCCCACCCACCACCCACTTTGTAGCCACTGTCGACAATTTAACCGACATGCTCGACTTCGACTCTGAAGACATCGATGGTATGGACACCGAGGAAGGAGACGATGAAGAACCAGCGCCTATTGGGCCCTGGAACGCCACCTCGTCATATGACGTATACATGGTGGAGGCACCAAAAGATGACGACGAGGAGCGGAAGGACGCACCGAAGGCTTGTTCCCTCGAAAAGCAGTCAAAGCGGCGACGCAAGCGCCGCCCCAAATCCCGCCTCGACAGAAATAGCAATCACACAGACCCAGCGCTAGAGCAGGGCGAACCGCTGCCGGACAATGGCAATCCAGATAATCAAACCGAACAAACAAATCCTATCAAGGATAATGGTCCGGATGACATAACGCCGGACAGGCACCCGAAGCAACAGACTGCCCGTAAAAGGCTTGTTGCCACCGCAAGGAGTCTGAAAAAGCAGAAGCAAAGGCTCAAGGCTGTGCAAGACACACTCCACATCAGATGGAGTAAAATACTCAACACAACAGCGATGTACGGCGACAATCGCCCCTCCAAGAGCTACCCAAAGCGGAAGCTGCTACCTGAATTCGATAAGGAGGCCTCAGACCCGCACAACCAAATATCAAAGCAGCCACCTGGTCGGATAGACGACCCCTCTATCAACACAGAACGGCATATAACGCCACTCACAATACAATACGCGACCCATGCGAGGGCTCGCACCCAAAGGACGACGCAACAAGATCCATCTATGGACCACGCAAGCGCGCCCCAGCATACAATGCAACACAACAAACATCCGAACAATGCGGTACACCCAGCTACAGGGGTGCCGCACACCCCCTATGTTTCATCGATGAGGTGCTGGACCATGAATTTCCAGAGGGATTCAAGCCCGTCAACATAGAGGCATACGACGGAACAACAGACCCTGGGGTCTGGATTGAGGACTACATCCTTCATATCCATATGGCTTGAGGAGATGATCTCCACGCCATCAAGTACTTACCCCTCAAGCTCAAAGGGCCAGCTCGTCACTGGCTCAAAGGCCTCCCCGAAAGCTCCATTGGAAGTTGGGAAGAGCTCGAAGACGCCTTTCGGGCAAATTTTCAAGGGACTTATGTCCGACCTCCGAATGCGGACGATCTGAGTCATATAACTCAACAGCCCGGAGAGTCAGCCCGAAAGCTTTGGAACAGGTTTCTTACTAAAAAGAACCAGATTGTCGACTGTCCGGACGCCGAAGCCTTGGCAGCTTTCAAGCATAGCGTCCGTGAAGAATGGCTCGCCAGACACCTCGGCCAGAATAAACTGAGAACGATGGCCGCATTAACAAACCTCATGACCCAATTTTGCGCGGGTGAGGACAGCTGGCTAGCCAGATGCAGCACCAGTGACCACAGTACATCTGAAGTTAGAGATGGAAACGGGAAATCATGATGCAACAGCAATAACAAACACTGGAATAAGGAAGACAACACAAAGGGCACGACAGTAAATGCTGGATTCAAAAGCTCTCGGCCAGGTCAAAAGCCGCCCCTAAAGGCACCAGGGATGAACTGTCCAGCCTCAACAAAATTCTAGACCAAGTATGTCAGATCCATAGTACCCCTGGTAAACCTGCTAATCATACCCATAGAGAATGTTGGGTCTTCAAGTAGTCCGGCAAGCTCAACGCCATACACAAGGGGGAGGATACACCAAGCGAAGACGAGGACGAGCCTCCCAAGCAAGAAACGGGGGAAGTCAAAATAGTAAACGCGTTACACGTGATCAAGGGAAAAAACAATGCGGCACTCCCAGGAAAATATACCCAAGTGCCTGTCACCGCGAAGTCCTGCCACTGGTCGTCTCAACCGATCACTTTCGACCATCGCGATTACTTAGCAAGTATCTGACACACAGGATGGGCTGCCCTGGTATTAGACCCAGTAATTGGCGGATATCACTTCACACGAGTCTTGATGGACGGCGGCAGCAGCCTAAACCTAATATATCAGGATACAATCCGCGGGATGGGGTTGGACCCAACACAAATTCGCCATAGCAATACTACCTTTAAAGGAGTAACGCCAGGCCCAGGGGCTCGTTGTACGGGCTCCCTCCTACTACAAGTTATATTCGGCTCCCCCGATAACTTCCGTCGCGAGCATTTAACTTTCCACATCGCTCCCTTTCAAAGTGGCTATCAAGCACTGCTCGGATGCGAAGCTTTCGCTCGCTTTAATGCAATACCACACTACGCCTCCCTCACACTCAAGATGCCTGGTCCACGCGGCATCATTTCAGTGCACGGAAATATCAAGCGATCTCTGCGCGCCGAAGAGAGTGAGGCTGCCTTGGTAGCCGCACACTAAAGGCGCCCGGACTAGCGAAAGCATCCAATAGGTCGTCAAGACCTCAAACACAACTAATCAAGTCCGGCGCCGCTACTTATACCGAATTAATGGTCACACCCCTATTTGTCAATACAAGGGGCTCAACGCGCGCAGACAAGTGGCAATTTCTTCTCATCTTGCATTATACATGGTTTCTTTAAAAATCTTTCTTTTTGCACGACAGCTTTTTCACCTAAATTCCTCTCTTTTACAGACGATCATCGTGCTACACCCGTCCAGGATACGACACAACGGAGACACAGGCGCAGACGTGCAGTAGGGACCCGCTCCAAGGGATCTTTTTAGATTAAGACCCTGCGTAAACCTTTTTTTACTGTCTCTTGTTGATACATATCCACCGTTGAGAAGGATGCTGACGTCTTGGCATGTGGACACGCCAGAACAATGCACGTACCTGGACACAAGGGGTGAGGGAGTCCTGGATTAGGGGGTGTTCGGATAGCCGAACTATACCTTCAGCCGGACTCCTGGACTATGAAGATACAAGATTGAAGACTTTGTCCCGTGTTCGGAAGGGACTTTCCTTGGCGTGGAAGGCAAGCTTGGCGATACGGATGTTTAGATCTCCTACCATTGTAACCGACTCCATGTAACCCTAACCCTCTCCGGTGTCTATATAAACCGGAGGGTTTTAGTCCGTAGGACAACATACACATCAACAATCATACCATAGGCTAGCTTCTAGGGTTTAGCCTCTCTGATCTCGTGGTAGATCTACTCTTGTACTACCCATATCATCAATATTAATCAAGCAGGACGTAGGGTTTTACCTCCATCGAGAGGGCCCGAACCTGGGTAAAACTTCGTGTCCCTTGCCTCCTGTTACCATCCGGCCTAGACGCACACTTCGGGACCCCCTACCCGAGATCCACCGGTTTTGACACCTAAATTGGTGCTTTCGTTGAGAGTTCCTCTGTGCCGTCGCCGTCAGGCTTGATGACTCCTACGATCATCAATGGCGATACAGTCCAGGGTGAGACCTTCCTCCCCGGACAGATCTTCGTCTTTGGCGGCTTCGCACTGCGGGCCAATTCACTTGGCCACCTAGAGCAGATCCAAAGCTACGCCCCTGGCCGTCAGGTCAGATTTGGAAGTTTAAACTACATGGCTAACATCCGCGGGGACTTGATCTTCGACGGATTCGAACCACTGCCGAGCATGCCGCACTATCACTACGAGCATGATCTAGCTCTGCCACCGAACAGTGCCCTGGAGGCCGCACCCGCATCGGCTCCGACCCTTAGTTCAGAGCCGACCATGCTGATCGAGGATGGGCGGTTGGACGCCACCTCGGGGGCTGCGATCCAAACGGCAATTGAGCCGAACACCAGCCCCGTACTCTACGAGGCTCGTGACTTCAAGGAGCCGGACTCCTCTCCGGACTCCGAACCCCCCGCGCCCCTGCCAGTCGAATCCGATTGGGTGACGATCATGGAGTTCACTGCCGCAGACATCTTTCAGCACCCGCCTTTCGGCGATATCCTGAAGTCACTAAAGTCTCTCTCTTTATCAGGAGAGCCCTGGCCGGACTACGGTCAGCAAGGTTGGGGTACGGACGATGAAGAAATTCAAAACCCACCCACCACCCACTTTGTAGCCACTGTCGACGACTTAACATGGAAACCCACTCCGAGGACATCGACGATATGGACGCCGATGAAGGAGATGATGAAGAACCAGCGCCTACTAGGCCCTGGAAAGCTACCTCATCATATGACATATACATGGTGGACACCCCAAAAGAGGGAGAGGGCGATGGAACAGCAGTGGATGACCCCTCCAAGAAACAGCCCAAGCACCGGCGTCAGCGGCGCCGCTCAAAATCCCGCCAACACAAAAACGGTGATTCCAGCACGGGAGATAATAATACTCCGGAGAGTGCCGAAGAAAACCCCCTCCAGCAAGGTTTAGCACAGGAGGATGGAGAAGCCAGCCCTCATGAGAGAGCGGCAGACAGAGAGGTCGAGGACGATAATTATATGCCTCCCTCCGAAGATGAGGCAAGCCTCGACGACGACGAATTCGTCATGCCAGAGGATCCCGTTGAGCAAAAGCGTTTCCAACGCAGGCTTATGGCCACGGCAAGAAGCCTCAAGAAAAAACAGCAACAGCTCAGAGCTGATCAAGATTTGCTAGTTGACAGATGGACTTAAGTCCTTGCGGCCGAAGAGCATAAACTCGAACACCCCTCCAAGAGCTACCCAAAGCGTAGGTTGCTACCCCAATTAGAGGAGGAAGCACTTGATGCGGCCGACCGGCCACCTCGTGGCCGTGATAGAGAGGCCTCCTAGCCCTCCACTCAAGCCGCACCCCGTACCAAGGCACGGGAATATGCGCCGGACTTACGAGACATGTTGGAGGACAAGGCAAGGCAAACACGACCGATCTATGGATCGCGTGGGCACCCCACGGCTCGAGACGGTAACCGTCACGCCGGCCACAAATTCAGAAGGGCCGAACCAAGTAGACAAAGCTCATTGGAGCTACGTCATGATATCCTCCAATACAGAGGCGCTGCACACCCACTATGCTTTACAGACGAAATAATGGATCATCAAATCCCCGAGGGTTTCAAACCCGTAAACATCGAATCATATGATGGCACAACAGACCCTGCGGTATGGATCAAGGATTATCTCCTTCATATCCACATGGCCCGCGGCGATGATTTTCACGCCATCAAATACCTCCCACTCAAGCTTAAAGGACCAGCTCGGCATTGGCTCAACAGCTTGCCAACAGGGTCAATCAGTTGTTGGGAGGACCTGGAAGCCACATTCCTCGACAATTTCCAGGGCACTTATGTGCGACCCCCAGACGCCGATGACCTAAGTCACGTAATCCAGCAGCCAGAGGAATCGGCCAGACAATTCTGGACACGGTTCCTAACAAAGAAAAATCAAATAGTCGACTGTCCGGACGCTGAAGCCCTAGCAGCCTTCAAGCACAATATCCGTGACGAGTGGCTGGCCCGGCACCTCGGACAGGAAAAGCCGAAATCTGTGGCAGCACTCACGACACTCATGACCCGCTTTTGCGCGGGAGAAGACAGCTGGCTCGCTCGTAGAAACAATATTACCAAGAACCCTGGTAGTTCGGATACCAGGGACATTAGTGGCAGGTCGCGTCACAACAAGCAGAAGCGCCACATTAACGGCGACAATGCTGAGGATACGGCAGTTAATGCCGGATTCAGAGGCTCTAAATCCGGTCAGTGGAAGAAGCCATTCAAAAGGAATCCTAGGGGCCCGTCCAGCTTGGACCGAATACTCGACCGCTTGTGCCAAATACATGGCACCCCCGAAAAGCCGGCAAATCACACCAACAGGGATTGTTGGGTGTTCAAGCAGGCAGGCAAGTTAAGCGCTGACAATGAAGACAAGGGGCTGCATAGCGATGACGACGAGGAGCCCCGGCCACCGAACAACAGTGGACAGAAGGGTTTTCCCCCACAAGTGCGGACGGTGAACATGATATACACAACCCATGTCCCCAAAAGGGAGTGGAAGCGTGCGTTAAGGGACGTATACGCGGTAGAGCCATTCGCCCCAAAGTTCAACCCATGGTCCACCTGCCTGATCACCTTTGATCGAAGGGACCATCCCACTAGCATCCGTCATGGCGGATTCGCTGCATTGGTTCTAGACCCAATTATTGACGGATTTCATCTCACTAGAGTCCTCATGGATGGCGGCAGCAGCCTGAACCTGCTTTACCAGGATACAGTGCGGAAAATGGGCATAGATCCCTCGAGGATTAAGCCCACCAAAACGACCTTTAAAGGTGTAATACCAGGTGTAGAGGCTAACTGCATAGGCTCAGTCACACTTGAAGTGGTCTTTGGATCTCCGGATAATTTCTGAAGCGAGGAGTTAATCTTCGACATAGTCCCGTTTCGCAGTGGCTATCACGCACTGCTCGGGCGAACCGCATTCGCCAAATTCAATGCGGTACTGCACTATGCATACCTTAAGCTCAAGATGCCAGGCCCTCGTGGAGTAATTACAGTCAATGGAAACACCGAACGCTCCCTCTGAATGGAGGAGCACACGACGGCCCTTGCAGCGAAAGTACAAAGCAGGCTCTCCAGGCAGTTCTCCAGTTCGGCCATTAAACGTCCGGACACCGTCAAGCGCGCCCGGAGTAACCTACAACAAGACTGCCTGGCACGTTCTGAGCAGGCGTAGCAATGCGGCCCCAACCCCAACCCTCGCAAAAAGGCGACGCTAGTACTTCGCGTCCATAACTACGCTCTGGAAATACCATGGGCATAGGGGGAGGGGCACCATCATGGCACACCCAAAACACGGCTTAAACCGCACCAGGGGCTGCCGATTTTTTACTTTTCTCTTACTTCCAGGACTCTACTCTTCGAAAGGCCTGTTCGGCAGTTCAATTGCCGCACAAACGATGCAAGGACCAGGGAAGCAGACAAGCCATGCCGCATTACGGAAATCCCAGGTGGTCTCTATCACGAGCAGTATACCTGTTTCGCATACTATTCCGCAGCTTGCCCTTGGAGCACACATGTTAAATAGTCCAACTTTTCGTTTATCACATTACTTGTATCGTTCTGCTTTGATCGCAGCTATTTTAAATAAACAATGCATAGCTTTTGTCTATTTTTTGCATTATCTTTTTATAAATAAATGTTCCTTAACTACATGTTGCACCCGTACAACTTGGTACGGCCAAAATACGCCAGGGGCTTTTAGCACCCCTCAATATGGTGTGAGAAGTCCGAACACTTTCACAAGTGCGGCACCCCGAACTTATAGCACTATATGCATCGGCTCTGAATCATGTCTTGGGTCAATAGTTGGGTTTGCCCGGCTCCTATGTTTTGGTGCCTTACGTTCCGCTATATCGGCTAATGTAGCACTAGGAGAACCACTGCGATTGTGCCCCGGTTGAGCTAGGTCGAGCACCTCAATGGAGAAAGCTAAAACTGACTGTCATGATGAAGCGAGAGCTGGTCGCTGTTCGAGAGGTCTTTCGAGTCCCTAAAGACTTATGCCGCTTAGGGCGAGGAGCCAGCTCTGTCCGGCCAAGGCGTGGATAGCGCCCCGAACTCGGTCTTCCGAATACTAGGGGCTTCGCCGAAATTTAAAATTATAGAATTCTATGGCTAAGTGAGAGTGTTCACGCATTATAGTCCGATTACCTTGTTCGTTGGGCTGAGCGCCTCCCTCGAAGGACCCAAATATGGGAAAAAGAGCGCCCAGGTTTATCCCCGAACACCCCAGCACTAGCGGCAAGGGGGCAGAAGCCGACAACTCGCCATCTCTCAGTATTGATAAACAGCCGCATAGAAGGTAATATTTTAAATTCAAGCAGCATTGCTTAGCGCATATGAACAAGTTTTCAGCGCACAGGATAACACGAGCGGGTTTTACTAAAAAAATACATCCGTGGTACATTCATCCGCAACAAGGCGGGCACCCTTCAGAACATCCTTATAATAATTTTCGGGCTTGCGATGCTCTTTCCCTGGTGGTGGCCCGTCCTTCACAAGCTTCTCCGCATCCAGCTTGCCCCAGTGCACCTTAGCACGGGCAAGGCCCCTACGAGCACCTTCAATGCAGATGGAGCGCTTGATGTCTTCAAGCCTCGGACAGGCCTCCACCAGCCGCCGCACCAGCCCGAAATAGCTCCCAGGCAGAGCCTCTCCAGGCCACAGCCGAACTAGGAGACCCTTCATGGCCTGTTCGGCCGCCTTGTGGAGCTCGACCAGTTGCTTCAGATGGTCGCTCAGGGGCACGGGGTGTCCGGCCTCAGCGTACTGAGACCAGAACACCTTCTTTGTCGAGCTGCCCTCCTCGGCTCGATAGAATGCGGCGGCATCGGATACACTCCGGGGAAGATCTGCGAACGCTCCTGGAGAGCTCCGGATTCGGGTAAGTAACAGGTAACACACGTTTATGTGTTTGCTTTGCATAGAGAATGCCTTACCCGCCGCAATCTTCTTCACCTCATCCAACTCGTGGAGGGTCTTCTGGGATTCGGCCTTGGCAGATTTGGCATTTTCAATAGCCACCGCAAGCTTGGACGCTTGCGTCTTCGAGTCACGCTCCAAACTCTCATGTTTTTCCGTGAGAGCCTGAAGGTCTTGCCGCACCTTGCCAACCTCGGCCTCATACTTCTCCCGCTCGGTGTGCTCCGAGGCCGAATTCTTCTCAGCCTCGTCCAACGCTTGCTTAAGGGTCGCCACCTCAGATGTGGCCCCTACAATAGCCACGATAATCCTGTCATTTTTCTCAATTGCACCTTTTATATATATATATTGTTAACAAGGTATTTCTTACCTTCATTGTCCTCGAGCTGCTTCTTGGCACGCTCGAGCTCTTGCTCGGACCTTTCAAGGACCTGCTTTAGCATGTCCACTTCTGCAGTCAGTGCGGCGGACGCAAGCAGGGTAGCCTGCACATGCATATTGACTCATTTTTGTTGGACTCCTGCGAATTCTATTTGATCCTCTATTCGGCTTTTCTTCCCGAACGCCAAATAGAGCATCAAGGGCTACTGTCTATGCGGTAATATTATTTATGCATTCTTACTTACCTCAAAGCCTGTTAAAAGGCTTGTACAAGCTTCAGTCAGTCCGCTCTTGGCGGACTGAACCTTCTGGATCACCGCACTCATAATACTGTGGTGCCCCTCGTCGATGGAGGCGCCTTGGAGCGCCTCCAACATATTGTCCAGCGCCTCTGGTTGGACGGAGGTCACCGGCATGGCGGGCTTGCTCCTCTTGGAAGGAGGTCCCCCGCCGTACTCTGGAACCTTTGAAGATTCCGGAGCGGTGTCCGGCCTAGGGCCGGACTTGGAGCCTTGGGGGGTTTCATCCCCTTTACTCCTGGAGTCCGGGAGGTCGCCTTGCGGTGCCTCCGGGACCACCTCCTCCCTGCTTGGAACCTATTGGGACAACACCTCGGTGTCGTCCGTAGGGCGGGGGGAGGAAGCCGTCGGAAGCGAGTTCACCTCCGACGAGTCCAGTGAGCCGCTCGACGACGCGTCGAGCCAGTCTTTGGGTGGGCTGCATAAGCATATTCGACATAAGGGAAAGCTATGCAGTAAACGAATACTATGAATTACTTTGGTATCCGGATACTTACGATTTTGCCAGGGGCTTGGCCCTGGGCGCCCACTCCTCTCTGCCGTCGTCGGCGTCGGTGGAGTAGTCCGGAGAAAGGGTTTTCCCCTTCTTGGACCCTTCGGCCTCCCCAGTTGGGGCGGCCTTCCTTTTCTTCCCTTCCCCCGCTGGAGGGGGAGGGGTCTCTTCTTCCTCCTCCTCGTCTTCATGGGAGGAGTGCGCCTCGGATTCGTCGGATGGTGAATCCGACACCTCCGGGCGTCGGGCACTCTTTCGAGTCCCCGTGGCCTTCTTCTTGGCCCTCTTCTCCGGCACCACATAGGGTGCCGGAACCAGCAGCTTCGCCAATTGAGCGTCCGCTGGGCCTTCGGACAAAGGCGCCGGACAGTCGATCCGTCCGGACTTCACCTGCCAATCTTGTCGAAGGTAAGGGAGTTTAGATCCCGCATAGAGTCAAACTATGGAAAATTGACACCCTATAAAAGGAAAAATAGCTTACCGCGAGCGCGTGACGCTGCGTGCTGAATCCGCGATCCTCGGTAGCGGATGCGGGAGCCTCGGCACCCTTGAAAAGCATCCTACAGGCTTCTTCGTACGTCGTGTCGAAGAGCCTGTTTAGAGTTTGATGCTGCGCCGGGTCGAACTCCCACAGATTGAAGGCCTGTCGTTGACACGGGAGGATCAGGCGGATGAGCATAACCTGGACTACGTTGACAAGACTGAGTTGCTTGTTCACCAGGGATTGGATGCATGTTTGCAGTCCGGTCACCTCCTTCTGGTTACCCCACGATAGGCCCGTCTCCTTCCAGGATGTGAGCCGTGTAGGGGGGCCGGATCGAAACTCAGGGGGTGCGACCCATTCGGCGTAGCGCGGCTCGGTGACGTAAAACCACCATGATTGCCACCCCTTCAGGGTCTCCACAAAGGAGCCCTCGAGCCACAGGACGTTGGCCATCTTGCCAACCATGGCACCACCGCACTCCGCCTGGCTGCCGCGCACCACCTTCGGCTTGACATTGAAAGTTTTAAGCCATAGGCCGAAATGGGGGCGGATGCGGAGGAACGCCTCGCACACGACGATGAACGCCGAGATGTTGAGGACGAAGTTCGGGGCCAGATCATGGAAATCCAGGCCGTAGTAGAACATGAGCCCCCAGACAAATGGATGCAGAGGGAAGCCCAGTCCGCGGAGGAAAAGGGGGAGGAATACCACCCTCTCATGGGGCCTAGGAGTGGGGATGAGCTTCCCCTTTTCGGGAAACCGGTGCGCGATATCGCTAGCCAGATATCCAGCCTTCCTCAGCTTTTTGATGTGTCCCTCTGTGATGGAGGAGACCATCCACTTGCCTCCCGCTCCGGACATGACTGGAGAAGGTTGAGGTGGTAGTGCGGACTTGGGCGCTGGAGCTCGAGTGCGCAAGAATGGATAGGCAAAGGAGGAAGAAGGCGTGGGTGAAAAGGTGGATGCTTATCCCCTTATATGGGTGGACGCAACTACGTGTCCCCACCAGCCTGGTAAAACTCGCTTATCTCCAAGCGCCATAATCAATGGCGCGGTTGGGTTACCCACGCCCGTATTGATGAGAATCCCGGGATAAGGGGACACGATCTCTGCTTCAACAAGACGTGCCAAGGAAACCGCCTCGCATAACGCGCTAAGATGGGACAGTAAAACGGTTCGAATAAAAGCTTGGCCGTGGTGTGAAGTCACACTACAAAGTACGTCAGCAGATTAGATTTGTGTAAATATTATTCTCTCTATGGAAATACGTGGAAACTTATTTTGCAGAGCCAGACACTATCTTTGTGTTCAAAATCTTCTATGAAGTACTTGGAGGAGGAACCCGCCTTGCAATGCCGAAGACAATCTGCGCGCTGGACTCGTCGTCATTGAAGCCTGGTTCAGGGGCTACTGAGGGAGTCCTGGATTAGGGGGTGTTCGGATAGCCGAACTATACCTTCAGCCAGACTCCTGGACTATGAAGATACAAGATTGAAGACTTCATCCCGTGTCCGGAAGGGACTTTCCTTGGCGTGGAAGGCAAGCTTGGCGATACGGATGTTTAGATCTCCTACCATTGTAACCGACTCTATGTAACCCTAACCCTCTCTGGTGTCTATATAAACCGGAGGGTTTTAGTCCATAGGACAACATACACATCAACAATCATACCATAGGCTAGCTTCTAGGGTTTAGCCTCTTTGATCTCGTGGTAGATCTACTCTTGTACTACCCATATCATCAATATTAATCAAGCATGATGTAGGGTTTTACCTCCATCGAGAGGGCCCGAAGCTGGGTAAAACTTCGTGTCCCTTGCCTCCTGTTACCATCCGGCCTAGACGCACAGTTCGGGACCCCCTACCCGAGATCCGCCAGTTTTGACACCGACAAGGGGCTTCTTACAAAGGCCATTATTTAGGCCCGGTTTATACCACTAAGACCGAATACCTTAGGGAGTGTTCGGCGTCACGAGTTTGGCCTTATATGCATCAGCTCCGAATCATTGTCTTTGCTCAAATGTTGGGTTTGCCTGGCTCCTGTGTTTTGGTGCCTTACGTTCCGCTTTAGCGGCTAAGGTAGCACCGGGAGAACTACTGCGATTGTGCCCTGGTTCATCCGGACGAGCACCTCAGTAGAGAAAGCTGAAAACTGACTGTCATGATATAGCATGAGACTGGTCAACCACTCGATGACCTGTTGGAATGTTAGAATTCCTCCGCCTTAAAGAAGGGCCGTTTTCCGGCCAAGCATGTACGCACCCCGGGATCGGGAAAGTGCGGAGCCACCAGGGGCTATTTAGTAGCCCCACTGTCAAACTCCTATGGCTAAGTGAAAGTGCTAAAGCATTATAGTCCGGTTGCCTCGCTCGCTCCGCTATCACCTCCTTAATAGGAACAAGACGTTGGGTTAAGTGTGAACACGTGTTTTTGCGAGCACCTCCGCATTATATGCGTGAGGGTTGAAGCCAACGGCTGCAATCTTTTAGGTTATACACATGTATACATAAACGGCCGCCCAGGAGGCATCATATTACTTTCAGGCAAAAGTATAAAAATAGCCTTATAAAAATTTATAAAAGCATTTCGCTTACAATGAGATTACATATCACTCAAAAATAATATTTTTTGAGCACTGGGTCTCTATCAAACGAGCACCCTCAAGAACTTCTTCAAAGTAGTGCTCAGCAGCCCTTCGACCTATGGCCGAATCCCGCGCTACAACAGTGGTAGCATCCATCTCCGCCCAGTATGCTTTAACACGGGCAAAGGCCATCCGTGCGCCCTCTATGCACGCCGACCTCTTCATCGCATTAATGCGCGGCACCACGTCAAGGAACTGCTGCACCAAGCTGAAATAGCTGTTCGGTTTTGACCTTTCCAGCCATAGCTGATCCACAATAGACCTCATGGAGAGTCCGGACAACCTATTTAGTTCGGCCCATTCGGCTAATTGGTCAGTCAATGAAAGCGGACGCTCGGTAGAATGGAATTTTCTCCAAAACAGCTGGTCTACTTCACGGTCCATCTGACCCTGGAAATACTTGGCCGCATCAGCAGCGCTCGCCGCCAAATCCATATATACATCCTCCAAACTCCACAGCCGATCCAGAGGGGCATATCATGGATCTCCGAACTTCCTTCGCAACATAAAGGATTTCCCAGCTACAATATCCCCGGCTTCCCGCAGCTCCTCCTTCTTTGCCCTCATAGCAGAGCGGAGGTCCTTTCTCGTCGCAGCAGCCTTCTCAAGGTCCGATGCCTTCGCTTGGTTTTCCTTTTCAAGAACCCAGCAACGGTCAGCGGCGGCTTTTAATTCTATGGCCATCTTGTCTCGGCTCTCGCCATGCGCGGCCTTCTCGGCTTGCAACTCTTCGGCCGCCTTCAAAGCAGCCGCATTACCCAACATCGCTTGTTCCTTGGCTCGGGCAAGTTCTGCCCGCAAGGCTTCAACAGTGGCAGCTCCATCTGCAGTCACAACATATTAAAGATACTGGCATCATGTTGCTCTTCCTATGTGGCATTTACCAGATAATGACACTTACCCTGTGCCTCGTCAAGCCTTTTGTTAACAAGCTCGATGTCGGCGTCTGCCGCATCCAACTGCCATTCTAAATGGGCAAACTCGCTAGTCCGGCTAGCCACCGGAGCTTCCATCACCTGCATATAGAGGCAGTCTGGTTATTACCTGGGAATATGATCCTCTGTTCGTTGTCGTTTCCGATGACAACCAGAGTCATAGGGGCTACTATCTACACAGGGCACACCTAGCATGTGTAGGACTATCATACATTCTTTTACGTACCTCAAAGCCTGTCAGTAGACTCATAAAAGCTTCATGCAATCCGCTTTCGGCGGATGATATTCTCTCCATCACCGTATTCATCAGCACATGGTGTTCATCTGAGATGGCCGCTCGCCCCACCAACTCCCTCAGAATATCCGATCGCACGCTAGACGGTGCCGGACTCTTTTGTCTGCTCTCTTCGGGAGCCGGACACTTGGAGCTTCGGCGGTCAATGGGATTATCTTCTGGCCTCACCGGACTCGGAGAGGCCCTCCGCGATGACACTTCAGGGTCGCTCGCTTCCGAAGCGGAGGAGTCCGGAGGAGGCGTTTCGCTCTCCATCATCTCTGGAAGAAGATCCCCCGAAGACGAGCTCATTTGAGAGGGGCTAAGGCCCGAACTACAAAGATATATGCGGTGGTTATTTTCTCAGAAGAAAAAGATGGCATATCTGTACTATTAAAGTATTTCGGGTCACTTACGACTCGTGGGAGAATTGATCCCCCCGCGGACTTTGTGCGGCAACAGCGCCCCCCAAGGTAGGACCCTCTGTGGGATACTTCTTCTCCCATTTGGAAGCTTTGGCTTCCGAATTCCCGGGCGCAGTCCTTTTCCTCTTCTGGTCATCTTCCTTCATGGAGACGCTCACTCCCTCGGTTAGAATGGGTAGCGTTGGGGGCCCGCGTCCGCCCGTATTATCCTCCACAGTATCTTCCTTCAAGGGCTCCGGGCAAGGTGCGGTCTGGAGCATCTTTTCCAATACCGGATTTTCCAAACCCTCAGTGAGGGGGGCCGAACACCGAATCAACTTCGCCTTTGTTAGCCAGTCCTGGTCAAAAAGCAAACTCTCAGAAATAGCTTCATAACAAAGGAAAGATAGTATGTTCGGCTGGAAGATGCCTTACCTGTTCGGCGGCGCGGTTACTACTCAGACCCACGTCCTCGGTGATTTCCGGACACTCCACCTGAGGTCCGAAGAATGACTTGTACATCTCCTCGTGCATCAGGCCGAGAAAATTTTGAATGACACGCGGTCCCTTGGGATTGAACTCCCACAGGCAAAGAGACCGGCGTTTGCAAGGCTGGACTTGACGAACCGGCATAACTTGTATTACCGCAACCAAACTGAAATCTCCATTGAAGAGATCTCGAATGCGGCTTTGCAATATAGGCACGTCCTTGGCTGGACCCCAGCTCAGACCTCTGCTGATCCATGACATCAGTTGTGGTGGAGGGCCCGAGCGGAAAACAGGGGCGGCCACCCACTTGGCACTTCTAGGAGCCGTGATGTAGAACCACTCCTGTTGCCACAATTCAGACACCTCTGTGATGGAACCTCTGGGCCATGGAGCTCCCGTCATCTTGCATATTGAGGCACCTCCACACGCTGCATGTTGCCCCTCGATCATCTTTGACTTTACTTCAAAGGTCTTGAGCCATAGGCCAAAGTGAGGGGTAACCCGAAGGAAGGCCTCGCACACGACAATAAACGTCGAGATATGAAGAAAGGAGTCCGGAGCTAGATCATGGAAGTCTAGCCCGTAATAAAACATCAAACCCCTGACGAAAGGATCCAGAGCAAGGCCTAGACCTCGGAGGAAGTGGGAAACGAACACGACATTCTCGTTGGGTTCAGGGGTGGAGACAGCATGACCTCGGGGAGGCAGCTGATGCAAAATCTCGGCGGTCAGATATCTAGCCTCCCTCAACTTTTTGATGTCTTCTTCCATGACGGAGGAAGGCACCCATCAGCCTTGAAGGCTGGATCCGGACATGACTGAAGGTTCGGAGCACCTGACCTGAACTTTGGGCGTTTGAGCTTGAGGTGGGGGAAGGATTCGATTGAGCACGGGAGGGAAAAATAAAAGCCTTGTCCCTTTATAAAGAGGGTGAATATCAAGCGTCCTCTCCGTGTCCGTTTGGACTTGCCTATAATCTAGGAGTCCTAGAAGCGGTTGGGTTACCCACGCCCGTATTGATGAGAATCCCGGAATAAGGGGACACGATCTCTGCTTTCACAAGACGTGCCAAGGAAACCGCCTCGCATGACGCGCTGAGGTGGGATAATAAAACGACTCGGATAAAGGCTTGGCCGTGGTGTGTCACACTACAGAATACGTCAGCAGATTAGATTTGTGTAAATGTTATTCTCTCTATGGCAATATGTGGAAACTTATTTTGCAGAGCCGGACACTATCTTTGTGTTCAAAGTCTTCTATAAAGTACTTGGAGGAGGAACCCGCCTTGCAATGCCGAAGACAATCTGCGTGCCGGACTCGTTGTCATTGAAGCCTGGTTCAGGGGCTACTGAGGGAGTCCTGGATTAGGGGGTGTCCGGATGGCCGGACTATACCTTCAGCCGGACTCCTAGACTATGAAGATACATGATTGAAGACTTCGTCCCGTGTCCAGAAGGGACTTTCCTTGGCGTGGAAGGCAAGCTTGGCGATACGGATATGCAGATCTCCTACCATTGTAACCGACTTTGTGTAACCCTAACCCTCTCCGGTGTCTATATAAACCGGAGGGTTTTAGTCCGTAGGACAATATACACAACGACAATCATACCATAGGCTAGCTTCTAGGGTTTAGCCTCTCCGATCTCATGGTAGATCTACTCTTGTACTACCCATATCATCAATATTAATCAAGCAGGACATAGGGTTTTACCTCCATCGAGAGGGCCCAAACCTGGGTAAAACTTCGTGTCCCTTGCCTCCTATTACCATCCGGCCTAGACGCACAGTTCGGGCCCCCTACCCGAGATCCGCCGGTTTTGACACCGACACACGCCGTGGGCCGCAGGCAGGCAAGTCTGGGGACCCCCGTTCCCAGAACGCCGACAGTAGCCCCCGGGCCCAAGGCACGCTCGGGCTTGGCTTCGAGGCGAAGCCAAAGGTCAAGTGCGGAGCGCCGTGGGCCCCAATAGCCTGTGGCCTTGGTCGACGCGTGGCAGTTGATTGGACATGGGCGTCTCTTCTTTCCCATGCTGCCACGACAACTGCCCGACTTGACAAGTCCCTGCGACATGCAAGGAAAAACCATCATTACCTGAGATCATGGTGGCGCTGGTTGGCCTTCTCCTGCTATAAATGGGGAGGGGGAGCGGAGCCCCCATCGCCCATCTCTTCCCATCCGCTTGCTTCTTCCCCCTTGCTCCATTGCTAGCAATGACACCAATGGCGCTCTCGAAGAGGTTCTTTGCCGCGGAGAAGGGGAAGGCCCCACGCGAGGAGCCCGGCTCTCCGGCGCCCAAACATGGGCGCGACCGTCCCCGCAAGCACACTGCGACCCTCGCCACGCCGCCCCCTGCAGCCTCGGCGGCGCCGCTTCGCGTGGAAGGGGTCGCTCTATTCGTGGCAGTCCTGTCGACGAGGGGCGACGTGTCATGGTTGCACGACCTCCCTGGCCGCGCTTCCACTTGGCGGAGGTGCTGCTGGAGTTCATCGTCTGGTCGGAGAACTCGGTCGGCGGCTGGCTTCAGCTTCCGCTCTTCTTCGCCAACGAGTTGCCAGCCTCAGGTCCAGGCGGGCTCTGGTTACAAGCGGACGGCTGCTGCAGCAGGGCCTCCTGGGTCTCGGTCGAGGTCTCCATCGCAGGCAACATAGCCTTGGCCGTCGGCTGGCAGACGTTTGCCCGCGCGTGCGGCCTGGGCAGGCGGTGCACCCTCCATTTCGGGTATGACGGTGACGCGAACCTCTTCGTGAGGGTGTTTGGGGAAGATGGTGGCCGTGTCGGGTGCTGCCCCGAGGTCAACAACGGTGAGGAGGTGCTCGGCCTTGGCAACGGTCATGATGAGGATGAGGGCAAACCCGCCCGTGGGGCCGACCACGTCTCGTCCAGCTATGGTGGCTCTTCCTTCGGTGACAGCTCCAGTAGCGGTGGTTACAACCAGCCGCCACGCCGCCGCGCCCGCTTCGAAGGCGGCAGTGGGTCGTCTCGTCGCTGTGCCTTCGTGAAGCGCGAGGAGGGGTCTAGCTGAGCTCGGGACGACGCTAGGAGCTCGCCCTCGCGGATCACTGTAGGAGCACGCGCCGCTATTTTTATTCCTATTTTCTTTCCTGTATTCAGAGAGACAAGTATGGGGCCCCGTGGGAGTGTGCAACAACTATGATTTCCAAATTGCTAGGCCGTGCTTACCACTCCCGCGTTGCGTTGCAACACTCATGCTTTATATAGGTGCGTAAGAAAAACTTAGCTTGACGCGCTAGGAGTGATTTCCGTCTTGCGAGGCACACGTTTCTCAGTACCTGGTAAGGGGGAACTGCAAAAATTTGTCAGGAGATCCAAGCCCTGGTCACTGGTGCCGCCGGTCCTGGCCCAGCGCTTCATATCATGGTACCCGTGGGGCACGGATTGAGAGAGGTACGCTAGCTTGCGGGCTTGAACGAGGGAACCTCGCGAAAAACAAAAGAAGGAAGCTCACGAGGGTACCTGTTCAGCCCCCTCACGTGGGACGCGCGAGAGAGTATCGGTCAACCAGAGAAACGGAGGTAGAAACAGGGGAAAAAGCGACAAGACGAGACCAACAAGAGACACCAGAAAGCAAATTTCAATTAAAGAGGGGCGAGCCAACTTCGGAAATCAAATGAAAAGCCGCGTCCGGCACCTAGTCTAGTCTTCGACGTCTTCTCACCAGCGCGGAGCTAAGTGCTGCCACTAGGACATGGGAGGGAGCCCCCGAGGCCTGAGGGCGGCAATCCTGAGACTCCGTGGCATGGACAACCCCACTCGTTATTACGTGAGAGTGTCACGAGCGGCGATCTTCACAGGCACTGGGCCTTTCTTCACAGGCACCAGGCCTTCTTCACAAGCGTTGGGCCTTTCTTCATGGGTAGAACTTCCAGAGGTGTTGGATGTTCCAGGCGTTCTGTATGGGCACCCCGTCCTGCGTCTCCAGGCGCGCGGAGCCAGGCCTGGAGACATGGACGACCTTGTACGGGCCCTCCCACATGGGCGAGAGCTTATGCAGCCCTTCCCTGGAGAGCACCCGCCTCAGGACAAGGTCACCCACCTCGAGCGTCCTGGAGCGGACGCTGTGGCAGTGGTACCGCCGCAGCGCCTGCTGGTATCTTGCCGCCCGTAGCGCAGCTTCGCAGCGACGTCCCTCCCCCAGCACGAGGTCCATCCCCTGCCTGGCATCCTGCTGTGTCTCATCGAACGCCAGGACCCGTGCAGAGTGATGTCTGACCTCGTGAGGGAGAACTGCTTCTGCTCCATAGACGAGGAAGAACGGTGTCTCGCCCGTGGGCTTGGTGGCGGTGGTGCGGATGGACCACAGCACGGACTGGAGCTCGTCGTGCCAGCCCCTGCCACAGGCCTCGAGCTTCTTCTTGAAGGTCCTGGTCTTGAGGCCTCTCAGGACCTCCGCGTTGCCGCGTTTGGTCTGGCCATTGCTCCTGGGGTGCGCCACCGAAGTGTAGGAGATCTGTGTTCCAAGGTTAGCACAATATGTCCTGAAGAGGTTACTAGTGAACTGCGAGCCATTATCTGTGATGATGCGGTTGGGGACCCCGAAATGGCTCATGAGACCCTTAATGAACTTGACTGCGGAGCCAGCTGGGATGGTGCGGGCGGCTTCTACCTCCGCCCACTTGGTGAACTTGTCGATGGCGACGTAGAGGTAGCGATAGCCCCCGGGCGCTCGAGGGAAGGGGCCCAAGATATCCAGCCCCTAGACCGCGAACGACCATGAGAGTAGGATGGTCTGGAGGCCCTGAGCCGGCTGATGAATCTGCTTGGCGTGAAATTGGCAGGCCTCGCAAGACCTTACCAACTCAGTCGCGTCGTTGAGCGTCGTGGGCCAGTAGAATCCACTGTGGAACACCTTGACGATGAGGGTCCATGACGATGAGTGGTGCCCGCATTCCCTGCCGTGTATGTCGGCCAGCAGCTCTCTTCCTTGCTCCCTGGAGATGCAACGCAAGGAAACGTCATTTGGCCGCTTCCTGTACAACTCTCCATCCCGGATGCAGTACGCCGTGGCTTGTCGAGCCACACGCTCCATGTCCTCCTCCTTTTCCGGCAGCGTCCCTTGCGTCAGGTATTCCTTGAATTCCTTGGTCCAACAACCCTCCTGAGGATCGAGTGCCAAGTGCAAGCGCGCCCCTGAAGTCATGCCGTAGGCTGGAGCTCCTGAGGCAAGTGGTTGAGGGAGCTCCTCCCGAGGCAGCGCTATTCTCGAGAGTTGTGGTGTTGCTGAAGGCCTGAAGAGCCACTCTTCAAAGACGCCAGTCTCTTGGGGCAGCTGCTTGGAGGCCCTCCCGGCGATGTCGTGAGCTTCCTTGTTGGTGCCACGGGGCACATGCTGCAATTCTAGACCCGAGAACTGTTTCTCCTTTTGCGCACCTCCGCAAGGTATGCCTCCATGTGCTCGTACTTGGGCTCATATACTTCGTTGGAGAAGTTGACGAGGAGCTGTGAGTCGCCCTTGATGGTGAGGCGCCTTACTCCCAGGGCTGCCGCAGCCTTGAGGCCAGCTATGAGGCCCTCGTACTCTGCGATGTTGTTGGAGACCTTCTCACCTTGCTGGAAGCAGAGCTGCACTACGTAATAGAGCTTGTCCTGGGTGGGTGAGATAAGCACTACTCCAGTTCCCGCACCCTGGCGCGAGAGCACGCCGTCGAAGTACATGACCCAGCCGTCCGGCGCTTCGCTCCCTGGGGATACAGATTGGTCCTTGCCTGTTTCGTGTTCTGGGGCGTCAGTCCATTCTACCACAAAGTCCGCGAGCGCAGCCCTGTCGATGACCCTGGTCGTGCTGAACTCCAGGTCAAACGCTTGGAGTTCGATGTTCCATTCAGCAACTCGCCCGACAACATTGGGTCTCCTGAGCACTCTCTCCAACGGATAGGCCGAGATGACCTTGATGGGGTGACCCTGGAAGTAGTGGCGCAGCTTGCGTGAGGCCACCAGGAGCGCGAGTAAGATCTTCTGAGGCATGCGGTATCGTGCCCTCGCGTCCCGTAACACTGTGCTGATGAAGTATACTGGATGCTCAACGAGGGCGGGTGAACTGTCAGAGTCCTTGGCTTCCGCGGGTTGAGGTGTCTCTTCGGGGTCTTCGGCTTCAGGAGCTGGGCAGTGTAACGCCTCGAGACTGTTGCGCCAGGTGTCTTCCAGTTATTCACTGGTGTTGCCTTGTCATTTGTTTGCGTGTCATCCATTGCATATCATGTCATCATGTGCATCGCATTTTCATACATGTTCGTCTCATGCATCCGAGCATTTTCCCCGTTGTCCGTTTTGCAATCGGGCGCTCCTATGTCCTCCGACGCCTCCTTTTGCCTCTTTTCGTGTGCGGGTGTTAAACGTTCTCAGATTGGACCAAGATTTGCCAAGCGGCCTTGGTTCACTACCGGCAGACCGCCTGTCAAGTTTCGTGCCATTTGGACTTCGTTTGATACTCCAACGGTTAACCGAGGAACCGTAAAGGCATCGTGTGTGTTGCAGCCCAACACCCCTTCAAAGTGGCCCAAAACCCCTCCATCCTCTCGGTCGTTCGATCATGATCTCGTGGCCAAAAACCGCACCTCATTTGGACTCTCCTAGCTCCCTCTACCTATATATATGTGTCTTCCCCCGAAAATTCACGGATGAACCCTAGCCCCTTCTCCACCGCGCCCCCGGACACGTCCGTCCGCGCTGGACATGTCCGCCGACCACCTCACCCCGACCAACCAGAAGACGCCACGTCAGTGCCACCGCCCCCTCCTCCAATCCCGCTGCGCCACCTCACTCCGCCGGCCCTCTCTATCTCCCCCGTGGCCCGCCGAGCCCATCCGGGACCCGCCCGGGCCCGGATCTCCGCCGCCGAGGCCCGCGCGCTGCCGCCTTTCGCCCGGTCACCGCCGCCAACCGCCCGGCTTGCTCCTCCGCCTGGCGCCGCCGCGCCCTCACCGGTGTTGCCCGCCGCCACCGCTTCCCGCCGGTGCCGGTCTCAGTCCCCGTCCGCGTCCGGCCTCGACGCCGTGCTGCTCGCTGGAGCGCAGCGCCTCTCCGCCCATCACCTCGCGCCGCCTCCCGGAGCGCGCCGCCGCCGCCAACCTTCGCCGGAGGTCCGCCTCCCTCGCCCTCCATCGCCATGGCCTTGGGCATCCTCTGCTTCGCCCGGCTGTACGCCGTTGTCCAGGGTTGCCGGCGTCCGTCGATCCAAACGCCCTCGCTGCACCGCCCCGTCCCGCATGGCACCGTCCCACTGCATACCTCCATCCTGGATCCGCGAGGTTCCGCAAACCAAACGCCTCCCCGCCGTCCCAGATCTCTCCGTCCCGGAACGTCCCCGTCCCGTTGGCTTTCCGGAGGGTAAATTTCTGCTAAGTCCTAGATCTGTGTTATTTTTAGGCCATGTTCATAGCATCATAACTCTGTCACCGTAGCTCCATTTTGCATGCATGATATATCAAATTGTTCATCAGGATGTCCTCTTCATTTCATTCCATTGCATCATGTTTGTTTGAGTCCATCTTGATGCCCTAATTGCTGTTGCAAGAGTGCTTCTTAATGTTAGGTGCTGATTCTTATCAGTTTATGAGCATTTGTCATTTTTGCCATGTTTGTTGTGTGCCTCCTTTGAGCATGAGCTCTACATGTGTTTTGTTATATGACATGCCATCTTTACAGGGGTGTATGCCATGTATTTTTGTGATCAATGTGGTGACTAGCACAAGCATGCAAAGTAGCTCTCGTGATGTTGCTGATTTCAGAGACTTAGAATTCTTCTGAATCTGTTTATGCCATGTCCAGTTTGCTACCAAGTCTGAATCTGTTAACGAAACTTGCTATGTTTACATGGGTGCCATCATATCTTCTGATCCTTTTTGGCTTATGGTAAGTAAGGGTCTTTTGTTATATGCTTTGAGTAGATTCATGCCATGCCTTGTATTGCTATGATCTGATCCTGTAGCATGTTGTTATCTTGCTCTAAACATTGCTTCCTGATGTTAATTCCTGACATGTTAGTATTTTCACAAAGTCTGTGATGTTGTTATCTTTTGCTCTTTTGCCATGCTTGTTTGAACCTGCTCTTGTGTGATTTAGCCGTAGCTCAGTGTTCATCTTTTGTTAAGCATCTTGAGTAGATAATTTCTACGTGCTTTGTTGCTATGTTGGAGTGTAGTAGCTTAGTTTCTTGTTGCATTCTAGATAGCATCGTGCTGTTAATCGCAGAATCGTGCCATTCTTGTTTTGCTTACCATTTGCAAACCGTGCATCCGATTCCGGTGACCTTTATATCGATTTCGACCGAAATCATCTCATATTTCTAGAGGCACTCTTGGTTTGCCAAGTTGAGGCCTGGTTCAATCTTTTCCTTCCGGGGCATGCATATGCATTGCATATCACATCCCGCATATCATGCCATGTTTTGCATCATGTTGCTTGCGCATTACACGAGGTTGATTGTCGTTTCCTTTGCTCCTGTTCTTACTTTGGGTAGAGCCGGGAGACGAGTACGTGATCGAGGACCCGTTGAGTACGCTTACGAGGATCAAGCTTTCGTCTTCTCGGAGATCTTTGCAGGCAAGATGACCATACCCTCGAAATCACTTCTATCTTTGCTTGCTAGTTGCTCACTCTATTGCTATGCCTATGCCGCGATACCTACCATTTGCTATATCATGCCTCCCATATTGCCATGTCAAACCTCTAACCAACCTTATCCTAGCAAACCGTTGTTTGGCTATGTTACCGCTTTGCTCAGCCCCTCTTATAGCGTTGTTAGTTGCAGGTGAAGATGAAGTTTGTTCCTTGTTGGAACACGGATATTTGATGGGATATCACAATATCTCTTATTTTTAATTAATGCATCTATATACTTGGTAAAGGGTGGAAGGCTCGGCCTTATGCTTGTTGTTTTGTTCCACTCTTGCCGCCCTAGTTTCCATCATACCGGTGTTATGTTCCTTGATTTTGCATTCCTTACGCGGTTGGGTTATAATGGGAACCCCTTGACAGTTTGCCTTAAATAAAACTCCTCCAGCAAGGCCCAACCTTGGTTTTACCATTTGCACTAACATCCTATCACCTTCCCTTGGGTTCTACAGACTCAAGGGTCATCTTATTTTAAACCCCCCGGGCCAGTGCTCCTCTGAGTGTTGGTCCGAACCGAGCTGCTTGCGGGGCCACCTCGGGGAAACTTGAGGGTTGGTTTTACTCGTAGCTAGTCTCATCCGGTGTTGCCCTGAGAACGAGATACGTACGACTCCTATCGGGATTTGTCGGCACATCGGGTGGCTTTGCTGGTCTTGTTTTACCATTGTCGAAATGTCTTGTAACCATGATTCCGAGCCTGATCGGGTCTTCTTGGGAGAAGCAATATCCTTCGTTGACCATGAGAGCTTGTGATGGGCTAAGTTGGGACACCCCTGCAGGGTTTTGAACTTTCGAAAGCCGTGCCCGCGGTTATGGGCAGATGGGAATTTGTTAATGTCCGGTTGTACAGAACTTGACACTTAACTTAATCAAAATGCATCAACCCCGTGTGTAGCCGTGATGGTCTCTTCTCGGCGGGGTCCGGGAAGTGAACACGGTGTTGGAGTTATGCTTGAACGTAAGTACTTTCAGGATCACTTCTTGATCACTTCTAGTTCATGACCGTGCTTTGCTTCTCTTCTCGCTCTCATTTGCGTAAGTTAGCCACCATATATGCTAGTGCTTGCTGCAGCTCCACCTCACTACCTTTTCCTACCCATAAGCTTAAATAGTCTTGATCGCGAGGGTGTGAGATTGCTGAGTCCCTGTGACTCACAGTTTACTTCCAAAAACCAGTTGCAGGTGCCATTGATACCGTGCAGGTGACGCAACCGAGCTCAAGGAGGAGCTCGATGAAGATCGTGTTCGTTGTGTTGTTTCGTTTCCAGTTGATCAGTAGTGAAGCCCAGTCGGGGCGATCGGGGATCATTTGCATTAGGGGTAGTCTTGTTTTATTTTGGTTCCATAGTCGAACCTTGTTTGTATTCTAGATGATGTAATGCTATATTCATGTATTGTGTGAAGTGGCGATTGTAAGCCAACTCTGTAACTCTTTCTTATTCAGTACATGGGATGTGTAAAGATTACCCCTCTTGCGACATGCCTACAATGCGGTTATGCCTCTAAGTCGTGCTCCGACACGTGGGAGATATAGCCACATCGTGGGTGTTACAGGCAGCCTACTGAAGCCGCCGCTACATCAGAGGCATCACCTTGGTGTCGCGCTGCCTCGTCTGGCCTGGGGGCTTCTCTTGGCGGGCCCTTGGCCCGACGCTCTTCTCTAAGAGCTACCAGCGCTGCGCTGACGGAATGGGTGTGGCCGATAGGTAGAGCACCAAGGGCTCGTGGGGTCGAGGCGCCACCATCACCGGCGGGCTGGTCAGATACCTCTTGAGATTCTGAAATGCTTGGTCGGCCTCCGGTGTCCACTCGAATGGGCCCTTCTTCTTCATCAGCTTGAAGAACGGCAAGGCGCGCTCCCCCAATTTGGAGATGAGGCGCCCTAGTGAAGTCACGTAGCCTACAAGCTTTTGCATCTCCTTGAGGGTTTGTGGTGGGCTCATATCTTCGATCGCCTTGACCTTCTCCGGGTTGGCCTCGACCCCCCTGCGAGACACGAGGAAGCCCAGCAGCTTGCCCGAAGGGACACCAAACACACACTTCTCCAGATCGAGCCGCAGCTTCACCTGGCGCAAGGTCGTGAAGGTCTCCTCCAGGTCATGAACTAAGGTCCTCGTCTCCCGAGATTTCACCACAATGTCGTCCTCAGCGTTCCTTACGAGCTGCCGCCCTAAGGCAATGTGCATCAACCGCTGGAAGGTTGCTCCCGTGTTGCGCAGTCCGAATGGCATGCAAGTGTAGCAGTATACCCCGCATGGGGTCAAGAAAGCTGTCTTCTCCACATCTTCCACTTCCATCTTGATCTGATGGTATCCTGAAAACGCATCCAGGAAGCATAGTAGGTCACACTCCATAGTGGAGTCAACAATCTGGTCGATGCGCGGCAGCAGGAATGGGTCTTGTGGGCAGGCCTTGTTAAGGTTGGTGAAGTTAACACACATGCACTCCTTTCCTCCCTTCTTTGGCAGAACGACTGGGTTTGCCAACCACTCCGAGTACCGGACCTCGCGAATGACACCTGCTGCCTCCAGCTTGCAGGTTTCCTGAATGATGAAAGATTGCTTCTCTATGGATTGCCTGCTCGCCTTCTGCTTCACTGGGCGCACATTAGGGCACACCCTCAGATGATGTTCAATTACTTCCCTCGGAACCCCAACTAGCTGCTTGGGCTCCCAGGAGAATACTTCCTTGTTCGCCCTCTGGAAGTCCACCAACTCCTTTTCTTCGTCTGGGGCAAGGTCGGCGCCTATGACAAAGGTAGCGCCAGAGGCCCCGTCCGCGTCGACCGGTATCTGCTTCGTCTTGGCTTGTCCTTGAGTGAACAACTGCTTCTTCTTGGTCGGTGCAGCCCCCTTGGCCTTGGGCTCGACCTTGTCGGCCGTGGAAGCTACCGCCGTGGCCCTGAAGGCTAGCTTGAGGGCCGCCATAGCTTCCTTGGCGTCCCCAGCCATAGTGAGACACCCTCGCTTCCTGGCATCTTCATGAGGTTGTAGGCAGGATGAGTCGCCGCCATGAACTGGGCCAGCACCGGGTACCCGAGGATGGCGTTATATGGCAGACTGATGCGGGCGATGTCGAAGTCGACTAGCTCGGTGCGGTAGTTATCGCGCGTGCCGAAGGTCACAGGAAGACGAATTTGCCCCAGGGGGTTGGAGGAGCCCCCGCCAACTTCGGAGAAGGACCGGCTAGGGCGGAGCCGCTCAAGCAATACATGAAGGAGACTTAAAGCCTCCATAGAGAGCACGTTGATACCGGCTCCACCGTCGATCAGGGTCTTGGTGATGGCTACACCACAGACAGTCGGCGTGCATAGCATCGGGAGCATACCCGAGCCGGCGGTGCAGACAAGGTGGTCTTCTGAGGTGAAGGTGAGGTCGACCTCGGGCATAGCCCAGCCTGGCGGAGCCGTCGAGTGCTTGGAAGTGGCGCCGATCTAGCGAAGGAATGGCTTGATATGACGATCTAAGGGCGGTGCTTGAGAGCCGCCCAGTAGGGCCGCGACCGCGTGGTGCGCCGGTGCCGCGTAGCGCGCAGTGGAGAGGCCGCACAGCTCCTCCCAAGATGCCACCGTGAATCTGGGGAGGTTGAGCAGCCAGGCACGCGGCGCGCCAGTGAGGGCCATGGGAAGCCAGTTGGCCATGACCTTGTCGTCGCCCCCGGCCTCGAGGACGGCCTCTTCGTATGCTAGCAGGAAAGCTGGCGGGTCCGCTGCGCTGTCGTAGCGCGGCGACATCTCCGGCTTGAACTTGGGCGGCCACTGCACCCGCCGCAAGGCGGGGGCCAGGGCTCGGAGCCCCCTGGCCCCGTCATCGGTGCCAGCAGTCGGAGCCGGGAGTGAGACGCCTGCCATGAGGGCAGAGCGCGGTGGTGGCAGAGCGCAGACCGACGGAAGGAAAACTATGGCGCACCCCTACCTGGCGCGCCAAATGTCGGATCACGGGTTCCGGCAAAACCCTCAAGGTTCGAACACTGGGGTGCGCGGGAAGATCTCCCCCTACCGATCCACGTCCTAGCTTCGCTAAGATCTCAAGGACTAACTCAACGAACTCGCAACACAAGGGACGCAAGAGTTATACTGGTTCGGGCCACTGTTGTGGTGTAATACCCTACTCCAGTTTGGTGGTGGTGGATTGCTTCTTGGGCTGAGGATGAACAGTACAAGGGGAAGAACATCCTCCTGAGGCGAGGTGTTCTTGTGCTCGGATAACTTGTGTGGGTGAGGATGATCCTAATCCATTGTGAGATGAGATGCCTCTGAACGAGTTATCCCCCCCTCATTACGGTGGTAGCTAGTCCTATTTATAGAGGCCCTAATCCTCTTCCCAAATATTGAGCCGGAAGGGAGCCAACAACGCCAATCTGAAAGGGGTCATGTAGTACAGCTTATCCTGACAAAAGGTGGTCTTCGCCTGCCAAAGAATCTGGTGGTGACGCCGTCTTGGGCTCCACGGTGACCTCCGTCCTGCTGGTCTTGGTCTCGTTGCACCAATATGGAAACCTTTGCTTGACGCCTTGGTACTCCACGCCTGCGCTTGCTTCCTTAGCACCAAAGAGGAAACAAGGACACTGTGCACGCTGGCGCCCACCTGATCTTGGTCTTCATGGCTCACGTCATGAGAACCTCACGAGGTTTGCCTTGCCTTGAACTCTCCGCCCCTCGCGAGCCAGCCTGGTGAGGGCATTCCTGAGGAGGTCTTGTGTCGTCCGCCTCGTGAGGCTTGGCCCCTCGCGAGGATCTTGAGTGCTTGTTGGTGAAGATGGGCCGTACGGGCCCGCTCGCAGAGCCACGCCATGGGCTGCTGGCAGGCAAGTCTGGGGACCCCCGTTCCCAGAACGCTGACAAGTAGTCATCAACTTTGCTCTGCCAGGTGTTCACAACATCTGGCGTTGCTCCTGCAGCGGGTTTGTCACCTAGCGGTGCTTCCAGGACGTAATTCTTCTGTGCAGCAATGAGGATAATCCTTAAGTTATGGACCATGTCCATGTAGTTTCTACCATCATCTTTCAACTTAGCTTTCTCTAGGAACACATTAAAATTCAACGGAACAACAACACGGGCCATCTATCTACAACAACATAGACGTGCAAAATACTACCAGGTACTAAGTTCATGATAAATTAAAGTTCAATTAATCAAATTACTTAAGAACTCCCACTTAGATAGATATCTCTCTAATCATCTAAGTGATCACGTGATCCATATCAACTAAACCATGTCCGATCATCACGTGAGATGTAGTAGTTTTCAATGGTGAAGATCACTATGTTGATCATATATACTATATGATTCACGTTCGACCTTTCGGTCTGAGTGTTCCGAGGCCATATCTGCATATGCTAGGCCCGTCAAGTTTAACCCGAGTATTCCGCGTGTGCAAAACTGGCTTGCACCCGTTGTATGTGAATGTAGAGCTTATCACACCCGATGATCACATGGTGTCTCGGCACGATGAACTGTAGCAACGGTGCATACTCAGGGAGAACAATTATACCTTGAAATTTAGTGAGATATCATCTTATAATGCTACTGCCGAACTAAGCAAAATAAGATGCATAAAGGATAAACATCACATGCAATCAATATAAGTGATATGATATGGCCATCATCATCTTGTGCCTTTGATCTCCATCTCCAAAGCACCGTAATGATCACCATCATCACCGGCTTGACACCTTGATCTCCATCCAAGCATTGTTGTCGTCTCGCCAACTATGGCTTCTACGACTATCGCTGCCGCTTAGTGATAAAGTAAAGCAATTACATGGCGATTGCATTTCATACAATAAAGCGACAACCATATGGCTCCTGCCAGTTGCCGATAACTGTGTTACAAGACATGATCATCTCATACTATAAAATTTAGCATAATGTCTTGACCATATCACATCACAACATGCCCTGCAAAAACAAGTTAGACGTCCTCTACTTTGTTGTTGCAAGTTTTACGTGGCTGCTTCAGGCTGAGCAAGAACTGTTCTTACCTACGCATCAAAAACCACAACGCGATATAGTGATTGCTTTTTGATCTTCAGAAAGAACCGTGTTCAATGAATCTGATTCAACTAATGTTGAAGAAATTGACACCCACCAGCCACCTGTGTGCGAAGCACGTCGGTAGAACCAGTCTCGCGTAAGCGTACGCGTAATGTCGGTCTGGGCCGCTTCATCCAACAATACCGCCGAATCAAGAATCAACTAGTGACGGAAAGCAATATGTATATACCCACGCTCACAACTCCTTTGTGTCCTACTCGTGCATATAACATCTACGCATAAACCTGGCTCGGATGCCACTGTTGGGGAACGTAGTAATTTCAAAAAAATTCCTAAGCACACGCAAGATGATGGCGATGCATAGCAACGAGAGGGAAGAGTGTTGTCTACATACCCTCGTAGACTGTAAGCGGAAGCGATATGACAATGCGGTTGATGTAGTCGTACATCTTCACAATCGACCGATCTCAGCACCGAAGGTACGACACCTCCACGATCTGCACACGTTCGGCTCGGTGACATCCCATGAACTCACGATCTAGTAGAGCTTCGAGAGAGAGCTTTGTCAGCACGACGACCTGATGACGGTGATGATGTTGCTACCGGAACAGGGCTTCGCCTAAGCACCGCTACGATATGACCGAGTTGGATTACGGTGGAGGGGGGCACCGCACACGGCTAAAAGATCAATGATCAACTTGTGTGTCTATGGGTGCCCCCTCCTCCGTATATAAAAGAGTGGAGGAGGGGGAGGAGGCCGGCCTCCTAGGCGTGCCCCAAGGGGAGTCCTACTCCCACCGGGAGTAGGATTTCCCCCTTCCCTAGTCGGACGAGGAGTGGAAGGAAGGGGGAGGAAGGAGGAAGGAAATGGGGGGCTGGCCCCCCTTCCAATTTTAATTGGGCTGGGGGGGGGGCGCCCCTCCTTTGCTCCTTTCCCCTCTCTCCCACTAAGGCCCAATAAGGCCCATATACCTCCCGGGGGGTTCCGTAACCTCTCGGTGCTCCGGTATATGCCCGATCTCATCCGGAACCATTCCGATGTCCAAATATAGTCGTCCAATATATCGATCTTTATGTCTCGACCATTTTGAGACTCCTCGTCATGTCCATGATCATATCCGGGACTCCAAACTACCTTTGGTACATCAAAACACATAAACTCATAATACCGATCGTCACCGAACGTTAAGCGTGCGGACCCTACGGGTTCAAGAACTATGTAGACATGACTGAGACACGTCTACGGTCAATAACCAATAGCAGAACCTGTATGCTCATATTGGTTCCTACATATTCTATGAAGATCTTTATCGGTCAAACCACATAACGATATACATTGTTCCCTTTGTCATCGGTATGTTACTTGCCCGAGATTCAATCGTCGGTATCTCAATACCTAGTTCAATCTCATTACCAGCAAGTCTGTTTACTCGTTTCATAATGCATTATCCCGCAACTAACTTATTAGTCACATTGCTTGCAAGGCTATAGTGATGTGCATTACCGAGAGGGCCCAGAGATACCTCTCCGACAATCGGAGTGACAAATCCTAATCTCGATCTATGCCAACTCAACAAACACCATCAGAGACACCTGCAGAGCACCTTTATAATCACCCAGTTACGTTGTGATGTTTGGTAGCACACAAAGTGTTCCTCCGGTATCCGGGAGTTGCATGATCTCATAGTCATAGGAACATGTATAAGTTATGGAGAAAGCAATAACAACAAACTAAACGATCATCGTGCTAAGCTAAGAGATGGGTCAAGTCAATCGCATCATTCTCTAATGATGTGATCCCATTAATCAAATGACAACTCATGTCTATGGTTAGGAAACATAACCATCATTGATTCAATGAGCTATTCATGTAGAGGCAAACTAGTGACACTCTGTTTGTCTATGTATTCACACATGTGCTAAGTTTCTAGTTAATACAATTCTAGCATGAATAATAAACATTTATCATGATATAAGGAAATATAAATAACAACTTTATTATTGCCTATAGGGAATATTTCCTTCACTTGGCCACGACAATGGCGCGACAGCGTGGATCTCTAGCTACAGCATGAATTCGAGCAATCCAGAGAAGGGTAAGGGGTGGGTGCTCACAGTGGAGCCATTGGTGTGCTTGAGGAGGCCGAGGGAGGTCGAGGGTGACGGTTCAAACGACGGGCTCGCGGTGGCCATGGCGGGGAAGATCGGTCCAGGCGACATGACGCCGGCCTCCTAGCTCCGAGCCGGCGGTGTAGTTGACGAAGAAGACCTGGGTGAAGCCGCTGTACCCCTTGGCGCAGCTCGGGGTGGATCCGGTGCGTGCGGACGACGATGACACGATGACGGTGGCATCGATGTGGGTAGGGGGAGAGAGCAGTGATGCGAGGAGGAGAAAGGAGGAGCTAGGTTTCGTCCATGGGTAGAGGGGGGTCGGGTGGCATCCTTATCCTCGCAGGGAGGTCGCGGGATGGCCGGCGCATGGAAATCTGCGACACGGACGCACGGCCAGCGTCTAGCATGCTGGGGATGAACAGGGAGGAAGACAATGGCGCTGTGGGCTAGGCATGCACCCTATGCACTAGAGGCCTAGTTACACATTGCCAATTTACATTTTTCTCTTTTTTTTCAATTTTTGCCACTATTTTCTAATTGAATGAGTTTCCAAACATTTTTTTGCTAAATATTAAACTTGGTACATAAATTCTTTGGAATATTCTGAGGTTGCACAAAAAGGTTGAGGCCAACTGGAAAAGTTTATAATTGCGTTTGCATTTAATTGGACCACTTTAAATGATGTTGGTACATTCTACGATTAGTTAGGAGCATTTTAGAAACTCTCTCAAGTGTAATTTCTTCATGAAAAATATCAGTGGATTATTTGAAATATTATGAACACTTCTGTTTTGCAGTTTGAAGAAATTATTTATTTGACTTTACCTTAAAATTTGAATTTGAACTCGGTTTGGACCAAGGTGTGGTTTAGCAAATTAATTGTGATGACATGACACAATTTATGTGCGATTACCGTAGCTTAACTACTGGGGTGTTACATCTACTATAGAACTAGTGTAATTGAAAAGCTCTTCGATGCATATAGACCGTTTACATGCATGTGGATCAATAATTGGCATTTAAGACACATGGCATAGCAAACAATTCCATTGAATACACTACTAGTATACTACCTAGCATGATATTCGTCCATCCGGACCCATGCACCATGCCCTTCAAATGCCCACATGAATTTAGTCTTTTACCGGCCGCATGCAGGATGCAAAGAAGGCATATGCACCATATGATAGATAGGGTACTTGCAAACCCTCCACCTAGCCAAAGTAATGCCTCCAAAACCTCCAGAACAAACCTACCATCAACAGACGACAATCCGATAGGCAAATGAGAGAAAGTGAAAGAATAGCTACTTTTCTTACTTATGTTTCTGATGAATAGAAAAGAGTTACAGTCCTTAAGTTCAAGGCCTTAGATTTATAAGGGAATTACGTGGAACCTATCTTTTCAATAAGCATTCTACCACCACACACAACACACAATGTACCCACACCGCTGATTCTACCACCCCATAGTATACGCATGTTTTTAGCCAACCACCCCATGTGTGATGAGGATTAGTTAACAAACTCAAATCGGAAAACATCCATCGGATTATCTCTTACCAAATATCCCGACTGTGCATGAATGCCACAATTCTAGGCAACAGTTCAAAATGATCTTTAAATAAAAATGAACCAAAACATCAAGTATTCAAATCCTGTTTTAAACACTTTTTGTAATATTAGCGCAACATATTTGTGTAAGTAGCACATTTTGTTTTCACAAACATAAAGTATGGACCAGCTTAAGATATAAATCAACCAAAGTGGGTCCAGCACAACAGGGTGCATGCACAACAACAAAATATCAAACGCGAAACATGTTTATGTATACTATGTTTTCGTCCCAATTTATTCACACGGCAGTGCGTGGCGACCCCTACCCGCAACGACCCTCATCATGCCACACCATTGCAACACCCCCATAGCATGGTGTAGCCACCCCTCACACCAGCCCCTGTCACCCGACCCTCACACCACCGACAAGTTGCACCCCAATGCTACGAAATTCCAGAGTCCCACCCCCAAAACTCAAGTTTTTGATACCTGACTTAGTCAAACAAACACCTCGCAGGTCACTCCAGCATGCATGCACATAAGTGAATGTTGGCCAAGTATGAACACACATACTCTGTCCAGTAACTCTGATTCACACACCTCAAGTTCTCAAACTAATTTTTCCCAAGTATGAACGCAAACCTGAAGTTTATGAATACGAATTAGTCGATCCGACTTGCGTCCCCAAACACAACACATGGGCCGACACTAAAATGACCTTCTCATAAATTGGTACTTGTATCCATTAATGCATGAGTGTATCGTTACCTCGTCTAGGACCAGACCCGTACGAACACATGAAGCAATACTACTTGTATAAGCTTTGTAAAGCATAACACATGATAGGCTGGCACATGTAGTTGCCATCACCATGAAGAAAACAACAGTTCCGATACCGTGCACCACTGCCGTCGATCACTGAAAGTCCACTTTATATTGTAATACCATAGCATATATTTGAGACTCTAAGTGCTTCGTCACGGAAGAAAAGGTGTCAATGTGCCGAGAAGATTATCTTTCCAATCTCATCACGTAAAATCATACCATAACCTCTGCAAAGGAACCATCGACACATAAAGCAGCCCATCCGGTCAATGGCATTGGCCAAGGGTTTGCACAACTGGCCTTTGGCGATGGTTTTGGCTGGCTCTACATGGCGTCAGCCATTCCTTTTAGAATTTCCTCTATACTTTGTTGTTCTATTTGAAACATGGAATTTATATAACTTTGCATGAATTCATTTGATACATGCACAGGTGGAATCTCCTTGTCATGAGCCAAACCATTCATGTATATTAGCTTTACCTTGACCAAATTTACTAAGAACAATACATTTACAGTAACAAGTGTATATAATGCGAAAATAAATTCAATGGTGAATCTAATGGCATTGTAGATGTTGATACTTTTTATATAATTTTGATTAAAGTTTCCTTGAATGATTTGAAGATAGCTCACCATGCTTACCGCAACACAAAGCTAATATGCAGGTAAATAAAAGTGGAAGGAATATCTGCCAAGATCTATTAGGGTAGCACCTAAGATGGCTAGCGATCATTTCTTTACTACATGAATCATGTCTTTTCATTTGGAACATGTGCTGGAAAGTGCTTTCATTCAATTTTAGTTATCTTATGTAGAACATCACTTATCTTCAAATTAATGGTGGACTTACAAAATTCGCTTGTTATATTTGTTTGTTTTGCAAGACTGCTACTTTGATTGAATTTCTTAATTTTGAAGAAAAGTTAATGTGTACTAACCTGAAGGGGAAGAACCAACTGAGCTTTGTTTTCAATGGCACTAAAGACATAAACTCAAACTTTGTAAGATCACATGCACCAAACTAATTTGTAGAGGGTACACAACTTTGGCTTTGTGCCATCTCCTAGTAAAGCATCATCATAACAAGAGAAGCACCAAATGACTGGCGTAAATCCAAACTCTGCAAGATCAGATGCATGGAACTTACAACAAGTACATATTCTTGGCTCAGTGACATCTCATAGTAAATATTCATCGCAAACAAATAACCAAATGACCTTTGTTTCTAATGGCATCACACCTACTTCCATGATTTAATTGTCGTTGAGGATCACAAAACTCGTCATACAACGATTTGAACATACCTACGACAATTGAGAGCACACACCGTGCCCCGGGCATGGCAAAGTGGTGGCTAGAGGCAAGGGGAACTGGGCAGATTTTAGGCGGTGGCCGCATTGCTCTTGTCAGTCTTGAAACCTTGACGGCTTCTTTTTTCAAACAATCGACAACCAGATGAGTTTATGTGTACCAATTGACATTTTCCCTACCTTGTGCCGCACTTGGGATTCTCTGAGAAATTTGAAAAGCATAGAAATAGGAAAAATATGATATTAGAGGTGCCTCTGGATTGTGACAGGAAAAATGCATGAAAATTGTAGGAAAAGTGAGTGTGCACATGCAACACGCGTTCAAATCAATTGTATATTGGGGAGCTTTACGTTGTCATATTTCACTCCGATGACTCACCCCTTCACTACACGGATGTTGACTAAGGTTTGCTCTTTCGAGAATGTGACCTATGACATGTCCATACCTAGAGGGAGGATCACTAAAAATTTTACTTCACTTATTAGCAAGTGACGTGTCCTGTCGAAGGGGTCTCTCGCCATGTCGGTTCACAGCCTGGTGGGTTGGGTTGATGACCTAGGTCACATTGGACGACCCATTGGGGATTATCCAAGGACTCCGAAAAACTTGTCGTACAAGAGAAGAAGACGGGGCCATGGAGAAATCTGCCTCCACCTATGTAGCCGACTATGATATATAACCCTAGGACCCTCAGTATGCTATATAAGCTAGGTCTTGGGCTCATAAATAGACACATTACAATCTGTCAGTACTTTGCCTGTACTCTGTACATGCCCAACGCACTATACACAAGCATGACGTTGGGTATTATGTCCTTTGTGAGAGCTTGAACCTGGGTAAAACCTTGCCCCAATTACCTTCATGCCAAGTCGTTTAGCTAGGATACCCTATCAAGGGATCATGGATCTGTCGGATTAAGCTCCGACAATGGTGGCCCATGCATGTCCTACTAGGTCAACACCGCGGCTCGATGGAAGTTCGTATCAACGCTCAGATCAGTTCCGACATGATCTTCGTGCCGGGATAGATATTTATCTTCGACGTCGCAACCTTCGTTAGTAACTTGACTGGTCACCTCAGCCAGGTAGAGACCTTCACTTCAGGCCGGATCATCGAATTCAGCAATGTGGAGTACTCTGCGGATTCCCGTGGATAGCTGGTCCTCCAGGGTTTGGCATATTGTCGGGCCCAGGAGCATCGGGAGTAGTTTCTCCTGATCTCGATGTCAGATTGGATCTTGGAGCAGTCGGCGGAGGTCGACTTCTTCGACCCACCCATCATACATCTCATCACCAACGTTGAAGATCTCACCGGCGTCCTTGAGGGCACCACCGGGGAAGCCGAGGACATGGAAGAGGAACTTTGTCAAAATAAAATATCCAAAAGACAATATAAAACAAAAAAATGCCACGTTACCTGCTGGTAAATATAGACACAAGGATAGGAGGGCAACTTTAACTTCTCGGTATATTTTCCGGCAGGTAATGTGACATATTTTTATTTTATCAAAATTATAGTATGGACTTTTTTTACACAGGGTGAAATTTATTTGCTCAAACAGTAGCATCAAGAGGATACAAACCCAAAGAGCACACACCCGACCTCTGCATAGCTAGAATGTAACACCCCTGTGTCATGCTACAGTGACCTCACACGAATGGTGCCATGTCATTGCAATTAAATTTCTAAACCTCACTTTGATCCAAACCGAGTTTGAATTAAAAAAAGGTTAAATAAAGTAAAGATAATATTAATTCAAATAGCAAAACAAAAATGTTTGCTGGGTTGCAAAATTTCACTAACTAATTGTCAGGAATAAACCAACATTATTTGAATTATTAAAATATCCTTGACATTTTTAAAATTGGACCAGCAACTTTTAATTGGTCCATTTCAATTTAAATAAATATTTGCACTTTCCAAAATAATTGAAACTAGTTGTGCTAGCTCATAGTATTGCCTAGTGTATATTTTCTAGGTATTAGTTTCAACTAAATTATTTTCATAACCAAAAGAAATATGAAACATATAGGAAAAACAAAACATAAAAGAAAGAGAAAAATGTAAATTGGCAATGTGTAACTGGGCCTCTAGTGCATAGGGTGCAGGCCCAGCCCACAATGCCATTGTCTTCCTCCCTGTTCATCCCCAGCGTGCTGGACGCTGACCGTGCGTCCGTGTCGTAGATTGCCACACGCCGGCCATCCCGCAAACCTCCCCGCGAGGATAAGGATGCCAGGCATCCGATCCCCCTCTGCCCATGGACGAACCCTAGCTCATTTTCTCCTCCTCGCATCACTGCTCTTTCCCCCACCCACACCGACACCACCGTCACATGTGGGAGGTACTAGTAAATGGTTGTGGTTAGTAAGAATATTGGTGTTAAGGTTTGTGATTCCCGAAGCATGCACGTATAGTCTCTCGTTATGCTATGATGTTGGAGCATGATTTATTATTGATTGTATTCCTTATGAGTGGCGGTCGGGGACGAGCGATGGTCTTTTCCTACCAATCTATCCCCCTAGGGGCATGCGTAGCAGTACTTTGCTTCGAGGGCTAATAAACTTTTGCAATAAGTATATGAGTTCCTTATGACTAATGTGAGTCCATGGATTATACGCACTCTTACCTTTCCACAATTTGCTAGCCTCTACGGTACCGTGCATTGCCCATTCTCACATCGAGATGTGGTGCAAACTTCGCAGGTGCATCCAAACCCCGTGATGTGATACGCTCTATCACACATAAGCCTTATTATATGTTCCTCAAAACAGCCACCATACCTACCTATTATGGCTTTTCCATGGCCATTCCAAGATATATTGCCATGCAACTTCCATCGCTTCTGTTTGATGACTTGAGCATTCATTGTTGTATTGCTTTGCATGATCATATAGCTGACATAGTAGTTGTGGCTCAGCCACCGTTCATCATTTTTCATACATGTTACGCTAGATCATTGCACATCCTGGTACATGCTAGAGGCATTCATATAGAGTCGTACTTTGTCATAGGTATCGAGTTGTAATTTTTATTTCTTTTGAGTTATAAGTAAATAGAAGTGTGATGATCATCATTATTCATTTTTAGAGCAGTGCCCTAGTGAGGAAAGGATGATGGAGACTATGATTCCCCCACAAGTCAGTATGAGAGTCCGGACAATGAGAGAAAAATATATATAAATATAAATAAAAAAATAAAAATGAAAAAAAAGAGAAGGGGCATTGTTAGTATCCTTTACCACACTTGTGCTTCAAAGTAGCACCATGTTTTTCATATGGAGAGTCTCCTATGTTGTCACTTTCATATACTAGTGGGATTTTTTCATTATAGGATTAGATGCACACCCACTTAGTTTTCATATTGAGCTTTCATACACTTATAGCTCTTAGTGCATTAGTTGCATGGCAATCCCTACTCCTAACGTTGATATCAATTGATGGGCATCTCCATAGCCCGTTGGTTAGCCACGTCGATGTGAGACTTTCTTACTTTTTTGTCTTCTCTATATTTACCCCTATCATCATACTCTATTCCATCTTTAGTGCTATATCCATGGCTTGCATTCATGTATTGCGTGAGAGTTGAAAAAGCTGAAGCGCGTTAAAAAGTATGAACCAATTGCTCGGCTTGTCATCGGGGTTGTGCATGATAAATACCTTGTGTTAAGAAGACAGAGCATGACAAGACTATATGATTTTGTAGGGATAGCTTTCTTTAGCGTTTATATTTTGAAAGACATGATTGTTTGTTGGGATGCCTGAGTATTGATGTTTTATGTCAAATTATAGACTATTGCTTTGAATCACTTATGTCTTAATATTCATGCCATGATTAGACATATGATTGAGTTTGTGCTAGGTAGCATTCCACATCAAAAATTATGTTTTTTTATCATTTACCTACTCGAGGACGAGTAGGAATTAAGCTTGGGGATGCTGATAAGTATTCGTTGTATCTATAATTTTTGATTGTTTCATGCCAATATTATACAACTTTCACATATTTTTGGCAACTTTTTATATGATTTATTGGACTAACCTATTGATCCAGTGCCCAGTGCCAGTTCATGTTTTTTTTGCATGTTTTTTGTATCACAGAGTATCCATATCAAACGAAGTACAAATGCAATAAAATTTTACGGAGAATTATTTTGGAATATATGTGATTTTTGGGAGTTAGAATCACCGCAAACGGAGGCCCGTGGTGGGCACAACCCACCTGGGCGCGCCAGAGGAGCCAGGCATGGCATGGTGGGTTGTGCCCACCTCGTACGTCGGTTGGACCTCTACTTCGGGTGCAAGGAAGGTTATATCCGGAAAAAAGTCGTGTTAAAATCTCAGCGCAATCGGAGTTACGAATCTCCGGGAATATAAGAAACGGTTTTCAGCCAGATCCGGGGACACGAAACAGAAGAGAACAGAGAGGGAGATCCAATCCGGAGGGGCTCCCGTCCCTCCGCCTCCATGGAGGCCATGGACCAGAGGGGGAACTCTCCTCCCATCTAGGGGGAGTCCAAGGAATAATAAGAAGGAGGGGGGGCTCTCTCCCCCTCGCTCCCGATGGCGCCGGAGTGCCACCGGGGCTAGGATCGTGACGGCGATCTACATCAACAATCTTGCTACCGTCAACACCAACTTTCTCCCCCTCTATGCAGTGGTGTAACACCTCTTCCCCTACTATAATCTCTACTTAAATATGGTGCTCAACTCCATATATTATTTCCCAATGATCTATGATTATCCTATGATGTTTGAGTAGATCCGTTTTGTCCTATGGGTTAATCGTGATCTTGGTTGGTATGATTGTATATTTTATTTATGGTGCTGTCCTACAGTGCCCTCCGTCTCGCGCAAACGTGAGGCCCCCCCGCTATAGGGTGTTGCAATATGTTCATGGTTTACTTACTGTTGGTGTTGCGGGGGTGACAACAGCCTAAACGCGGATAGGTGGGTTATGGCATATGGGAGTAAAGAGGACTTGATACTTAATGCTATGGTTGGGTTTCACGACCTTAGTGATCTTTAGTAGTTGCGGATGCTTACTAGAGTTCCAATCATAAGTGCATATGGTCCAAGTAGAGAAAGTATGTTAGCTCATGCCTCTCCCTCATATAAAGTTACGAGAATGATTACTGGTACTTGTTATCGATTGCCTAGGGACAAATAACTTTCTTGTTGACAAAAGCTCTCAACTAAAACTAACTTAGTTGTGTCTTTATATAAACAGCCCTAGATTTTATTTATGTGCTCTTTATTATCTTGCAAACCTATCCTATAACACCTACAAAGTACTTCCAGTTTCATACTTGTTCTAGGTAAAGCGAACGTCAAGCGTGCATAGAGTTGTACCGGTGGTCGATAGAACTTGAGGGAATATTTGTTCTACCTTTAGCTCCTCGTTGAGTTCGATACTCTTACTTATCGAAAGAGGCTACAATTGAACCCCTATAATTGTGGGTTATCATGCCGCTGCAAACTGCTGCTGCTACTGCCGCCTACCGCCACTGTCTGCCTTCTGTCTCGCTCCGCCTACTGCTGCGCTACTCCTTCTACGCGCTGCTCGCCTACCGGCATTGCGCTGCTACTTCGCCCTGCTGGCCCGCTCTACCCCCGCCGTGGCACCATTCGTGCCGGTCGCCATTGCCTCCCTCCGTCGCTCGCCCCGGCCTCCCTCTCCACGCCCCGTTGATGCCCTTTGCCGCCCGCTGTCGCCAACCGCACTCTCTTTCCGTGGCAGAGCCTCCACCGCTGGAGCTCCTCGCCGTGGCCAGCGGCCAACTCCCACTGTTGCTGGCACAGCTTGGCCTCGCCCCACGCCTAGGGCGGGCTGTGGCGCCAAATCTTATTTGGCGATTTGGCGCCTTCAACGCCAAATACTTCAGCGCCAAATACAGTGTTACTGGTAAAGGCCGCACACCCCTCCCTCCCTGCGCGACGAGCGGGCCAGCCCACATCCTCCCTTCTTTTTCTAAACTAATGCAAAAATATAGGTACCGGGAGGTTTCGAACCCGCAACGTCGCAGTTAAGTGCGCGACGCGATGACCACCACGCCACTCGTTGTTCTACCGACAAGTACGTTTCTTACCTCTTTTGTTCTTTCCTTTCTTTTTTCTTTTTCCCTTTTCTTCCATTTTTCTTTTTCTTTTTCTTTTCCTTTCTTTCCTTTTTCTAATTCGACGAAAAAAGTTCACCGGATTTCATGAACTATTTTCAACTTCGATGAACTTTTTGCAAATTTTGATGAACTATTTTTCAAGTTTGATGAACATTTTCCAAATTCGATGAACATTTTTCAAATGCGGTGAACATTTTTTAAAATTCAATGAACTTTTTTTCAAATTTGGTGAACTTTTTTGAAAATGCGATGATTTTTTCCAAAATTCGATGAACTTTTTTAAAATTTTGATGAACTTTTTTTAATTTCAATGAACTCTTTTTAAAAATCGATGAACTTTTTCCAAAAGAGATGAACTTTTTTCAAATTTGATAAAATGTTTTTCAATTTTTTGAACTTTTTTTAAAGAATTGATGAACTAGTTTTGAAAATCGATGGACTTGTTTTTCGAAATCAATGAACTTTTCAAGTAATTTTCAGATTTACGTTAATGTTTCACTAAAAGAACAGTTAAGTAGCACTTTTTCCTAGTTGCTGAACAATAGAGTGTGTTTGGTGTAGTGGTCCATGCGTTAGTGGAAAAAAAGACGTGTGATCATGAGAGATACATCATCATGACCATACAAGCAAGGCCTCTAGGGTTTAGCCATTACGATCTCGTGGTAGATTAACTCTTGTAATACTCATATCCATCAAGATCAATCAGGCAGGAAGTAGGGTATTACCTCCATAGAGAGGGCCCAAACCTGGGTAAACATCGTGTCCCTTGTCTCCTGTTACCATCGACCTTAGACGCACAGTTCAGGACCCCTACCCGAGATCCGCCGGTTTTGACACCGACATTGGTGCTTTCATTGAGAGTTCCACTGTGCTGTCGTCAAGTGGTTCGATGGCTCCTTCAATCATCTACAACGATGCTGCCCAAGGGGGAGTCTTCCTCCCCGGACAAATCTTCGTGTTCGGCGGCTTTGCTCTGCGGGCCGACTCGCTTGGTCATCTGGAGCAGATTGAAAGCTACGCCCTGGCCATCAGGTCAGATTTGGGAGCTTGAACTACGTTGCGGACATCCGCGGAGACTTGATCTTCGCCGGATTCGAGACCGTGGCTACCACTCCTGGTCACCCCGAGAGACATGACCTAAATCTGTCATCGGACTGCATCCAGGAGACAGCTCCCGTAACCGCTCTGGCCTTAGATCCGGAGCAGACTACGCCATCCAAGGACGGGAAGCTCAACCCCGCCACAGAGGCCACAGATTCCCCAGCGTTGGACCCCACATACACTTGATCTCACACGATACCTGTGCCACGGGAACTCCGGACTCGTCTCCGGCCGTAAGTTCCGAACCATGCGAGACCGCGGACGCCGAACTTGATCGTTTATCGATCTTTGAATTCAGCGCCGCAGACATCTTCCAGCACTCGCCTTTGGGTGACATGCTAAACTCATTAAAAAACCTATCCTTGGCGGGGGACTCACAGTCAAACTATGTTCGGTTCGAACTAGGGGCTGATGATGGAGATCTTGCTTCCCACCCGCCAACCACCCCATATCCACTGTCGAGGACTTAACCGACATGCTCGATTACTGCTCCGAAGACTTCGACGGTATAGACGACGATGCCGAAGAGGAGCAGGGCCGAAACCTGCCACTCACCGGACGCGGGACGGTCACTTCTTCATACGACGTATACATGGTGGATACACCTAAAGAAACTAACGACGATGACAAAGAAGATCCAGTTGAGGATAAACCTCTTGAGACACAGCCCAGACACCGGCGTCAGCAGTGCCTCTCTAAGTCACGTCGTGCAAAAGACAGCAATACCGGCCCAGAGGAAACAACACCCCGGATGATGCCGAAGACAATGAAGCCCCTGTTGGGGCAACACCTGAACAAGATGAACTGGAAGACGGGCACGATAGCCCGCATGAACATGCCATAGACGAAGACTCAGCGGACAGTAATTATCTTCCGCTCTCCGAGGATGAGGAGAGCCTCGGCAACGAGGATTTTATAATGCCCGAGGAACCTCTTGAGCAGGAGCGCTTTAAACGCCGGCTATTAGCCACTTCAAGAGCCTGAACAAGAAATAGCAGCAGCTTCAAGCTGACCAAGACCTGCTCAATGATAGATGGACCAAAGTCCTGGCCGCCGAAGAATACGGCCTTAGTGGCCCAGCCAAAAGCTACCCGAAGCATAGATTGCTACCTCAATGCGATGACAAGGCGCTGGAGCCCGTACCATCATCACACAACGCGGCAGGTCGACCACAACTTGGTCCGGATAAAGCGGCAACTCAAGCCGAACACCAGATCGCCCCACTTTGCCGTAAAGGCAAGAATAAAATAGCTCGGGATTGTACATACAACCTTCAACAAGACTCGGATAGTAGAGTAGAACACACAAGATCGATCTACGGATCGCGAGGACATGCCTCGACACGCGACGATGATGACCTATTCGGACATGACAAACCTAGCCACGCCCGGGCCGAAAACCACAAATGGACTCCATCGGAGGTACGTCGCAGTGTGGCTCAACATAGAGGCGCTGCACACCCTCTTTGCTTTACATGCGAAGTAATGGAGCATGAATTCCCAGACGGGTTCACACTCATGAATATCGAATCATACGACGGAACAACGGATCCCGTGGTATGGATCAAGGACTTCCTCCTCCATATCCACATGGCCCGCAGAGATGACCTTCATGCCATCAAATACCTACCACTAAAACTCAAAGGACCAGCCGGAAAATTCTATTGGCAGTTGGGAAGATTTAGAAGATGCCTTTTGCGACAACTTCCAAGGAACATATGTCCGGCCACCGGACGCTGATGACTTAAGTCACATTGTCCAGTAGCCCGGAGAGTCAGCCAGGAAGCTCTGGACCAGGTTCTTGGCTAAAAAGAACCAAATCGTCGACTGTCCGGATGCAGAAGCCCTTGCGGCCTTCAAAAACGGCGTCCGGGATGAATGGCTTGCATGCCACCTCGGTCAAGAAGGACCTAGATTTATGGCAGACCTTACCGCTCTAATGACCCACTTTTGCACGGGAGAAGATAGCTGGCTCACTCTAGAAGCAACAGCGCCAGCGATGCGGGCACTTCCGAAATCCGAGACGGCAATGGCAAGCCACGACAAAGCAAACACAACAATCGCAATGATAATGAAAGATCACGCGACACAGCGATCCATGCCGGATTCAGCAATCCCAAGCCCGGTCAACGGAAAAAGCCATTCAAGGCGAACAAAGATGGACCATCCAACCTAGACAGGATATTGGACCGACCCTGCCAGATTCATGGCCACCTCGATAAACCAGCTAATCATACCAAGAGAAGCTGTTGGGTCTTCAAGCAGGCCGGCAAGCTCATCGCCGAATACGAGGGAAGGGGGCCGCCAAGCAATAGGGACGACGGAGTGGTTCACCAACCAAATGCCGGGGGTCAGAAGCAATTCCCCCCGAGGATCGATCAATGCCGGAGCAGAAATAGCAGTTCGGCTTCCGCTGGCCACCTCGTATACCTGCTAAATCTGTACCGCACATATATAACTACGCACTTAAGATACCATGGGCATTGGCAGAAGCACAATACGGACAAACCTGCAAGCACTCCCGTAACATTTTTATGTACTTTCCTTTTTCTTTTCCTTTCTTCATTATCTCTTGAAAACAGGTGGCGCAAAGGACAAACATCTAAAACCGACTCCATCGGAGTTCGGATCCATACACTCACCTACAGGGCTAGTTCCGTCAAGGATTCCCCTCGTCCAGGACATGAGGCGCAGACGTGCGACAGGAGGTCCAAAATAACTTTTTGTAGACCGCACTCTTTTTCGAGCCTGTAACATGCCTTTTCCTCCGCCTTTGACCCTGGGCATATCAAATAGCCAGGGTTATGGCCTTTATATATATATATCAAGTAATCATTGTCATATCGCTCAGGTCCCAGTAAACATTATTTGAATTAATCATCTATGTCTTTCCGCAAATGAATACGCCTCTTATGGCTATTTCACAGATATACCCCGGCTTAACCTGCCAAGGGCTCGATATGGGAACAAATGAGTTGCCAACAAAGTCCGAACAGCTTTTACAAGCGTACTTTGGCGTCGCGAGTTTGGCCTTATATGCATCAGCTCCGAATCATGTCTTGGGTCAATGGTTGGGTTGCCCGGATCCTATGTTTGCTACTCTATGTTCCGCTCTATCGGCTAGGGTAGTAAAGGGAGAACTACTGCGATTGTGCTTCCAGTTCATCTGGTCCAGGACCTTAGTAGAGAAAGCCGAAAACCGACTATCATGATGGTGCGCGAGCTGGTCAACCACTCGATGACTTATTGGAATCTATCGCGATTCCCTCTGAATCACATGAAGGACCTCTTTTTCAGGTCATGTAACGCACCATATTGGAATAATATGTATACATACCAGGGGCTATATCGTAGCCCCCCTATAAAACTCCTATGGCTAAGTGAAAGTGTTAACGCCCTACAGTCTGATTGCCTGGTTCGCCGCATTATCACCTCCTTCATGGACCAAGACGTTGGATCAAGAGTGATTAAATGCTTTTCCGAACACCCCCGTACTTCCTACGAGGGGGCTGAAGCTGACGACTGGAAAACTTTCAGATTATATTAAAACAGCCGCACAGGAGGAACACAAGCTTTCGAGCAAAACATAAAAATAAATTAACTATAAAATTGTCTTTTACATACACCTCACTTGAACATTATGTCTTTCAAGCATTGACCCTGTATCAAGCGGGCAACCTCTAGGACGTCTTCAAAATAATGCTCCAGTTCGTAACAGTCCTTGCCCTTGGGTGGACCCTTCGCTGCAACATCGATGACCTTCATTGTCCCCTAGTATGTCTTGACTCGGGAAAAGGCCACCCATGCACCTTTAATGCACACCGACCGCTTCACGGCGTCGATACTTGGCACCGCATCAGCAAGCCACCGCACCAAGCCAAAATAACTATTCGGAATCATCTCCATCAGCCACAGCTGGAGTATGACGTTCTTCATGGCAGCGCCGGACATCCTGTGAAGCTTGGCCCATTGGGACATCTATTCATTTAGCAGCAGAGGGCATTTTGATGCACCAAACTGTGACCAGAAGAGCTTCTCCGTTGCACATCCCTCTTGCACTTGGTAAAACTACGCTCCATCGAAAGAACTCTTCGGCAAGTCTAAAAACTCGTCCGGAGAACTCCACACTTGGTTCAACTGAGCATAGTTTGGATTGCCAAACTTAGTCTGTAGCAAAAAGGGCTTGCCAGCCGCATTCTCCCCAGCTTGCTGGATCTCCTATAGGATCGAAAGTATGTCTAGAGGGGGG